>NW_016107369.1:1954865-2097566 GCF_001604975.1 Cebus imitator
AAAAAAAAAAAAAAAAAAAAAAAAAGGTAAAATAGGAAGTAAAAAAAGGATATAATGCTACTAAATGAAATTATCTTGATTCTAAAAAGAATAAAAGAAAAAAACCTAAAATTATACCACATTCTTTTAATAGTCCATGACATTTTTTTCTGTTTGAAAAGCTATTTAATATGAACATGTATTGCTGTTTCTAATTAGAAAAATATCATATATTCAAAGGAAGTCTTGAGATTGACAGGCATCCATGTAACCAGCTTTCCTCCTGCATCAAATCCCTCTTCCCTTCCTCAAATGCCCTCATTCTGATCAGCTCCCACTCAGACTTGTTGACAGGGAGGAGAGGGTGGAGGGACTGAGCCCTCACGGTGACATGCAGCCCAGTGGTTCCTGTGCAGGCTGCCTTCTCCGAAAGAAGAGTCAAAGCCTAAATCTGATGCCACCTCCTCTCCCTCCGCCGTCAGGGCCCGGCTGGGCCACGTGCAGGCAAATCAAGACTTGAGCTTGCACCATTGAGGCCAGGGTGGCCACCAGGTTCCTGCGTGTCTGCCTAGAAGCCAGAGGCACCCCCCCACCCCGCCCTGCCCACCTCAGGTCAGTGGCTCCTCCCGACAGCAGTGGTACCGTGCTGACTACTGCATCAATTCCCAGGGGCAGTGATCAGGAAGGGGCCTTGGAGGCCTCCCCGGCACAGCTCTCACTGGGGCAGGCACCTCCTCACCCCACCTCAATGGATCAGTGGAAGATGGTGGCCACTGAGGCCCCTCTAGTCATTTTTGGGGGTGGTCTAAATCTAGATTTCCACGGGAAAGGGAACAAGAGAAATGGGAGCCTCCAGGAGGTGGGGGATGGGGTCCTGAACGGGCCTGGCCTCTGGACCACGTCTGAGCCTGATGGAGGGCCTGCGTGAGCTCTCCTCCATGTGACAAAGTATGTTTACAAAGTCATCATCTCACCTGGCCCCACCTGTGACAGTCCTGCCACAGGAGAGGTAGCAATTGTCCCCATTTACAAACGAGGATGCTGAGGTTCAGAGTGTGTAGCCTGCCCAGGGTCACACAGCAGCGGTGCAGTGGGAGTGGAGATCTAAAGCCAAGGCCTGAGCTTCTGCACAACTCCCTGCTCCTTCTGACATCTGAGCTCTCAGCTCCTGGCTCACTGCAGGGCAGAGGCTGGGACTAGGGGAGGCACTTTTGGCCCCAGGAGCCCCTCTAGTCTCACCTCCCCCAGTTCCCCATGAGGAGTCTCAGCTCCAGCAGATGGAAGGCATCTTGCCCATCAAAGGCCTTGGTTGTCTCTGTCCCCTCTGTTCCTCTCCTCTGTAGAGCACCTTGATCTTTCCCCAGCAGGAATGCTCCATTGGCAAGGCCCAGTTCAACTCTGCTTCCTCCAGGCAGCCTTCTGGGTACACTCCCAGGTCTCAGCGATCTCCCTTCCATCCTACTGTTCTCACAGATTCTTTCATGAGTTCTCTACTGGGGTAGGGTTTGCTAAAGACAATGAGATGGGGTAGGGTTTGCTAAAGACATGAGTTCTCTACTGGGGTAGGGTTTGCTAAAGACAACTAGGTCACCCCTCAGTTTCTGGAATATGCCCGTCCCTCCTGCCACAGGGCCTTTGCATATGCCAGTCCCACCCCCTGGAAGGTTCACCCTCCCATTACTTGACTCATTCTCCCCATGGTTAATCTCAGCTCAATTTTTGCTTCCTTAGGGAAGATCTCCAGGCTGGGTCCAGCCCACCAAGTCCCACGCCTCAGAGCATCTTGGGAGGGAGACAGCGTGTACGCCGTAAATGTGGATTTCTAGTACTAGATTCTCTGGGTCCAAGTTCTGCCTCTGCTATTTACTTTGCTTGTTTTTTTATTTTTTGAAACGGAGTTTCACTCTGTCACCCAGGCTGGAGTGCAGTGGCGCGGTCTCAGCTTACTGCAACCTCTGCCTCCCGGGTTCAAGTGATTCTACTGCTTCGCCTCTGCTATTGACTAGCCCCATGTCTTTGGGCAAGCTTCTTAACCTCCCTGTGCCTCAATTTCCTTATCTGTAAAATGGAGATGTTAATAGCAGCTACCTCACTGAGTGGATGTGAGGATTAAGACAGCCAGCTCACATGAAACATTAGAGTAGTGCCTAGCACATTGCGATGGCTCCATAAAGTTAAGTGTAATTTTCTTTGTTGTACCTAGTACATTTGATATTGTTTATGGGATGACATAGCAGATGGCTGACTCCCCACCTCCCCAGGAAGGGAAGCTCCTTGACAACAGAGCCCTTGGCTGTGTTTGCTGATTATTTCCTTTGCTGTGCTGGATAGGGTTGAGCGCTTTACAAATATTTGCAGAAGAAAGGAAAGACTGGCTGTGGGTTGGGGTAGGACTCATGTGGCCCCCATGATGTCAAACCTAGAGTGTTTTGGCTGGAGGAAATCTTACAAATTGTGTAACTTAAGCCCTCCCTCCACGGAGGGGCAAAGGGAGCTACTGGTCAGCATTTTTCTGGGCTTCCAGCCTCATGGGGGCTGGGCAGCCCCTGCCCACCTCTGTCTCCCCCTAGGGCTTTGCTCAAAGCCTATCATGGTAAAATCTCAGACTGAGGCATCTGTTTCTGTTTTGATTTAGAAAAAAAATGTGGCGCATCTCATATTTGAGTGTTGTGGAGCAAATGCATTCACAACAACTGGGTAGAGCTGCAGGACCCAGTTCAACCCTGAGTTATTGCTGCAATTCTCGTCTCCGTGGTAACAAGTCCCCAATAAGTCTTCAGCCAGCAAGGCCAGGCAATGGCTCGACTCAGCCCCTGGGCTAAGATGCAGGCAGGCAGGCAGCCTGGTTCTCCCTCCAGCCTCTAACCCGACTGCTTCCCCCGCAGGAGTCTGGAGGGGACAGGAAGGAGGAAGGGGAGGGGAGGCAGCCATGGGGATGCAGCAGCAGAGGCCCTGACCCCAGAATCAGCTCTAGCTAGAGCTGGGGTGAAGGCTGCCAGTGGGGAGGTGCCCACAAGCAGAAGCAGCCAGGCAGAACGCTGTTGGGACCATCCCACCCCACCTCCTGCTGCTGCCAGGGTGAGCTCTGATCAACCAAGGCTCTGCAGCCAGGAGGCTGAGCCCCAGTCCCACTCAGATCCAAACAGCTGTTAACAATTTATTACTGTCTAGATAGAGCCAGCCTTCACTGAACACCTGCTCTAGGCCAGCCCCAAACTAGGCGCTGGAGAGGCAGGATCCATAACATGGCCCATCCTCAGCGAGCACACAGTCAGGTGCGGGAGACCCAAACGGTGTGGAAGTAGCCAGAATAAAGGGCAATGGGTGCACAGTCAGGCAGGAAAAGCAAAATGCAGATGGGACATGGAGAATGCTCCCTCCTGCATGTCTCCACTTCCTCTAGAAGGACGCACGAGAAACTGTTGCCAGCGCTTGTCTTCTGGGCAGGGATTAGGTGGCAAGGAAGCAGGGTGAGGAAGATCTACCTTTCACTCTGTTCTCTTCATTGCCTTTTTTTTTTTTTTTAGAGAAAGTTTCGTTCTTTTGCCCAGGCTAGAGTGCAGTGGCACAATCTGAACTCACTGCAACCTCTGCCTTCCAGGTTCAAGCGATTCTCCTGCCTCAGCCTCCTGTGTAGCTGGGATTACAGGTGCCCGCCACCTTGCCCAGCTAATTTTTGTATTTTTAATAGAGACAGGATTTCACTATGTTGGCCAGGTTGGTCTCTAACTCCTGACCTCAGGTGATTCACCTACTTCGGCCTCCCAAAGTGCTGGGATTACAGGTATGAGCCACCATGCCCAGCCTCTTTATTACTTTTTGAATTTTGTGCTATATGCATACCTAACCATTTCAAACAAAGCAAAACGATAAAACAGAACTGAAAAGCCACACCATTGGATAAGTGTTGTAATAAGGGTGCAGGCCTGTCAGTGCTGGACACCCAGAGAAGAGGAGTGGAGAGCTCTGACAGTGGGGGACTTTCTCTCCTCTCAGGAGCTCAGAGTTCCAGCTGCCAGGTAGGGGTCTGTGTGTGTGCACCCGCCTGCCCGCCTGCCTGCCCGCCCGCCCGCCTGCCTGCCTCTGTAGCTATATATGTGGGATATGCAGATCTACTGGGCTGAACAGTATCCTTCCAAATGCATGTCCACGTGGAGCCACAGAACGTGACCTCATTTGGAAACAGGCTGTTTGCAGATGTAATTAGTTAAAATGAGGTCACACATGATAAGGAGGGCCCCTGAATTCAGTGACTGGTGTCCTTAGATGAAGGCCATGCAAAGACGAGGGAGAGACTGGAGCGAGGCAGCTGCAAGCCCAGGAACGCCGAGAACTGCTGACAACCCCAGCAGCTAGGAAGAGGCAAGTAAGGTCCTCCCCTCGCTCCTGCCAACACTTGGATTTCAGCCTTCTGACCTCCAGGACTGGAAGAGTATAACTTTGTTTTTCAGGACCACACAGTTTGTGGTAATTTGTTGTGGAGCCCTAGGAAGCCAATACAGTGGGTCTGCGCATTGGCGCTTGCGTGTTTTGAGGTGTGTGTGTTAATGTGTTTGCATGTGGGTGTGCATCTGAGTGTGTTTTGAGGGGCATTTGGTTGTGCTTGGGAATGTGTTTGTGATTATAATTTGGGTTTTGGATGCTTGTGTTTTGGGTTGCATGTATATTTATGTGTTCATATGTGTGCATGTTGAGTTGTGTAGACTTGTGTGTTTGGTGGCCATAACATATGGCCTGTCCTCAGCGAGCATACAGTCAGGTGGGGGAAACTCAAACGGTGTAGAAGTAGCCAGAATAAAGGGCAATGTGTGCACAGCATGTGTTTTTAGCCAGTGATCTCTAGGGTCTCCCTCAGCCGTGTCATTCCAGAAGTCTGCCCTGGGCCCCTGCTGCAGGGGGTACCTAGAAGCGATGCTGGACAGCAGCAGTGGGGATGGAGTGGACTCAAGGCCAGGTGGGAGCAGCAACCTGTCTGGTCTAGGGTCACCTGGGAGAGGGCAGGGGCATCTCAGATGTCCCCATCATACCTGATCTGCCAGCACAATGACCTCAGCCTCGGGAGTAGGGGTCCAGTAGGAGCCATGTCCTGGGGCTCCAGCCTCGGGGCCCTCTTGGAAGCCTTCAGCAGAGAAGAGACCCTCTGCCTAGAGACACTCTACCTCCTCTCCTCTTTGGTGTTAGTTTATGGGAAAGTGAATGCACACCCTTGAAACATTACAGCAATGGGTCTCACACTTTGGTGGGTAAGAATCAGCAGCAGGCCTTATTACACCACAGATCACTGGGCCCCACCCCAGGGTTTCTGTGGCAGCAGGTCTGGGGTAGCACCTGAGAATCTACATCTCCAACAAGTCCCTGAAGGATGCTGATACTGCTGGGTCAGGGACCTCACATTGGGAATCACTATCCTAGACCACAGAACAGGAGAGGGAGGCTCCCCTTCAGCCCCCTCATTCGACCCCCAGACTTTGGTGTGGGCAGCCTAGTGTTTCAGGACAGGCCCTGGAAAAGGCAGGCTCAAGCTGGCTCTTTCAGTCTCACTATCTCTCCCGTCATTCACAAAATCATTTATTCAGCAAATTACAGTCCAGACTGTTCTCTGAACTCGAGGTGCCTACAGGCTAGACACAAGGCTCTAATGGGTACACAGACCCCTAAGGAGACCATGACAAGACTGCATAGCTGTACTCTGAAGCTCTGTTCAGGGAGTACTGGGAGCATAGAGGAGGAGCTCCTGCCCCAGCCCTGGAGAATCCAGAAGGGCTGCCTGGAGGAGGTGCCAGCCAAGGGAACTCTTCATAGATAGATAGCTTGTTTTATGCTGTAGATATGACCACAAAACATTTCCCACTTGGTTTTCTATCTGTTACCTTGCTCTCAGCCAGCCTATTGGGAACATTTTATGAACCCTTTATGAAACTGTTATTAAAAAAAAAAGACAAGCCAAACAGCACTAGATGACTTTAACTGAGCACTTACTACCTGCCAGGGGCTGTGCTAAGACTCTGGAAACACAAGAGCACCTGTGTCCTCATATCATCACCAAGATGGGAACTATTGTCCTTGAGTGAGATATGAGCCTTGTCAGTTGACCTCAAGGAATCACATTCCCAGCCTGAGGGCACATGGGCCTCCTGCCATGTGGAGGACAAGGCAGAACATTCCAGAAGGAGACCTCAGCCTGCACAAAAGCTGAGAGGGAGATGGTGGGAGGTGGGGGGAGCAGGACAAGATGTGGGCCTACTTTAGGTCCCCTGGATGGAAATGCACCACCCCTCAGGGGCAATAGAGCCAGGAGGGGGGCCAGGTTGAAGCCTGTTTCTAGGCTCTGGCCCCATCTGTCAAAACAGGGCCGAAGCCATATTGGCTGCCTCGTGTGCTCTCTGAGCACAGCTGCTCCAGTGACGGGTGGGAGCCAGATGGCAGAGGCTGTGGGTCTGGCTCGCAGGGCCTGGAAGGCACAAGGGGCCTGAGAATCCCTGCTGCCATAGTGGGAGCTCTCTAGTCACAGGTTTGCCTGTGATGAAGTTTAGCCCTGCAGGAAGGCTGTGCTGAGGGGCTGAGGCGTGATGGCTGGCACAACCTCCATGACTCATGGTGGCCACTTCTTAGCTCCCTGGCAGTCTCCGTGTGGCTCTGGGGATCACCAGAACCTCCTCAACTAGAGCACAAGCCCCAGGCCAGGAGCAGCCTCTTCTGGCCTTGCTCCGTGGATAGGGGATCAGGAAAGCCACACTGGTCCAGGCCGAATAAGGACTTGAATGGCGACCTGAAGCCAGATGATAGAACCAGAGAAAGTGAACTTCAGCAAGAGGTATTTTAGTTAGACACAAGGAAGCACTGGCCTCGGAGACCGAAGGGAGTACAAGCTATTTCTGGGGAAATAGAGGGATCCCTCCTTCTGTTGTCGACAATCTGCCTCTTTGGAAAAAGTACAGTGGGAACTTCTCTCTCTTCCTCCTTCACTAGCTCCTCCATCATCTCTCACCTACATTTTCATTTTATCTGTCCTTTCCTGCCTGCCTCCACTTCTGCCTTCATTGTCTGAGTGGGCCTGGCTTATCATAGTGTCACTGGGAGCCTTTGAGTGGGGACACAATTTAGCCAGTGTTTGCTGAGACCCAGACCTGCTGGAGGTGAAGGAGCCCAGGCTCTGCCAGAGTACCTCCAGCTGGGTAGAGAGGCCAGACAGTAAAACCAGTGCCTACACCCGAGGCAGAGTAAGAGCCACATGCGGAGAAAGGAACAAGCCAAGTTGTGGGGCTCAGAGACCGCAGCCCCAGGGGTCAGGGAAGGCCTCAGAGAGGTGGCATTTGGAGAGTGGGTGGATTTCCATACTGACAGAAACCAGTGGGAACCAGGATAGTCTGGGCAGAGACAAATGAGAGGAAGAGGGAAACAGAGCGTGGACTATTCCAGAAACGCAGGAAGACTAGCTTGGCTGAAGAGGTGGGGTGAGCCGGGTCTGGGAAGATTAACAGGTCATGAGGCCCTGAATCTCGGTTGAATGAATTTGCGCTTAATTGTAGGCAGTGAGAAGCTACTGAAGGTTTCGGAGGAAGGGCATGACATTTTCTGGGCTGGGACTAGAAGAGCATCTAGATTTTGCTCCTATTCTAGGATCTCATGAAAGGTACTTGGCCTTGATTCTGAGCCCCTGGGCCTCTCAGGAATCCCCAAAGGGAGCAAACAATCTGTGTGTCTCAAATGTTGCCTTTCCAGAGAGGTGTGTCCTGACCACCCTATTAAATAACACAGCTCCTCTGGCATTCCTGACTCCCCTCCCTTTCCTTCTCTGTGTTTCCCCCCACTGCCATTGCTTTTATCTCCTTCTAGCATACTTCATCCATAGTTTACATTGTTTATTATCTGCCCCATTTGAATAAAAGCCCCCTGAGGGCAAGGTTGTGTTTGTTTTACTTGCTGCTGCCTAGTCCAGTGCTTGGAATCCCAACAGATTCATTCATTTGTCAAGTGGATAAAGAGAAAAATACTGGCCGGGCAGGGTGGCTCAGGGCGGTAATCCCAGCACTTTGGGAGGCCGAGGCAGGTAGATCATGAGCTCAGGAAATCGAGACCATCCTGGCCATGGTAAAACCCGGTCTCTACTAAAAATACAAAAAAATTAGCTAGATGTGGTAGTGGGCACCTGTAATCCCAGCTACTCAGGAGGCTGAGGCAGGGAAATTGTTTGAACCTGGGAGACAGAGGTTACAGTGAGCCGAGATGGTGCCACTGCACTCCAGCCTCGACGACAGAGCAAGACTCCGTTAAAAAAAAAAAAGAGAGAAAAATACCACCTTGTGGGAACCAGCATGCTCAGGTTTGCCCCTTCCCTGTCCCCTCACTCCTGGCTTCCTGGGCTTGGCAGCACGGAGCCTCCAAGTGGAAGAATCTCCGAGAAAAGCATGCAGAGCTGTGCTGCTTCCCTCCTGCACTTCCCACCCTTACCAGGACTCTGGAAATATTTGAACTGTTTCCTGCTCCTGCCAAAAACCACCACTGTTTTCCTTTATTGCAGAGCAGAGGACAGGCAGGGACAATTTCACCTAAGGAAAGCTATAAGTTTGCAGGACTGAAACAGCTCCACTGAGCAGTCTGGAGAATAACTTAGATGATCTGATCAGAATCGTCGCAAATTCCCAAGTGCCCACTCCACACATGCAGTGGCTCTGGGCATTTTGCTCCATTTTGCCCTTACCCCGACTCTATGAAGTCTATTCTCTTCATTTTACAGATGGGAAAATACATAAATTCATTGACGTGGTGGCAGAGTTCTCTCCACCAGATGAGGAGGCTGGTCTCAAATGCTGTTCTGTCCTGTCCTAGCCCAGGGCTTGTTTCTCCATAGTGTGTGGCCTTTCTTCTGCCAGAGCGGCAGATGAGATGCAGGACGGAGCTGGCTGAGTTCTCTGTCCAAGATACCAGATCATGGGTAGTCTCTGCTGGCCGCAGGCTTCCCGCCTGAGCCATGGGAGCCAAAGTGTTGGCCACGGCCCCGTGATGAATGAGGACAATGATGTCACATCTGCTGCCTGGCCTGAACTCATCAGAGAGTACACATTATAACCGTGGTCACTGCCTGTCTGGGCAATGGCCAGGCGTCCTCTTTTGACTCTGGTGTGTACCAAGTCTGGAGCCCAAAATAGGGCTCACTGCATTTGCAGGGTGGATCCAAGGGAAACCACCCCTAGCCTTGTGTGCGGGTCCAGAGCCCTATATCCAGGTCTGCTCCTGACCAGGCTATGGTCGGGGAGGCAGAAGAGCTTGGATCAAGCCCCTCGAGATGGGCTGTAGGTGACTGCACTTCCATTCCTAGGGACTTGGTTCACCCACCCTGAGGGTAGAAACCCTCTCCCAGCAAACATTACTGATTCCTTATTACATGCAAGGTAAACAGTATTTGTCTCTGCTTTCAAGCCCTTCAACTGAAGTTACAGCACAGTCATTAACTAGGCAATGGGGAGCCATGGATGGTTGTAGAGCCAGGGAATTGGATGACTGCCCTGTGCCTTAGGGAGGCTGATCTGGCAGCAGACTATGGCTGGGAGAGAACAGACTTTTGCAATGATCAGATCAAATGTGTTAAGCACTTACTGGGTGCTCGATGTTGTTTCAAGCACTTCACAGATATTACCGTAGTTAATCTGCACCCTAGGGTGCTATTGTTAACCCCATTGCACAGATGAAGAGACAGAAGAACATATTGATGACAAGGCCAGTAGGTGGTTGAGCTGGGATGTGAACCCACCTGGCTCCACCACTGCGTCTCCGTCTCCCAGTTATCTTGAACAAGGGTCTGGCATACGGCTGGGGTCATGGGGATGGCCAGAGGAAAAGAAGCAAAACACTGCCTGTGGCTAAGGCCCCCTGCCCTGGAGGGGTCTCCCGATAAAGGACCAGAAAATTATAGAGGGGACAACGTAAAGAACTATATCTAAGATTACTTTTATCAATAACAGCAACAATCACAGTGTTCTTGGCCAGCAGCCCATGCAGAATAACATCTTTCATGTAAGAGAGATTTGAGACACTCTCAAAGAGGGAAATCTTATCACTGTTAGAGCTTCCTCTGGAAAGCTTCCTGGACTCTCTCAACCTTCCTCAAAGGTTTATTTGTTAATGTATTTACTTACTTAAATAGGGAAAAGCCTCACTTAGATGCTAACCTAGCTTCAATACCTTCTGGCTTGGGATGTCCAGCCACTCTCAATGTCTCTTTTGCAAAGGCAGAGGAGTTGCTGGGAAGGTGGAAGGAGAGGAAGAGGAGCATGGGGCACAGGCTGGGCTGGGGGGCAAGGGGAGGCCGCTGAGCCCAGGAAGGGCTGTCCAAAGCCAAAGGGGTTCCCGTGCTGCTTTGACAAGATTACACCTGCTTCCTCTGAGATGTTCAACCACAACACTGGAAAGTACACTACTGATGTAAGTAATGCTTGAGAAGTAAAAAGAGATTGCAGTTGGATTCTACCGCTAAGATCCCCAGCTCTAGCAGTCTATGAAGATACCATCTGTCTTAATCCCTTCCTAGAGGAAAAAGTGTCAAGAGTTAGGGAACTCCTGGAAGAGCCGTTTCTGGCCAGATTCTGGGCTTGCCTCAATACAGAAATTCATTGACATAGCGTCAATAAAAGTCAGCTGGGCAAGAACCACCAGGGGGCCCAGCTAGCAGCTCAGCCCCGGGGGCATTTTCAGGGGGCAGAGGACATCCTAACCAAAGCTGGAGCATCTTCTGCTCCTTCCCAGGTCTCATGAGCAGGGTCACCTGGGACGGTGACCTTCGGAAGGGAGTTAGGCTTTACCTGTCCCCCGTCCTGGCAGGTTGTGGGTTTAGGAAAGATTAGGGAGGGCCTTTGCCCAAGTGCTGGCTGGAGAGCTGCAGGCCATGGGATGGCCAGGGTGGCCACGTTTCCCAGGCTCAAGGTGGGGAGCTGGAACTAGGGCTTAGCCATGATGGGTGGTGGGATGATGCCAGGGGCACCTACCTGGAGCAGCAGCTGAGGTTCAGGGCTTGGGCCCTACGTGGCCTCTGGGCTGTTACAGGACCTTCCCTCCTCTTGATCAGTCCCCAGGAAAAGGTGCTTCTGAGTGTCCCCACTCGATTCCTGACCCCGAGGGAGGCTCCTCCAAGACTCTATGGCACAGGGACAAGAGAACCGTCTCAGTGCAGGTGGGCATGCATCCCAGTCCTCCCTGGCTTCCTCGCAGCTCCTCCCCAAGCCCAAGCTGGCCAAGCCCCTCCCAGCTCCAACATGCTTGTCAGTATCTCCCACAAGGCTTGCCTTGGGGAGCTCCGATGGGGTGAGAGGTACCCCAGATGCACCCACAACCCCCACCCTGCCCCAGCTCCAAATGCAGGCCAGCCAGTGCCCACCACTGGGGGTGGGTGAGCTGGGAGCGACCATTCATCCCAGGTGAGTAGCAGCTGTGGGGAGAGAACTACACTGGGAGTCCAGGCACCAGCTCTGTCACTTCCCCTGCTGAGCTGGAGCACCCCACTTTCCCTTACTGGCGTGGTTCAGCCTAAAGGCACAGACAATGCCAGCAGGGCTGAGCTGGGGGAGGCCAAAGGGGTCACAGACATCACCTACTTCAGAATCATCTGTCGGGGAAGGCTTGCTAAAATGCAGGTGGAAGGGCCCTACCTTGATCCACTGAATTTGAATCTCTGGGCGGGTGTTTGGGAACCTGCATTTTAACAAGTTCCTCACATGGGTGCCTATGAAGTAAGACTCAGTGCACTGACGACACACTGGAAAAGGGCAGACGAGCCCAAGTATAATCCGCATAAAGGAGTCGTCAGTCCCTTTTCTGAAAGCAGCATCACAGGAGCCCGATCTCTGCAGCCAGGGAGCCCCGGCAGCTTGCTAAATCCTCTCTAGCTCTCATTTTCCTCATGGACAAAATAAAGATTGCAGGTGATCTCTTGGGCCCGTCCACATTTGAAATTGTGAATGCAGGAAGAGGTGAACCCACTGAGAAACGAATTTAAAAACAAAGTTCAGGGTGAGGCAATTTAACTGGTATTCTCCCCCTTCTAATTTGTTTCTTCTTAAATATTCCTGTTTTGTTTTGTTTTGTTTGAGATGGGGTCTCACTATGTTGTCCAGGCTGGTCTCCAACGCCTGGGCTCAAGTGATCCTCCCGCCTCCACCTGCTGGGTAGCAGGGATTACAGACACATGCCACCATGCTCGGCTTTCAATTTGCTCTTTAAATTCTGAAAATAACATGCTTAGGAAAAAAATCAAACCATTCAAAATAATACACAGTGAAAATGAAATCTCGGCTGGGCATGGTGACTCACACGTATAATCCTAGCACCTTGGGAGGCCAAGGTGGGAGGTTCACTTGAGCCCATGAGGCCAGACTTAGCAACATGGCAAAACCCTGGTTCCACAAAAAGTATCAAAAAAAAAAAAAAATTAGCTGGGTGTGGTGGTGTCGGCTTATAGTCTCGGCTACTCGGGAAGCTGAGGTGGGTGGATTGCTTAAACCCAGCAGGTCAAGGCTGCAGTTAGTCATGAGAGTGCCACTGCACTCCAGAGCATGTGACAGAGCAAGAGCCTGTCTCTAAAAAAAAAGAAAGAGAAAAGATATATAGCATGGATGTCCCTGCCATCTCAGACCTATGCCCCACTCTCCAAAAGAAATATCATCAAGTTTCCTAAATTTTCCTTGAGAATTTTTTTCAGAAATGTGGACACACACATACACACACACACATACATACATATGTATAGATATATATATCTCTCTATGCCTGCATCTTTATTTTAAACCCAACCAGGAACATATTCCCAGTACTTATATTTGCTTTGCTAATTAACATACATCACACATCTCTGCATACAGCACAGACAGATCCCTCCATTCTTTTAATAGCTCATAGTGTTCCACTGAACCAATGCACTACAATTTCTGTGAATCTGTCCTTGTTGATTGATATTTAGGTTATTTCTACATTTTTTGCTGCACAAACAAAGCTGTAATGAACATCTTTGTGTTTCCTTGTTTGTTTGTTTTGAGTTAGCGTCATACTCTGCTGCCCAGGCTGGAGTACAGTGGTATGATCCCAGCTCACTGCAGCCTCAACCTCCTGGGCCCAAGCAATCCTTCCACCCCTGCCGCTCAAGTAGCTGGGACCACAGGTGCCCACCACCATGCCTTGCTAATTTTTTTAGTTTTTGTAGAGATGAAGTCTTACTTTATTCCCTAGGCTGGTCTCAAACTCCTGGGCTTAGGTGATCCGCCTGCCTCAGCCTCCCAAAGTGCTGGGATTACAGCCGTGAGCTGTAGAGACAGGGTTTCTCCATGTTGATCAGGCTGGTCTTGAACTCCCGACCTCAGGTGATCCACCTGCCTTGGCCTCCCAAAGTGCTGGGATTATAGGCATGAGCCACCGTGCCCGGCCTGACTCTGTATCTTTGTGCACATATATGAGGCCAGCTAGAGGATATCCCTGGGTCAAAACTTACGTGAACCTAGCAATTCTGGTAGATATTGTCAAATTGCCCTGCGATGAGAGTGAACCTGTTAGCTCTGCCCCAGCAACTCGTGAGGGTGCCTGTTTTTCTCCACCCTCACACAGTGTGGATTATCAGACTGTTAGATTTTGACAGTGAGTTTAAAAATGGTATCTTGTTTCAATTTGTAATTCAGTTGTCAAAACGGACAGACATGTTTTCATGTTTATTGACTGACTGGCCTTTGCACTTATTTTTCCGTGAATTGTCTGCTTCTGTCCTTTCTAATTTGTCTTATTGATTTTTTAAGTTTTTCTAAATTATGGCAATTAACTTCTTGTCATGTGTATTGCAAACTGTCATTCATCTCTTTTGACTTTATTTTCGGCAGCCTTTGGACTTGCTTAAAAAGCCTTTCCCATTTGAGAATCATGAAAGTATTTGTCCATCTTTTCCACTAGTATTGTTGAAGGTTTCTTCTACTTCTTCTTCTCCTTTTCCTTCTTCCTTTTCCTCCTCTTCTTCTTCTCCTTCTTCCTCCTCTTCCTCTTTCATCTTCGTCGTATTCTTTTTTGAGACAGGGTCTCACTCTATGGCCCAGGCTGGAGTACAGTGACACAATCATAGCTCACTATGGCCTTGGACTCCTGGGCTCAAGTGACTCTCTTGCCTCAGCCACCCGAGTAGCTGCAACTACAGGCACACATTGCCACCACGCTGGGCTTTTTTCTTTCTTTTTAAAATATCTTTGCCCCCTCTAGAATTTATTTTGGTGTAGGGATTGTGGTAGGACACAGCTTTATTATTTTTTTCAAAGAGCTACACAGTTGTCCTAAAGTCATGTTTGAATAATCCATTTCCTGCTCCCAACCCAAAATCCTCCCTCTACATTCAAAATCCCAATTTGACCATGTAGAAGGATGGAAACAAAGAGCATGAACTCAGAGTCAAGTGCTTGCGTCAAATTTCCACTCTGCTGGACCTTGTTAAGAAGTTTTTCTAAATTAAGGCAATTAGCTTCTTGTCATTTGTATTCCTAATTGTCATTCCTCTCTTTTGCCTACCCTTTCTGTGCCTCAGGTTCCTCATCTGAAAATGGAGGTAACAAGAATGCCAACTGCATGGAGTTATTATGGAGATTAAATGAGTTATTGCAGCTAAAGTGTATAGAAAGATACAAATAATATACGCTGCCCGCAAGAGGCTCACCTTAGATGTGAAGGCTCACATAGGTGGAAAGTGAAAGGATGAAAAAAGTTATTCCATGCAAATGTCACCAAAAGAAAGCAAGGATGGCCATATTTATGCCAGTCAAAAGCTGCCATGAAAGACAAAGGAGACTACTACACAATGATAAAGGGTCCATTCACCAGGAATATATAATAATTATAAACATATATGCACCTAACAGCAGAGCACCCAAATATACGAAGCAATATTGACAAATAATAATTGCAGATTTCAGTTCTCCTTTCAATAATGGATAGAACAACCAGGCAGAAGATCAATAAGAAAATGGTGAACTTGAACAATACTACAGACCAATCGGACCTAACAGGCATATGCAAAAGACTCCTCCAAACAGCAGCAGAATATACATGATCTCAAGCACATACGGAACATTCTCCAGGATAGATCACAGGTACAGGATAGATCCTTTACCTGTAGATTAAACTAGATGCTTTACCTGTAGATTAGTCTACAGGTAAAGGACAGTGGCCATGCAGGGGACCTACTATATGATGGCGATTACTTTTATTATTATTGCATATTAAGTGTGCTTTGTTTATCAATCTGTGAAGCAGTTCCATCATTTGACAAATATCTATTACTATGTGTCAGGCCCTGTTCCAAGTGCCAGGGAATCAAGAATGAAGGAGCAGTCTTAAGAGCTGCTCCTGCCACCTCTAGTTAGGCTTAGTACTGGTTATTTTAGTACTTATTACTAATATTTAAATCTCTTCCATTATATTTAAAAAGAGGCTAATGCTTATATACAGACAAGCTATACATTTTTGTTTCTAAAAGTTATTACTGATCATGTTGGTATATTCTTTTATTATTTCTATTTTTTTTTTCAGTTGACAATTTTGTTCTTTT
Source organism: Cebus imitator (assembly GCF_001604975.1). Lineage (NCBI taxonomy): Eukaryota > Metazoa > Chordata > Mammalia > Primates > Cebidae > Cebus > Cebus imitator. The sequence goes on from NW_016107369.1 coordinate 1,970,407, forward strand.
TTCTCTAGGTGGTCAATCTTATTGCCTACAATTTTGATAAATTTAGCACTTTTATAACATATATTTTCAAAATTTGTGTTGGCTTGTACTTATAGAGCAGTGTTAAAGAATTACAATAGTAGTGATCATTCTTTCCTTGTGTGTCTGAATACACATGCACACACAAACACACACAGGCATACACAAAATCATGTTAAGCAATATCCATCTATTCCTATGAAATAAGAGAGAAAATCAGAGACATGTTGAATTTTTTCAAATGCATTTTAGACATTTTTTTGCACTTATGAAGTTGCTTGTATGATTTTTTTTTTTTTAGAGGCAGGGTTTCACTGTGTTGGCCAGGCTGGTCTCGAACTCCTGACCTCAAGTGATCCACCCGCCTCGGCCTCCCAAAGTGCTGGGATTACAGGCATAAGCCACTTCGCCCGGCAGCTTATATGACTTTTTATTTCTTTTGAGCTTTTAGTTCAAAAAGAGCTGTTAATTACATTAACAGTTTTTCTACTATGGAGTCTATATTTGTGGAATAAAGCCCCACTTGCTTGTGGTATGTTCATTTTTTAACAGAATGCTATGTGAGTGCATTTACTGCTATTTAAGAATTTTGCACCACTATTCATAAGATTTTTAAGTTATTTTTCTCTTTTTTGTGCTATTTTTGTCAAGGTTTGGTATCCACATTGTTCGGACTTTATCGAATAATTTAGAATCTCTCCTTCTCTGTGATTTGGTGTAGTTGGTGCAGTTTAAATAATATGGCGTAATCTGTGCCTTGGAGGTTTGATAGAAACGAGAAGCTATCTAAATCTTAGTGTTTTTGGAGAAGAATTTTATGAAAACTCAGTCTTTTCACTGATTATTGGTTTATGGGATTTTCTACTTCTCCTGAGGTCAAACTGATGATTTACATTTTCCCAGAAAATCATCAGTTTCAGCTGGTTTTCAACTGGATTTATATATGGCCAAACACAGTATCAATCATCATCATAATAATTCTATTTTCTCTGTATCAGCAGCTATTTCCTCATTTTAATGTTCAATTTTGTATATTTACCTCAATCCTCTCCTAACGCCCACTAGATTATCTTGTCTCTAAAAAAATCATAAAATGACACATGATTTCCCCCCCAGGAACCTATTTACTATATACACAACTCAGAAATAGAACGGCTGAAATCAGAGAATGGGAGGAGAGGGCGGCAGAGGGACAGCTTGTTACAGTCAATCAGCAAACATTTCAGAAGTGCAAACAGCCGGCACAGGTATTCCCTGGCTTTAAGCACCAACGGCTGTTTTCCCAACTCCACCCCAGTGAAACCTGCCAGCTCCCTGCGTCCTTCACACCCAGCCCCCACCTCCTCTTGGACCCTTTCCTGACTCCCCAGGGAGATGTGAGGGGAGGGCACCTTTCCATCCACATCTCAGATTACTTTTCTTCAACTTTGAAAAATTCACTTAAACCAACTGAATTAACAAACGTAAACATTCTGTCATTTTTGCTTCAGCTGTTCTTTGTTAAATGAAGTGTTACAACTTAGAAGTCCTTCCTTTCCCCCTTCAGTCTCAGCTCCTTCTCCCTCCAAGGCACCACAAGCATGAGCTTGGTAGGCATTGCAACAGAAATCAGTAAATCCATAAATCATAGCTAGTACTGTTTTGTCATTTTTATGAAAATTAAATTTTCAGCCAGTCACAGTGGCTCACACCTGTAACCCCAGCACGTTTGGAGGCCCAGGTAGGCGGATCACTTAAGCCCAGGAGTTCAAGACCAGGCTGGGAAACATAGCAAAGCCCCATTCTTGCAAAACATTAAAAAATTCACTGGGCATGGTGGCACACACCTGTGGTCCCACCTACTCAGGAGACTGATACCGGAGGATCACTTGAGCCCAGGAGTTCAAGACCAGGCTGGGAAACATAGCAAAACCCCATCTCTACAAAAAATACAAAAAAAAAAAAAAATAGCCAGGTGTGGTGGCATGCACCTATATTCTCAGCTACTTGGGAGGCTGAAGTGGAAGGATTGCTTGAGGCTGAGAGGTCGAGGCAGCAGTGAGTCAAGATCGCACCACCACTCCCCTCTAGCCTGGGCAACAGAGCAAGACTCTGTCTCAGAAAAAAAGGAAAAAAAGAAAATTCAATTTTTACTAATGGTATTATTTTGCAATTTCCTTTTTTTGCAGCATTGTTTTTGAAATTTACTTATGTTAATACAGAATGTATTAACGTGTCTGTACATTTATATCAGCTTTGCTAAGCTATAATCTATAAAATAAAATTCCCCAATCACACATAGTTTAACTGTTGCATAGTATTGCAGGTTTTTTTGTTTTCTTTTGTTTTATATTTTGAGACAGAGTCTCACACTGTCGCCTGGGCTGGAGTGCGATGGCAAGATCTCGGCTTACTGCAGTCCCTCCCTCCCAGGTTCACACAATTCTACTGCCTCAGCCTCCTGAGTAGCTTGGATTACAGACACACACCACCACACCCGGATAATTTTTTCTATTTTTAGTAGAGAAGGGGTTTTACTATGTTGGCCAGACTGGTCTCGAACTCCTGACCTTGTGGTCTGCCCACCTTGGTCTCCCAGAGTGCTGGGATTACAGATGTGAGCCACTGCACCTGGCCCCAGTATCACAGTTTTAATCATTATTCTATTATTGCAGATATTGAGGTTGAGGCATCTTTTTTTTTCTCTGTTTGGTCACCCAGGCTGTAGTGCAGTGGCATGATCATAGCTCACTGAAACCTCAAACTCCTGGACTCAAGCAATCCTCCCACCTCAGCCTCCCAAGAAGCTGGGACTAAGGTACACACCACCTTACTTGACTAATTTTTTTTAGTAGATACAAGGTCTTGCTATGTTGTCCAGGCTGGTCTTGAACTCCTGGGCTCAAGCAATCCTCCCACCTGGGCCTCCCAAAGTGCTGGGATTACAGGCATGAGCCACAGCATCCAGCCAAGATCTTTTTTTTTTTGCATTTCAAGCATTGCTGCCCTAGATATCCCTGGAACTGTTTCCTTCTGCACATGTGTAGGTTTCTCTAGGTAACGTACACCTAGATGTGAAGCCATTGGTCATCAAGCATATACACGTTCAGTTTTACTAGCCCTTGCCAGAATGTCTTGCAGAGCTTTGTATTGCTATTTTCACAGAATGTTATTATTTTTCTCAAGCTACTGTCACTAAGCCATTTCCTTGTTTACCCACCCCTTTCCCCAGGAATTACTGGAGGGCATATGTGACTGGCACTCAACACTTGATAACTGAAAGGATGACACTCTCTAGCAGAAGAGATAGACTCAGTGTGGTAAGGGCATTCAAGGCTGTTGAGATCTCATCTGGCTGAGACCCAGGGAGGGCTTCATCAAGGAGATAGCATTTGAATTGGTCTTTGAAGGGAAGGAAGACTGAACAGATGAGGGTAGGGATAACAGCAAGGACTGGGATGGGGAGGGGTGGTGGCTCAGACAGTCCAGGGCACGTTTGATTTGCCAGAGCAATCGTTCTTAGCCAAGCTGGGGTGAGATGGGGCAGAAAACCTAGGCATGTGTATTTTGTAAAAACTTCAAGGGCATCTGACACCCCCCTCTCCCCGCCCCACAAATAACCCTTGAGTGGGAGCATAGCGTGCAGGAAGGGAGCCTCACTGGAGAAGGCAGGTCGGGCTTACTCCAAGATGAGCCTTCAGTGGCAGACTCTGGGCCAGAGTGGACTCAAAAGTAACTCCCAGGGGCAGTAGGCAGTCACGGGGACACCAGGCCCTGGGATAGGGCTGGATTGGAAAGCCTGCTCTTCCCAATCACTTCCCCTCCTCTGTTTCTGGGAACAGATCAGGGCTGCTCTGGCAGGGGTTCCCTCCCCAGCCACACAGGAGGATGCTGGGACTGGGGCTCCTTCTGCTCCTCCACTTGGCAGCTCTGTGACCCAGGCCAGGGGCTTCCTGTCTCTTGCTCCATGCAGCACAAGCTGCATGTATGTGCCTGGCCCAGGGCCCCAGGGAGCCCCTCCAAGGAGAGTGGGGCCTGGGCCTGGCTGGGCCAGGTCCCCTTCCTTTGCTTTGGCTCAGCCCTTTGGAACCTGGGTGGGGGTGGGATGGGAATCCTAGCCTTCCACTTTCCCTGTTCCCATGACAAGGGGCATCCTTCAGCAGAACCCGCTTCTGGGCGCCCTGCCCAGATGCACAACCTTCTCTTCCCAGTCCTTTTGTCTCAAGCAACTTCAGCAAAACCACCAGCCCCAGCAGTAGGAGGTAAGCTCAGGATGTGTCAGCTGTGCTTGGGAGGACAGCGCACAGATGACTCCCTTGGACACAGACTGGCCACGGCCCCCGTTTGGACTCTGCTGCTTTGGTGTGTGAGTGCGGTTGTGGCTGTCACAACCTCTCAAGCCACAGCTTTCTCATCTATTGAGCGGGCGACTCAGACCTGCTTTCTCTCCCAAGGCGTGGAGAGGATTAAAAAGTAATGACAGGGAATGTGAGGCCGCTGAGTGGCTTCAGGGCCTCAAGCTAGGCTCACTGTTCAGGCTGTGGCTCTTCTGGTACCTGAGAAAGTCTTCCCAAGCCAGGCCTAGCTGACATGCCTGGGCACATGAGGCCCCAGCTGAGAAGGGATCCTTGGTCCAGCAACAGCTTATTCATTATATGAAAGGACACTCCCTGCCCATACCACACACACACACACACACACACACAAACACACACACACACACACCCACCCTCTGGTTCTGAGAAGATTCCCCCTCTGCCAGGTCCTCAGGGATGTGAAGCCTTTTTGTTTGTTTTGCTTTGTTTTTTTGAGACAGGGTCTCCCTCTGTCGTCTGGGCTGGAGTGCAGTGGTGCAGTCACAGCTCACTGCAGCCTCAACCTCCTGGCCTCAAGTGATCCTTGCACCTCAGCCTCCTGAGTAGCTGAAACCACAGGCCTAGGTAATTTTTTTACTTTTTTGTACAGACAGGGTCTTTCTGTGTTGCCCAGGCTGGTCTTGAACTCCTGGGTCCAAGCGATCCTCCCTCCTTGGCCTCCCAAAGTGCTGGGATTATAGGCATGAGCCACCATGCATGGCCTGAAGCCTTTTTGATGGGGACAGTTCAGTTGTAATAGTGCCTGGAGCAGCTGACACTGTGGGTCAGCCATTGTTCGACATCATTTGGTGTCACCAAAAAGCATGGTCTGGCTGGGCGTGGTGGCTCACTCCTGTAATCCCAGCACTTTAGGAGACTGGGGCGGGCAGATCATTTGAAGTCAGGAGTTCGACACCAGCCTAGCCAACATGGCAAAACCTTGTCTCTACCAAAAATACAAAGAAATTAGCCAGATGTGTTGGAGCACACCTGTAATCCCAGGTACTCGGAAGGCTGAGGTAGGAGAATCGCTTGAACCTGGGAGGTGGAGGTTGCAGTGAGCCAAGATAGTGCCACTGCCCTCCAGTGTGGGCAACAGAACAAGACTATTTAAAAAAAGAAACAAAACAAAAAAAACATGGTCACCATCCCAGAGGTTCCTGGACAGCCAGCCACTCAGCATATAGAGGAACGAGCAAATGGAAAAGAAGGGGACTCCTGGTCACCAGGCACTATGCTGGGCACTTTTCTGCTTCCTCCCATCCATCCTCCCAGTGGCTCTGCGCGGTGGGGATTCACTGTGTTGCAAACGGAGGACTTGCGGAAGTGAAGTAAGCTGGTAATGAAACAGGTGGAAAGGTAGCTCCAGAGTGCTCCCCCAGAGAGTGCGTCCATGTGTGACAGGTCCTCTGTGCTCCCATGTCCCCATCAAAGCAGGATTGATTTCCCCACAGGGCCCTGGGTATGTGTTCCATTGCCCTCTGCAGCGTTTCTGGCCTATGCCCAAATCACTGCCACTCAGACACCCCAAGGCAATGAGGCCTCAATACCCAAAACCCAACAGACAGCCGTATCCCAGAGGACTGGCTATATCTCCATCTCGCCCATCTATCTCTCCGAAGACCCTAGGGTCACTTGCTTTTTTACTGGGACCCCATGGCCTGAGGCCAGCATGCACCTGGCTGAGCACAACTCTGAGAAGACTCAGCCAGAGTGAGAAGAAGGCTTCTGTCTCCAGGACCTTCCTTGGCCAGGCCACTAAGTAACGGTGAGGAGACAGTTTGGTTTCCTGCTGGAAGCTGGCCTGGTCTTTCTGCCTCTGATCCTCTAAGAACACCAGAGGCCCTGGCTTGGCAGGAATGAAGGCCTATAGGTGCAGGGCTGGGCATGACTCACCCACCTCCAGCCCAGCTCTTCCCATCTGGAGGGTGCTTATGTCAAACAGCAGAGTGAAAGGCTGGGAGAAGCAGAAGGTGAGAGCCCAGGACACTTGGGTCCTAGTCTTGGCTTTCTAAGCAGATCTATGCTTCGGTTTCCCTTTGGGGAGCATTACTAATGAGGAGGAGGAGGCAGGAGGTGAAAGTGAGGCACCCCTTCCCTATCCACCCTGCCTCTGCATGTCTCAGCACCAGCCCCAGGGGTGCTGGCAAGGAATGTGGCAGCTTGAGTACTTATCCTGCCCTAGAAACACAGAACATGGAGTCCTGGCCACACATTCTTCTTCTTCAGAGCCACCTTCGGTTGGGCCTGAGTAATGCAGACAGATCTAGAGCAAGGACACACCATACTTCATGAGCTGCCCACGTTCTCATCTCAGCTCCTCCTGTAACCCTACCTTGCAGGAGTTGCACCAGCCAACTCATGGGCAAGAATGTGGAGTTCCATTTACACCACCCATGCTGATGTGTAAGCTGTGAAAACCACTGCTCTCCCACGAGAGGGAAGAAGAGTGAACATCGGGGCCCCACCTCAGGAAAACAAGGCACTAAAAGCTGCTGATCTCACTGGAAGCTGAGCACTTCCTCTAAGCACTTTCATTACAGCCTTTCCCCATGTGAGCCTGCCCATGGCCTGAGCACCACGTGGGTTCCTGCAAACTGGACGCTCTGTGCAAAGAGCTCCCAGCACTTTATGCTCATTATCTTTATGGTTCTCCCACCAGCCACTTCCCAGGAAGAATCAGAGCAGAGTTCGTGGGATTCGAGAGCTGAGGCAGTGGGGAGGGTACAGGGCTGTAAGAAACTCCACTGTGCTATCGCTTCTTTGCCTTTTGGCTAAGATCAAGTGGAAGCTCCTCTGTGCCACTAGACACCCGCATTTTACCGGGGTGAACATCCTGTTAAATATGTGAAATACCATGGGCAGCTGGGTGTGGGGGGAGGAAACTCCTCAAAGCCCCAAGCACTACTTGAAGTGGGCTGGGGAGGGCTGACCTGCCTTCCCAGCCTAGAAGGATGGCCTAGGCTGGCCACAGAGGAAGAGGGTATCCTCTGAAGAAGAAAAAACCATGCTTCCCCCATCGAGGCAGGAAACAGATGGCTTCCACGTAGACGGGAGACTCCAGGAATAATACTTCCCATTGAAAAGTTTCCAAAGCCCTCCCACCCATCTGGAGAAGGTGTTTTCATGTGTAGCTATCAGGTAGAGAAGCTGAGGGCAGAGTGCCAGCCAATAGAGGCACTTGGTCCAGGCTCTCTGCTCTTTAAGTCTGGTTCTCATTCATAACCCAGGGGGCCTCTCTGAAGCCTGACCCTGTCTCTGCTAGCTGGGAGGTATGCATACCACCAGCTTCCTGGGACATGGGGCCCTGGCCTTCTTTCTGGAGAAGGGGACCCCAGCAACAGAACTGAACATGTGGTTCCCCTCCAGTAGGGTGGATCCTCTCCTCTCTGGCATTGTACTGTCACCCCATAAGCAGCTGGTTTCTCTCTGGTTTACTGGAAACCCCATCCCTTCCCACAGGTCACCCCAGCAGCTCCTGGTGGTTATCATGCAGTCCAAGGCTCCTGCGAAGCCAGCAGGGGCCAGCTTCAGGGGCGCTGTGCTCAGGGGGTATCTGAAAAGGAGCAACTCATGGGCCAGGCATATGGCAACTGCTTTCACTTGGAGTACACGGAGGGCAGGTGGGGGGGCTGGCCCGAACCCCCCATTGGAGATGCTGTCAGGGAGATACTGAAGTCCCTTTACCTGTGGATCCCCACTCCCTGGCTCTGCTCACAGCTGCTGGCACTAGGGCAGAGGGATGTCTGCTTTTGGCTCCAATAGGCCCATAGAAATTGTGTATCCCCCGTGGGGGCATGGTGGGAATGTAACCAAAAGACTTCATTTCCCCTCTTCAAGCTGCTTCCTTCCCAAGTAACTAGAAAACATATCTTAAAGGTGGAGAAAATGCTGTTGCTGTCCCCTGTCACCAACCTCCTCCACACCTGTCAGGAGGCCCTTGCAGCCTCAGCTTCTCAGCGCTGGGACTGTGGGTGTGAGAAGATGGGAAGAGGCCCCTCCAGTCTGCCCTTTGGTGGCTGGGGAGTCAGGAGACCTGCATGGAGGTAAGAGACCTGGAGAACTCACTCCACCCTCCATGCCTCAGTTTCCTCATCTGGCTCCGGCTCTAATCTATTATCTCTCTCTCCTTGCCTCAGTTTCCCTCCAGGGAAGGGCATCTGTCCCAGGGAGAAGAACAAGTGAATTACTTCTAAGGGCAAAGTTCACTTCTAAGGGCACTAGATGGAACATAGCCCATTTCTCCTAGGGACAGGGGCCGGAGAGAGAATGAGGATGAGATGATAACAGAGCGGTGCTAAGTGATGGACCCTCTTCAGGAAAGCACATCTTCCCGGAGCGCTGCGGGAGTTGAAGGAGAAAGTTCATCTCCTCGTCCCCCTCAGCATGGGCCTTCCTCCCCTCAAAGCCAACTCTCATTCTTTCCTTGAACCCACAAGAGCAGCACAGGCTCACACCCCCTCTGCTCAGGTGAGTGTTTTCATGAGCAATTTTCTCCTGTCCCCAGACAATCTAATTCCTGCTCACACTTATGACACCCTGGAGCCCCATGCAGAAGTTGCAGCTCCTTCTGTTCTCAGGGATGAGGAAATGGGGTGCTGGGGTTGGGGAAGGACCAGGGGTCTACAGAGGAAGAAGGGCCCCTGCCCCTCCAGAGAGCATTCAATGAAGGCAGTGCCTGGAGGCCAGCTCTGTAGGGCCTGCTCAGTGACCTTGGTCAAGCCCCAGCACCCCTGGGTCTCAGTTTCCCCAGGAGCTTCATCCAAACACAATGTTTCTCTCTCAAGGCCAGGGCGAGTAGGGAGGCGAGAGCCTTTCTTTGGAAGCACATGGGGAAAAGGTGGCATTGTTCCTCTGGGGGCCCAGGAGCCCAGCCCGCCCAGCAGCAGCGCAGCAGTGACGTTGTCGTAACCCATAACGGCAGAGCAGGCTGCCCCCTCTCTTCCCAGCCTAGAGAGTGGGCGGCAGAGCCCCGGGAAATCCCTGGGTGGGAGTGAGGGTGGCCCAGAGCGGTAACTCCCACCTGGCTGTCAGGCAGGAGGCTGGGGACCCCCGGGCAAGCCTCCTATCCACCTCCATCCCCCCACCCAGTGAAGACCTGTCTACTAAAGCCACGCCCTCCCGGGTGGGCTGCTCAGGCCACCCTTTCCTGGGTACCAGCTAGAGACAGCCAGCGTGGCAAGGGACTGTGGCGCAGTCTCCCCTACCCCCATCCCTCCTAATGCAAGCTCTCAGAAAGCAGAGAAACAAGCAATCCTTCCCCGCCCCCTCCCCGTGCGGGACCTGCATGCTGCGCCCCTTCTCCCAGCCCGACCAGCCCGGCCACTGCACCCGCGTCGAGTGCTCACCACATCTGCGTCCTCAGCACTCGGCCCCAGCCCCAGGCTCGGCGCTCAGGCTGTGGTGACAGGCTCCACGCTCCCCACCTGGGAGGAGACTGCCAGCGGGTCCTCCTCCTCGCCGGCCGGGCTAAGCCAGCCCCACGTGGCAAGGGACTGTCAGCAAATTCCCCTCTGCATCACCGTGGGAGAGGCATCCCGGCACCTTCCGAGCAGGGGCCAACCTTGGCCCCGCCCCAAAGCTGCTCTGACCCGCCGGGGAACCCAGGCTGGAGGATGCTACGCGAAGACCCGGGCTCCGCCTAAGAGACCCTGCAGCTAACCAGGAACCATCTGCAAATTACTATCTCAAACGCACAAGGCTGCCGGTCCCTGGCTCCAGCTTGCTCCAGCTCCCCTGATGCATTGGGCCTTGGCAGCTCCTTTGCCACCTCCCCTGCCCTCTCTCAGGCACGTCCCCTTTCCCAGTCTTCTTAGTCCCATCAGCCAGAAGCAAGAAAAGCCACCCCACTCCCACAAAGGTAGTGCTCTGCCCCACCCAAAGACCAGGTCCTGGCACCAGCCCAGTGGCTGGTACCCAGCTGCCACCCAGGCCGCTTCTTCCCCAGCAAAGGAGCAATCTACAATTGGCCACAGCCCTACCTGGGAGGCCCAGGGGAGTGAGCTGGGCCATTTCCGGTTTGCAGTGGGCCACACTCCTGCAGGTCTCAGAGTTTCATCAAAGCCCTGGCCACTCTGCTACTGACCCTGGTGTTGACCCTGAGGACAGGTGCCAGTGTTTGCAACCCCCAAAGATCAGTGTGCAAAACAAGGGGCAGTAGTAAACAGCCTCTCCCTCCCAGGCAGGGGCCTAGGCACATTTATGTCATAGTCATTATCGGGCACTTGCAGTACAGTAGCTAACTGGGGAGGAGCCGCCGCCCAACCCTCTCTGAAGGTGACTCCCTTTCACCAGTTAGGGCTGTTAGCAATATGATAAGAAGGCCATAGAGGAAGCCATGTGAACACAAGGTCATGAGGTGCCAGAGCAGGGGGTCAAAGGCTGGTTATGCTTTCATGGGTTGATTTCCCCATAACCAGCAGCACAGCACCCCCCTCCCACACAACCCCGCCAAGCTGGCACACCCTGGTCATCTCCCTCTTTCCTTGACCCCCTGGTTCTCATGACCCAACTCCCCCATGAAGACCCAAGGGTGAGCCACATAGACAGATTCTGCCGAAGTCTATTCATTATGCACTCACTCACCCACTCATTCTTTTATTTTTTTCATTCATAGGACAGGAAGGCTTTGACCATCTCTTCTGCAGTGGCAGCAGGGCATCAGGGTCTAGGTTCTAGCCCCAGCTCAGTGGCTATCACGCTGTGCAACCTTGGGTAGCTCACTTGACCTCTCTTTGTTTTTCCCTCTCATCTGTAATTCTGAGAGGGCTGGACCAGCTGGGGTCTCAGACCCCTCTGCCGTGACACTTTTATTCTCCTCTTCCAGGATAAAGGCTGGCCGGTACAAAGACAAACCAGATCAATATGAGTAGTGCTGGGAACGCTAGCTGCCTGTGTTCAGTCCTAGCTGGGCCACCTAAATGTGGAACTTAACCTCTCTGTGCTTCATTTCTTTTTTTTTTTTTTTTTTTGCTTATGGAAAATGGGGGAAACAACAGTCATAAACTTAAAGGGTGATTATGAGGATTAAATGAAATACTGTATACAAAATAAATGCTCTGCAAATATTCATTGTTGTTGATGTAGTTATACTATTCATAGTCTGGTGGGACAGCATAAATTCTCAACAAAAGCAGTTTGTCTTTTCCTTCTCTGCTTCATCATCACAGAAGCTGTTGTTAAGCCTGTACCCAAACCACTCCAGCTCCTAGAGGAAAAACCTGATAAGCATCAAGGACATGCCATAAAGAGAGGTCAGGCACCGTGGCTCACACCTGTAATCCCAGCATCTTGGGAGGCCGAGGCGGGCAGATGACTTGAGGTCAGGAGTTTGAGACCAGCCTGGCCAACATGATAAAACCCTGTCTCTACTAAAAATACAAAAATTAGGCGGCGTGGTGGCAGGCACCTGTAATCCCAGTTACTTGGGAGGCTGAGGCAGAAGAATCGCTGGAACCCAGGAGGCAGAGGTTGCAGCGAGCTGAGATGGCACCATTGCACTCCAGCCTGGGTGACAGAGCAAGACTCCATCTCAAAAAGAAAAAAAAAAAAAAAAGAGAGACAGAGAGAGAGAGATGAGACAGAAGCCAGGTGCGGTGGCTCACACCTATAATCCCAGCTCCTCAGGAGGCTGAGGCAGGAGGATTTCTTGGGTCCAGGAGGCTGAGACCAGCCTGGCCAATATACAGAGATCTACATCAGAAAGGAGAGGGAAGGGAGGGGAGGAGAGTAGACGGGGGATGGGAAGAAAAGGGAGGAGAACCCAAACCCGTGGAGATGCCAGGTGGGCTGTGGTGGTGAAAGAGGTGACCCCAATGTCCCAACCAACCACCTAGATGCGTGTCAGGCTTGTAGAAGGTTCTCAATAAAGGTGTATGGGGATGAATAACTGAGGCTTTCAAAAGAAAGGCCCTTTGGGCCTGTGACACTGAAAACACTGATCACACTCTCATTTGTGCCTTTGGCCTGAGTTGTCAAAACTGAAATATTATGCCTGTTATTGTCTTCATGACTGCATTGTTAACCTCCAATGTCTTGTCTAGGAACATAATCCAGAACAATATAAAAGAAACAAAAGGACTCTTGAGTATCCCTCACAGGTGGAACTGTCAAAGTCAGCGGTTTTTTCTGCAGATCACCTTGTGTCTTCAGTTGGAGCTCACCTTCATTTACTCCACACAAAATTTCAACAGATCCAGAGTGGCAGAGACGGCTAAGAACCCCCTACACCTTTTCTTTCCCTCTTCCTTTTTACAGTAGCGCTCCCAAGGTTAAAACCTGGATATATGACTTCCCTACGACAGACCACATATCCCAGAACCCCTTGCAGCCACGTGGCACTATGAACGAAGTCCTAGCCAGTAAGATGTGAGTGGAAGTAATAGGTTTCATTTTGGGGCCACATCCTGAAAAGGAAGCTGGCTGTTCTCTACTCTTTCCCCTTTGTGAAAACTGGGATGTGGATAGGAGGTGGAGGGGAGGGCAGCCTTGATGATGCTGACCAGGACACCTCCCTGGAGATGGCCAAGCATCAAGGCAGGAAGAACCTGAGTCACAAGATGACCTGGAGAAGTACCCAGCTGACCCCCTTGCATTTTTCCACAGAGAGCAATGAAGTCACTATTGTCTGGTCTCTGTTGCAGCAGCTGAACCAATAGCCTAAAGGATAAGCCTACTTCCTGATTTTCAAACCCACAGCAGATGAGCAGGAGCGTGTTAGAAGGAGAACGGACTAATAAGAAAGCAAGTACAGTGAAAAGGGCAAAAGTCAAGAGCAAGAGAAGAGAGAACAATGATTAAAAAACAACAACGTAGGAGTCTGGAGTCATTTAGCATAAGGTTATTCCAACAGGCCTTGAAGGCATCATTGTATCACAAGGTAATTGGGGAAATGTGCTCAGAACAACCATCCTGCATCACTAGAAGAAGTCATTGACCAAATATTTTATTTTAAAGGAAAGCACCTGTATATTTAGAAAGTATTTCCAATCAAAAGTGGTAAAAATGAGGCCGGGCATGGCGGCTCATGCCTATAATCCCAGCACTTTGGGAGGCCGAGGCGGGTGGATCATGAGGTCAAGAGATCGAGACCATCCTGGTCAACATGGTGAAACCCTGCCTCTACTAAAAATACAAAAATTAGCCGGGCATGGTGGCGCTCGCCTGTAGTCCCAGCTACTCAGGAGGCTGAGGCAGGAGAATTGCTTGAACCCAGGAGGCGGAGGTTGCAGTGAGCCGAGATCGTGCCATTGCACTACAGCGTGGGTAACAAGAGTGAAACTCCGCCTCAAAAAAAAAAAAAAAGTGGTTAAAATGGAATAAAGTTTGTGTATTAGGGGTAGAAACCTTCAACATCTGGAAAACCCAGTCATCCAAAATGATATCTTTCCTCAATGGTCAGAAATCAGATTCATTTATATTTACCGTCTGCCTCATTAGATTATAAATCCTTTTAAGATCAGATTATGTCTCCTTTTTCTTTTAATTTTTAATATGGAGCACAGTGCCTTGACTCAATAAATACTCTCTGATGGCTTTGGGGATGAAGTCTATGTTACCTTGGGTCACAGAGCCTAGGAAGTTCCCACTAGCTGATTTGAAACACAGTGCCTCCTCGATTTAGGGCGATGGCGTTACATCCTGACAGACCCATCATAAACAGAGAATAACATAAGTTGAAAATGCATGTAATCCGTTTGACTGTGTCCCCACTCAAATATCTTGAATTGTAGTTCACATAATCCCCATATGTCATGGGAGGGACCTGGTGGGAGGTAACTGAACCATGCTGTTCTTGTGATAATGACAGACTTCTCATGAGACCTGATGGTTTTATAAGGAGCATTTTCCCCTTTTGCTCAGCACTTCTTTTCCTGCTGCCATATGAAGAAGGATGTGTTTGCTTCCCCTTCTGCCATGATTGTAAGTTTCCTGACGCCTCCCCAGCCATGCTGAACTGTGAGTCAATTAAACCTCTTTTCTTTTCCTTTTTCTTTTTTTAAGACAGAGTCTCACTCTGTCACCAGGATGGAGTGCAGTGGCATAATCTCTATTCACTGCAACCTCCACCTGCTGGGTTCAAGAGATTCCCCTGCCTCAGCCTCCAGGAGTAGCTAAGACTACAGGCACCTGTCACCATGCTGGGCTAATTTTTTGTAGCTAAGCAGAGATGGAGTTTCACCATGATGGCTAGGATGGTCTCGATCTCCCAATCTCATGATCCACCCACCTTGGCCTCCCAAACTGCTGGGATTACAGGCATGAGCCACCACACCACCTGGCCTAAACCTCTTTTCTTTATCAATTAACAAGTCTCGAGTATATCTTTATTAGCAGCATGAGGACAGACTAACACACCACCTAATCTACCAAACATCATAGCTTAACCTAACCTGCCTTAAATGTCCTCAGAATGCTGACGTTAACCTAAAATTGGGCAAAATCCTCTAACACAAAGCCTATTGTATAATAAAATGTCGTGTTAGATGGCATTGTGTCAGATGATTTTATTTACTGAATACTGAAATTGAAAAACATAGTAGTTAGATGGATACTTAAAAGTATGATTTCTGCTGGATGCATATTGCTTTTGCACCGTCTTAAAGTCAAAAAATTGTAAGTAGAATCGTTGTAAGTTGGACTGCCTGTATTGATCAGTGAAATTGCCTGAGATCTTAAACCAGCCCAGTTAACAACTGCAGGGGCACAGCCCTCATAGTTTTGAGCCTATAGTGGCCCTGGGAACTTGCCTCTGTTATTTAGAAATAATTTTATCATAAACGCTTGATCTCACAAAGACCTACACACACAAGAATGCACATTGTAGACTTGTAATTGCAAAAACAACAATAACAACAACAAAAAACCTCACAACTGTGCACAGCCTACACAAATGTACGTGGCTTTTCTGTGGTACCCAGGTGAGATGTTCAGGAAAATTCAAAATGAGAGAGAAAAGGCAGGAAGCGAGAGCCACACACCAGTGTCCCTGTCACCCCAAGGCCTGGTGCTGGGTGAGGCTGCTAGGCAGAGGGTAAGCAGGGGGCCATGGTCTTGGAGATGATGGGAGTCAGACCACAGATTTTACTACAGGACCCAGAATAGAAACATATACCACTGACAGGGACAGTATTTTCAAGGCAGAACCAAGACACTGTTCGTACTTTAAGTGGCAAGCCATATAGTCTATGGAACCCCTGATCCCAAGAGCCAAATAAAAACTCTCTAAGAAAGTGGATTCATTTTGGGAGCTCAGGCTTCTATCACATGCTCTAATCTGCCTTTCCAGACAGAAGAAAATTTGATTTTTTTGTGCAGAAAGTAGCGGGGAAATGTACTGGAATGGAAAATCATTTTTCAGTGTCCTCTGCCTAACCAGACACAGGGTTGTGGATTTCTAGAGAGAAGACGACCTCAGGCTTAGGTCTAGACACACAGCACTGTCCGTACTTGGAAGCTGGTGTTCCCCAGTGGAGGAGTCAGGCCCTATGATCACTCAGCCCTGCCACGCAGAGAATCCAGGCCTCCCTTCTTCTGGGGCAACCCTGGCCCCTCTGCCCTCTCTTACCCCCGCCTCAGGCCAGGCCCCACTCACCAAGGCCCCACCAAGTGGGTAGTCTTAGCCAGCAGCAATCTCTTCTGCTTCTCCCCTGGAAGAAGAGAAATTCACAACTGGTAGGAGGTCATTGTTATTCATCGCTAACAGCCTCTATCACTTAATGATATTGGAAACTTCTGGGTGGGTGAGGTCAGAAGCAGGTGTTGATGACATCACAAAAGAAACACTGTTGTGCTGGAACTCTGTGATCCTGTTATCATTTCTTTACCCAGAGTTGAGCTCAGCTGAGCATTTTCAGACATATCTGGGGGTTGAAGGCTGCACAGCCTCCCCTCAATTCTAACTTGAGCCTGGCTGATGCCCTGCAGTATTAGATCCTTAAAGAATACATGGGTCCTGCCGGGCATGCTGGCTCATGCCTGTAATCCTAGCACTTTAGGAGGCCGAGGCAGGCGGATCATAAGCTCAAGAGATTGAGACCACTGTGGCCAACATGGTGAAACGCTGTCTCTACTAAAAATACAAAAATTAGCTTGGCAGGGTGGCGCACACCTGTAATCCCAGCTACTCGGGAGGCTGAGGCTGGAGAATCGCTTGAACCTGGGAGGTGGAGGTTGCAGTGAGCCGAGATCGCGTCACTGCACTCCAGCCTGGTGACAAAGCAAGACTCCATCTAAAAGAAAAAAAAATATGGGTTCTTGCATTGATATTTTATTGAGGCTATAAAACTCCCTTGCTCCCCCAAGCTATTCATGAGGCAGAAATATGGGTTTCTTCTGGGTGACAAACTGAAGATCTCCTCTTCAGGGCCTCACGTCCAGACTCTTGAAATCAGCTCTGTTATACTCCTTCCCCTGGGAATTGGAGTCTGTTTTCAGTAATGAACCTTTTCTTTGTTGTATAAGCTTTATTACCTTGTGAAATATAATACACAGAGAAGCATAGACCATACACAAATGAGCACTAGAATGAATAATCATAAAGCAAACACTTGTGTAGAGACACTATTTAAGTCGAGGAATAGAACATTATCACCACAAGTTTCCCTATATTGTTTCTCAGCCCACCCCTTCCTCTGCCAGTCCCTCCCTGCACAGAGAGCCCTATCCTGAATTCAGCGGCAATCTTTCCTTGCATTGCTTTGTACTTTTACCACCTGATTATTCATTCTTAATATAGCTTGGTCTGTATTTTAAGTGTACATTGATAGAATTATAGTATAAATATACTTTCATGTTGGGTTGTTAAAATTCAATCTTTTTTTTTTTGAGATGAAGTTTTACTCTTGTCACCCAGGCTGGAGTGCAATGGCACAATCTTGGCTCACTGCAACCTTCACCTCCCAGTTTCAAGTGATTCTCTTGCCTCAGCCTCCCAGGTAGCTGGGATTACAGGCATGTGCCAGCATGCCTGGCTAATTTTTTTTATTTTTAGTAGAGATGAGGTTTCACCATATTGGCCAGGCTGGTCTCGAACTCCTGATCTCAGGTAATCCACCCGCCTCAGCCTCCCAAAGTGCTGGGATTACAGCCGTGAGCCACCATTCCCGGCCTCAACGTTGTATTTTTAAGATTCATCCACATTGTGGTATGCAGTTGGAGCTCACTCATTGTCATTGTTCTTTTGTTTGTGCCATAAATTAATTAATCCTGGTTTGTTTGGCATTTGTTTTTATTTCCAGTTTTTTATGAGTGAGTGCTATGATTTGAATGTTTTTGTCTCTTCCAAAATTAATTAATTGAAAAATATAGGCTGGGTGCGGTGGCTCACTCCTCTAATTCCAGCACTTTGAGAGGCTGAGGCCAGCAGATTGCTTGAACCTAGGAGTTTGAGATCAGCCTGAGCAACATAGTGAGACTCCATCTGTAAAAAAATACAAAAATTAGCTGGGCCTGGTGGCATGGGCCTGGTGGCATACGCCTGTGACCCCAGCTACTCTGGAAGCTGAGGTGAAAGGACTGCTTGAGCCTGGTCGGCGGAAGTTGCATGAGCCAAGATCATGCCACTGAACTCCAGCCTGGGTGACAGAGTGAGACCCTGTCTCAAAAAAAAAAAAAAAAAAAAAGAAAGAACGTGAATACAGGGATGGGAGCATCACTGGCGTCTGTTGGTAGGGACTAGGGGAGGGACAGTGGGGGGTAGGAAGTTGAGGGATAACATGGGGAGAAATGCCAGATATAGGTGACAGGGATGGAGGCAGCAAACCACATTGCCATGTAGGTACCTATGCAACAATCCTGCATGTTCTGCACGTGTACCCCAAAACCTAAAGTGCAATAAAATATAAAAAAAAAGAAAGAAAAGGAAAAAGAAAAAGATGATAAAGCAGGGAATCATTTTAAACGGTTCCAGAGCATAGAAATAGAAATAAAATGTCCATATTATTTTATACGAAGCCCACATAACACTGAAACAATACACAACAATGATTTCACACAAAAAATTATTTCTTAAAAATTTTTTTGGTTGATGGGGTCTTAAGATGGCTGCTGGGCGGCTGCTTCCTGACAGCAGGAAAGATGTGGGGTGGGCTGCTACCTCCTGGCCTAAATGAAAGCGATGCCGAGTCAGACTCTGAGATGAAGCTGCATTGGAGGACTCTGGACTCAACTTACAGGAAGATAAAGAGGATGGGAACACCGGAAAAGCAGAGATCATAGATTTCTCAACAGATGAACTCGAAACCGAAACAGAGTCACAGGTGAATGCCTAAGAAGAGTGTCCTTCTGGAATTCCCTTAGGTATGTGGAATTGAACAGTCCTCAAACGCAACCCAGTGGAAGGAGCTTACTCAGCATTTTTGAGTCAATGATAGGTTTGACGCTCCCCTCCAATCCCTCTATTAAAAGGAAAAATGTTGAGAAGGCCCCGAAAAAGAAGACAGACCAGGCTGTGGAGGAGTGGAACATTGAGGACGCTGGGGAACCACTAGCTATTTGGGAGCTTGGTGTAAAAATTGCCAAAGCAGTTGCCTGCCACAACTTCGTAAAAGCCAAAAAAGTAGGCTAAAAATTCACAGGCTGCCCAAAAAAAGGAGAAACTCACATGGGGGTTTGAAGCAAAGAGGAGATGGGAAACCAAAAGCAACATGGGATACGTGTAACCTGCCAGAGTGCTTTAAGACATTCGTAGGCTCAGATGCTCAATTTACCAAGAACGTTTTCCTGCCTGTGTTAAATATATCAGAAAATTGATAGCACTAGAAAAAAAATAAGCATAAAATTTGGGAGTTTGATGATCAGCTCTTTTCAATCTTCCTCTAAGGACTTTGTCCTATTGAAGCGAATACAATGAAGCATTCTGTTATTTGTATAAGAAATGTAAAAAAAATATAGAAAAAAGGATAGGATTTTATTCATTTATTTGTATAAACCCACAGTATAAAATCAGTTTTGCTGCTTTTCATTCATTTGGTTTAGCATAGCCAATGAGCTTCTTGTACTTTCTTTTCTTTTCTTCCTTTTTTTTTTTTTTTTTTTTTTTTNTTTGAGACCGAGTCTTGATCACTGTGTCACCCAGGCGAGAATGAATTAGCATGGTCTTGGGTAACTGCAACCACTATCTCCTGGGTTCAAGAGATTCTCATGCCTCAGCCTCCTGAGTAGCTGGGATTACAGGCAGGCGCCACCATGCCTGCCTAATTTCTCTTTGTATGTTTAGTGGAGACGGGGTTTTGTCATGTTGGTTAGGCTGGGCCTGGCCTCATATGATCCACCTGCCTTGGCCTCCCTGAGTGCTGGGATTACAGGCATGAGTGATCGTGCCGGCCTTGTACTTTCTTATCTGTACGCGTAAAACTACACGTTTATTGGAACTGTGTTTTTAACATTGATAATTGTCTATACTGGGTTAGTTGTAAGTGCCAAAATGTCTCAATTGATACTGTTTTTACAAATGACTTGACCTTAATGTCATGAAAGTAGTTACTGATTTTTAAATTGAAGGCAGTAGACTTGATATTTCAGAATTGCATAGTAAAAGCAATTTACTAATTTTTGTGTGCTTTCAGATAAACTATTACAATAAAGAAAGGGGCAGAATGTTAAAAAAATTATTTTTCCATCATGGTTACTGCCTGAGCAAGTTGGAGCTGTGGGTGAGGGTTCCCTGGAATAGGGACAGGTTGCTTCCAGATGGTTCTGATACACCTCATTCTGCAGCCCTCCTTTTCATACTCCAGCCCCATAAGAAACATATGGTATGGAAGTAGTACTAAGAAAACTTCCTCTCCTCTTCTTTAGACTTGCTTCCTCACTTTTTTTTTTAAAGCAAAGGGTATTATTTATTTATTTGTTTATTTATTTTGAGACGGAGTCTTGCTCTTGTCACCCAAGCTGGAGTGCAATGGCACGATCTCAACTCACTGCAACCTCTGCCTCCTGGGTTCAAGTGATTCTCCTGCCTCAGCCTCCTGAGTAGCTGGGATTATAGGTGCCTGCCACCACATCCAGCTAGTTTTTGTATTTTTATTAGAGACAGGGTTTCGCCATGTTGGCCAGGCTGGTCTCGAACTCCTGACCTTGTGATCCGCCCGCCTCAGCCCCCTAAAGTGCTGGGATTGCAGGAATGAGCCACTGTGCCAGGCCAAGACCCTCTCTTTATGATCTCATTTAACCTTTATTACCTCCTTATAGGCCCTGTCTCCAAATACAATAATGTTGTGGGTTAGTATATGAATTTGGGAGGGACACAATTCAGTTGAAAACGGGCATCTATGAAAAACCCACGGCTCACATCATACTTAATAATGAAAGATTGAAAGCCTTTCCTGTACAATCAGGAACAAGATTAGGATGTTAGCTCTTGTCACTTCTATTCAACAATACATTGGCAATTCTATCTAGGGCAATTAGTCAATAAATAAAAGACAGTCAGATTGGAAAGAGAAAGTAAAACTATCTCTATTTGCAGATCACATACTCTTGTCTATTGAAACCCTAAAAGAATTTACAGGAAAAGACTATTAGAGCTAATAAACAAGTTTAGTGAAGTTTTAGTGTACAAAGATGAGTTGTATTTCCATATACTAGCAATGAACAATCTAAAAATAAAATTAAGAAGTTCATTAATAGCAGCATTGAAAAACATAAAATAATTGTGAATAAATTTCACCAAGTAAGTATAAGATTTGTACACTTAAAACTACTGTTGAAAAAAATTTTTAAACTGAAATAAATAAAAGACTTCCCATATTCATGAAGTGGAAGACTTTCTTTTTTCACACAAGGTCTCTCTCTGTTGCCTAAGCTGGAGTGCAGTGGCTCAGTCATGTCTCACTTCAGCCTCAACCTCCTGAGCTCAATCAAGTGACCCTTCTACCTCAGCCTCCCAAGTAGCTGGGACCAGAGGCACACACCACCACGCCTGGCTAATTTTTACATTTTTTGTAGAGATGTGGCTTCATCATGTTGCCCAGTCTGGATCTTAATGTTTTTAAGATGACAGTACTCCTCAAAATGATCTACAGATTCGGTGCAATATTGATCAGAATTCTAGCTGACTTCTTTGTAGATATGGACAAGCTAATTTTAAAATTTATATGGAATTACAAAACACCTGAATCCTGATCACAGTCTTGAAAAAACAACAACAACCACAACGTTGAAGGACTGACACTTCTCAATTTCAAAATTTACCACAAAGCTTCAGTAATTGAAACAATGTGATACTGGTGTAATCTCAATTCCGTTTCTATATGAAACAGAATTGAGAACCCAGAAATAAACCCATACGTCTATGGTCAGTTAGTTTTCAACAAAGGTACCAAGATAATTTGATGGTGGAAAGAATGGTCTTCTCAACAAATAGTCCTGAAATAATTCAATACCCACATGCAAAATAATTTGGATCCCCTACTTCATACCATATAAAAAAATTAGAACATGTCAGAGTCCTAAATGTAAGAGACCTAAAACCATGAAACTTTTAGAAGGAAACATAGGTGTAAATCTTTGTGACTTTGAATTAGACAAGGTTTCTTAAATATGACACCAGAAATACAGGAAATGAAAGAAAGATGGATATATTGAATTTCATCCAAATTTAAAACTTTTTTGCATCAAAGAACACTGTCAGAAAAGACAACCCACAGAATGGAATAGAATATTTGGAAATTCACATATTAGATACGGGCTTTAAAATATATATATATATATGTATATATTAAAACTCTTACAATTCAGTAATAAAAAGACAACTTGATTTTTAAAAACAAGCAAAGGACTTGAATAGATATTTCCCTAAAGAAGATATATAAGTGGCTAATGAGCACACGAAGAGATGCTCAGCATCATTAGTCATTAGGGAAATGGAAATCAAAACCACAGTGAGATGCCACTTCACACCCTCTAGGATGGATACAAAATGGAAAATAACAGGTGTTGATGAGGGTGTAAAGAAATTGGAACCTTCATACATTGGTGACAGGAATGTAAAATGGTGCAGCCACTGTAGAAAATAGTTTCATGGTCCTCCAATGATTTAAATATAGAGTTACATATGTCCCAGCAATTTCACTCCTAGGTATATATGCAAGAAAATCGAAAACATGTTCAAAAAAAATTTGCACATGAATGTTCATAGCAACATTATTCATAACAGCCAAAAAGTAGAAACAACCCAAATGTCTATTGATGAATGAATGAATAAAGAAAATGTGATATATCTATACAATGAACTATTCAGCCATAAAAAGAATGAAGTACTGATATGTTCTACAACATGAATGAATCTTGAAAATATTATTCTAAGTGAAAGAGGCCAGATACAACAGGCCCTATATTGTATGATTCTGTCTATACAAAATGTCCAGAATAGGTACAACCACAGAGAGAGAAAGCAGGTTACTCACTGGCAAGTGCTGGGGTGTTGGGTGGTGCTCATGGTGGTGGTGATAGTGATGGAGGACTGAAGTGACTGCTTCTTGGGTACAGGGTTTTCTTTTTGGGGTGATGAAAGTGTTCTGTAATTATTGGTGATGGTTGCACAACTCCGTGAGTACACACAAAAAAACCCCTACTGAATTGTATTTTTTTAAAGCGGTTTAAATTTTATGTTAATTATGTCTTTAAAAAACACCTAGAGTGTATTTCTGTGTTTATGGGAGATTGAGATCCAATTTCATTTTTTACCTGCAGCCCTTCATCATCATTTATTGAAAATATTGTCCATCCCTGACTACTCTGCAGCGCCACCTCTGCCATAAGTCAATATGGGCTCCCTGACACCACTTCTCCTGTCCCTCAAAGATGCCCCTTTGGTCCTTGCATGCTCCTCCGCATCCTAGAACATCCTAACTGGGTCTTGGTGGAGTGGGCAGGAACAGTGGCTGTAGACACCCATGGGTCATCTGTTAAGTCTGACGCCTCTAAGCTGGCACTACCTGCTTTTGAGCATATACAGGTATTATCCTGACTTTATTGCAAGCATAATATTAGTTGTAGGAAAATACAGCTAACTACTAAATGCCCTTTAGGCTACAGTGAGATGACTTTGTCCTCGCCTTCAGTTCCCCTTTGGCCGAGCAATACTTAATATTCTCAGCTCTGCCCACCACTTCCTTTCAGATCTTTCTATCCTGAGTAGGAATCCTGCCTCTCTCTGATGCCTGACACTGTGATGAGCTGGAAAGCCAGCTACCTCTTTGCCCCAGCGATCTCCTCACTAGCCTTGCCCCTTTCCAAATCACTTCCAAATAACAACAGTAATTGCTAACATTTGTTACACCTCACACACACTAACCTGTCTATCTACATGGATAGAGAGATACCTTGTAGTGTCCGGGGGCGTTGGCTCATGCCTGTAATCCCAGCAATTTGGGAGGCCAAGATGGGTGGATCATGAGGTCAGGAGTTCGACACCAGCCTGTCCAACATGGTGAAACCCTGTCTCTACTAAAAACACAAAGATTAGCTGGGTATGGTGTCGGGTGCCTGTAATCCCAGCTACTCAGGAGGCTGAGGCAGGAGAATCGCTTGAACCTGGAAGGTGGAGGTTGCAGTGAGCCGAGATGGCACCATTGCACTTCAGCCTGGGTGACAGGGCAAGATTCCGTCTCAAGAAAAAAAAAAAGAGAGATCTTGTAATATCTACTACAAAGGTAGATATAATTATTATAGTTCCCAATTAATCTTCAAAATATCACAGGTAAGGGAGATTTCACTATTATAAGTTGTAACACTTTACAGATGAGGACACTGAGGTTCAGTAACATGGCTGAGACCCCATGAGCAGGAAGAGGCTTGGCGAAGCCCGGGACCGTCTTTCTCGCTCTAGATGCTGTATTTCTTGTGGATGGTCAGAACTGCCTGGCCAACCCAGAGAAGAGTGAGAAAGAATAAATCATTATTGACTTAAGCCATTGGTTTTTTGGGTAGTTTGTTACACAGCAATATATACCTGAGGCAGATGCGGAATATTAGATTGTAGATGAATATTTTCAACACGAAGATGTGTTTACAATACATTGTTAAGTGACAAAGGGGAGGCTACAAGAGAATGCGTGTAACATGAGTTCACTGTTGCAAAAAGCAAAAGCAGATGATCTGAATCTATTCCATTCCTGTTTGGGGAGAGTGCGTGTTTAGATGTTGAGGGATGCTTGTATTTGCATGTGGGAGGGGAAGAAGAGAAACCCCTGCCCCCCATTCCTAGCCTTGCTTGGCTGAGGGACATGGGGTGGGGGGCAGTCATCCTATAATTGCACATGATTTCTTTTGTTAATTTTTAGAAATAGGGTCTTGCTCTGTCGCTCAGGCTGGAGTGCAACGGCTCAATTATAACTCACTGCAGCCTGGAACTCCCGGGCTTAAGCAATCCTCCTGCCTCAACCTACCAAGTAGTTGGAACTACAGGCTACACACCACTACACCTGGCTAATGTTTTATTTTGATTTTTTGTAGAGACAGAGTCTCACTATGTTGCCCAGGCCAGTCTCGAACTCTTGGCCTTAAGCAGTCCTCTGCTTTGGGCTCCCAAAGTGCTGGGTTTACAGGTGTGAGCCACTGTGCCTAGCCAAATGTGATATTTAACTTTTATATTATCTTATTTTTTTGAGACAGGGTCTCACTCTGTTGCCTAGGCTGGAGTGCAATGGCACAATCATGGCTCACTGCAGCCTCGACCTCCTGGGCTCAAGAGACCTTCCCACCTCAGCCTGTAG
Organism: Cebus imitator; assembly: GCF_001604975.1. Classification (NCBI taxonomy): domain Eukaryota; kingdom Metazoa; phylum Chordata; class Mammalia; order Primates; family Cebidae; genus Cebus; species Cebus imitator. The sequence continues at coordinate 1,995,476 of NW_016107369.1, forward strand.
CAGGGACTACAGGTGCGTGCCACTACACCTGGTAAATTTTTGTATTTTGTGTAGAGATGGGGTTTCACCATGTTGCCCAGGCTGGTCTCAAACTCCTAAGTTTAAGTGATCCACTGACCTTTGCCTCCCAAAGTGCTGGAATTACAGGTGTGAGCCAACTGTGCCTGGCCTTAACTTTTTTTTTTTTGGAGACAGAGTCTCACACTGTCTCCCAGACTAGAGTGCAGTGGCGCAATCTCGGCTTACTGCAACTTCCGCCTCTGGGATTCAAGCAATTCTCCTGCCTCAGCCCCCTGAGTAGCTGGGATTACAGGTGCCCGCCACCACACCCAGCTAATATTTCTATTTTTAGTAGACACGGGGTTTCACCATGTTGGCCAGGCTGGTCTTGAACTCCCGACCTCAGGTGATCCACCCGCCTCGGCCTCACAATGTGCTGGGATTACAGGCATGAGCTACTGTGCCCCTGGCCTTAACTTTTAAATTGAATTAGACTAACCTGGATTTTTAATAACTGAAAGTGACCAGAAAGCTAGGAATCTGCCAGGAATATTGTTCAGGGTGAGAAGCGGAGATTTGACAACGCATGGCTGAAGGCTGTGGTTACAGACAAAGCGAAAGTGTTTCTTGTTTGAATCCTGTTAAATTCAGATTTTTCCATAAGCCAGGTTCATGTGAATAGAAATAAATCCAGAAGCGATTAAAGCGGGGCATTAGGCACCAGGTGGGGGGATTTTGTACTAAGACAAAAAGTGGCTTTTAATGAAAGGAGATGTGCTACCCTCATCCAGCCCATCCCTTGAGTCTCTGTCCCCTCTGGACAGCGGGCAGCTCCTACCCACTGGCACACAGCCTCACTCATGCCTGTTCCGGGCAGCTCAGGGACCAGTCTCATAAATGTCTGTTACATCAAAACAGCACTGCAGAGCCAGGAAAGCTTCTGAGCTCCCCTGGAGAAGCCAGGTGGGGGTGATTTGCAGGGACCTGCTGCCAGCAGGCTGGTAAGGATGAGGGTGGGGTTGGAGAGGGCCAGAGAGGATGCCCAACTCATCCTTGTGTCGTTTGGGGAAATACCTCAGTCCTGGGCCAGTCCTCCCACCCGGGAGGGTTGGTCACCCCGGCAGCAGGATTGGGGCTGACAGAGGAGAAGGCTGGCGGGCATAGGGTGAGGACAGAGCGAGGCTGGAGAGACTGAACCTGGGAACAGCCACAAAGGAGAACGCTGCCTCCCCTCTGTCTCCGTAGCCTTCGCATCTTGTGGGGAGAAAAGCCTCTCTCTGCTGGGAGGGGCTCCTTTTCCCTAAACTAGGAGGTGTGCGAGCATGTGAGCATATGTGAGTGTGTATGTGTGGTGTGTGTGTGGTGTGAGCGTGTATGTTTGATCTATGTGATGTGTGTGATCTATGTGATGTGTGTGATCTATGTGATGTGCGTGTGATTGTGTGTGTGATCTATGTGATGTGTGTGTGATGTGAGATGTGTGTGTGATGTGTGTGCACGTGGATGTGTGTGTGTGATGTGCAGTGCTGGTGCATGCCCTCCCTCCCTCCTTCTCTCCCTCGCTCCCTCCCTCTCTGGCTCCAGCAGGGATGACTCAGCAGGGAAGCCGGGCCTGCTTCTCACTCTGGCTCCAGTGCAGCTGCTGTCCACTCCCTGCTCCCTGTCCCATTTCTCCTCCTGATGGCAGCCACGGAGCAGGGGACTTCCTGGGCTGAGGCCCCTGTGATCTCTCCATGGTGGCCTTGAGGAGGCTGACCAGCCTCCCCTGGCAGTGCAGGCCCCTCACTCCCCCCTCGCCCCTCCCCTTTCCAGCTGCTCTTCCCCTCACCAGCTAACACTGATGGGGGTGCCCATGTGCCAGGCACTGCAGCGGGCACTCGGCATGCAGGACTTCATTGATCCTCACCCTGTGAGGCCAAGTCACTGGGCCAGCCACTCATTCACATGCAGTTCTGACAGATATGCGCACCCGCATGGGCCAGAGTGCACAGGCAGGGACACTCATGAAAGAACCCCAGGTAGCAGGCTGGGCGCGGGGGCTCACACCTGTCATCCCAGCACTTTGGGAGGCTGAGGCGTCTGGATCACTTGAGGTCAGGAGTTTGAGACCACTCTGGCCAACATGGTGAAACCCCGTCTCTATTAAAAATACAAAAATTATCCAGAGTGTGGCGGTGCACACTTGTAATCCCAGCTACTCGGGAAGCTGAGGCAGGAGAATCACTTGAGCCAGGGAGGCAGAGGCTGTGAGCCAAGACCATGCTGCTGCACTCCAGCCTGGGTGACAGAATGAGACTCCTTAAAAAAAAAAAAAAGGACCCCAGGTAGCAGCAACGAAGTGAAGTAAACAGCTGGAAACGATCCTTGCAGTCAGTAGGACATAGCACAGGCATTACGGTGCATCTGCATGATGGGAGACCATGCACTTATTAAAGAGGGCTGGGAAGCTGGGCAGGTGGCACACACTAGTCCCAGCTACACAGGAGGCTGAGGTGGGAGGATTGCTGGAGCCCGGGAGTGGGAGACTGCAGGACTGGAGCATTGTGCCTGTTGATAGCCACGGCACTCCAGCCTGGGCAACGTAGAGTCTATCTCTAAAAAATAATAATAAATAAACAAAAAAGAGGAGCTCTGTGTGTGCATGAATATTGAGCAATTGCCAAGGTACATCAATCAACAAAGAGAGTAGAGTGCTCACGCCTGTCATCCCAGCACTCTGGGAGGCCGAGGTGAGTGGGTCATTTGAGCCCAGGAGTTCAAGACCAGCCTGGGCGATATGGTGAAATTCTGTCTCTACTAAAAGCCAGATGTGGTGGTGTGAGTCCGTGATTCCAGCTACTCAGGAGGCTGAGTGGGGAGAGTTCCTTCAGCTCAGGAGGCAGAGGTTGCAGTGAGTCAGGACTGCACCGCTGCACTCCAGCCTGGGTGACAGAGTGAGACACTGTCTCAAAAAAATTTAAAAACGTACAGTGCAAAGCAGTGTGCTAGTGTAGCTAGGGGGCTACTGTGTTTGTGTGTGCACACTCGCTCATGCATGGATGCACGCTTATGTCCCTCTAGAAGCTTATCTGGGAAGGAGAACAAAAGACCAGAAGCGAGGGTGGCGGCGGGGGGAACTGCACTTATGACACGTTTATGTGGTTAATTTCAGATACTGCCTTCGGAAAATGAGAAACCATTGTTTAAAAGCTGTAACGTGGCCAGGCACAGTGGCTCACGCCTGTAATTCCAGCACTTTGGGAGGCCAAGGCAGGCAAATCACCTGAGGTCAGAGTTCAAGACCAGCCTGGTCAACATGATGAAACCCTGTCTCTACTGAAAATACAAAAATTAGCCAGGCGTGGTGGTGCACGCCTGTAATCCCAGCTACTCGAGAGGCTGTGCAGGAGAATCGCATGAACCCTGGAGGCAGAGGTTGTGGTGAGCTGAGATTGAGCCACTGCACTCCAGCCTGGGCAACAAGAGCAAAACTCCATCTGAAAACAAACAAACAAACAAAAAAACCATAATGCAATATGTGAAAGAAAACCCCATGCCTGCCTGACTTCAAAGTTCAAACTTTAACCAGAAGAGGAATTTGGACCAAGGTGTGTGGGTGACTGCTTGTGTGCCTCTGCGTGTCTGTGTGTCAGTACAGGTGTGCTTGTGTGTATGAGTGGGCATATAAGAGCAAGTGTACGCATACACACGTTCAGAAATCCAGCTTCTGGTCCCCAAGTCCTGTTTCCAGGAGGTGAGCCATGGCAAGCTTAACCCCAAACTGCCCTGGCACGCTCTGCCCTTCTCTCTTTCTCAGAGAGATTGCTGAATGGAACCACAGGGAAGGGGAGCGTGGGGATTGTGGGGGGCCGCCAGATAGGCCTAGCACAGGACTCTACCCCACCCAGCCCAGCTCTGTCAGGGGAGAAGACACCCTTCCCCTTTCCCGGCCTCTCCCCTCCCTGCCACGCCCACCCCAGGCCCCAGAAGTTCTCAGCACTACCCTGATCTGGGGTAGCTGGGGACTGGGGTGGGGAGGGAGGAAGGCAGGACTGGAGCTGAGCAGGCCGGCACCAAGGGGAGAAGGTGGGGAACTGAAGGCTGCCTTTGCTGAGTAGAGGGATGATTTTTCTGGGCTTGGAGAGGTTGGAGAGAGGGCAGAGCCAGGGTGCCTGGAGATCAAGTTTAGGGGTGATGGGGAAGCTGCCTGGGGAGTAGGGGGCAGGCAGGGCAAGTGGAGCAGTGGTGCCTATAACTCTTGGTCTCATGTGACCCCCTCAAGCCACAGGCCAGGGTACATGGTTTGCTGCTAATTTTACCAGCAGGGTCAGATTTTCCCTCCCTGCTCCAAAACTATCTCCGAAAAGCTGGCGTGGACCACCAATGCCGTGCATTCTCTTGCCCCTGAATGTCTTCTCCCAAATCTGGTAGCGTGCTTGAAATTCCACCCTCAGAATCCCACGTGGGGTTCCAGGCCCCAGGGCTGCCACCTACAAGCTGGGTGTCTAGGACCAACTACCAACTACCTAGCAGCTCCCAGGCTCAGGGCTCGATCTGTCAAATGGGGACGAGGGTGCAGCTCTGGTGTGAGGGTCCGTGGACAAACACCTGCAAGACTCAGTCAGTGTTAATGCCCCATTCCTCCTCCACACCTAGAGTGTCCAAGGGCTCCAGACCCAAGCTTACAGGAAGAGGTAATGAGCAGGGAAATGAGTATTTTAAAGGGTGGGAGCAGAGAACAACTTGAGATGAGGGGCCCCAGCCCCTGAAAAAGGTTTCTCCTAAGCGGGAAAGAGAAGGCGGTGGCAGGTCAGGAAAATACATTTAGCAGCATCATAGAAATCTCTGCCCAGCTCACCAAGGCAACCGCCGCCTGTCCCCGCTGTGCAGCTGCCGCCGTCTCGGGGCCTCCCCCTCATTTCTCCCTGAGCTTTAACTGTAGCCAGATTCCACTCTAGAAAGGGAGGGGTGCATGGGGGGGCTTTGTCTCAGTGCCGAAGGAGGGGATGCTGTAGATGGACTGGTAGGGATAGGACTGGAGGCAACTGAGCACATCAGGGGTTATGGGATGAGGGCTGGCAATGATGATAAATACAAGAGAACACAAATGTCATTTATATGAAGAGAGGAAATTCGCCCCTTAGGGTATTTGCATCATTCTTGTTCTGTGGGTGTTATGGTTATGAGGTTATTTTCCTGGTTAATTTATGCTGGGGAGCCTGCTAGGTAGAGATGTTCTCCAAAGGAAGGAGATGTCCCCTCATAGGCAAGATGTGGCAGAGAATTCTCATGGGTCCAATTCCTAGAGAAGAAAAGGAGCATGGGGATTGAGGAACCTCAATCTCCCAACTGAGGTTCCTCAATCCCCATGCTCCTCTTCTTCTCTAGCAATTGGACCTATAATTTTTAGGTAGACACAGGGTCACATGGAAGAAAGACTCACCTCCTGACCCTCTTTGCACCTAGATATGGTCATGTGGTTAAATTCTAACCAATGGGGGACAAAGAGAAGTATCACAAGTAATTTCCAGGGGTATCCTAAGAGGAAGAAGGTATGCCCTTGCTCAGACCTTTTTTCCTACTTCCTGCTGTTGGAATGTTGAATCAATGGCTGGAGCATGAGTGGCTATTTGGGGCTGTGAGGTACAGGCTGCATACTAAGAATTGTGCAGGAAATGATATAAAAGGAGCCTGGGCTCTGATGTGATGAAAGGCTTTGCCAGCCCTGAGCTGACACCTCCAACCATGAGGATGAAGGCCATATCTGAGGGATGACGGAGCAGGGAACTGGAAAGAGCCTGGGTCCCTCCTGGTGCCGCAGAGTGGCCATATTAGCTCCGGAATGCCTGCCTCTGAACTGCATTGACATTAGAAGGAACTGCATGTCTAGCTCATTGAAGCCACTGCTACTTTGGATTTCTTGTTTCTTCAGAGCTGTACCAAATCCTAAGTGAAATGCACAGCAAGTTGTTCCAGGTTTCCCTGACCCAGGCTTCCCTCCATATGACGGAGGCAGGGAAGAGTCCAGCTAAGCTCCTCTTCTGCACCTTGGAGTGAGCTACAATGGTGGGGGCCAAGGACAGTGTCCAGTCATCAAATGGCCTAGGAACTAGGGAGGGAGGAACTGGGTAAGGCCTCTTATTCCCCAGGGTCCCAGAGGAATGGGATATACCCTGGCTCAGAAACAAGATGGCAACTATGCTAACTTTATTGCCCCATAGACTGTAAGCAACTTGAGGCTAGAGATGAGAATCGACCCTAGCACATAGTAGATGCTCACTAAATACATATTGACTGGCTAGTGGATGCACTATGCTAAGGAGCTTGGATCAGAGGCTGAAGGGGCCAAAGCAACCCCTGGGGATAGAATAGCAGTGGAGAGACAGGAGAGAGACCCCTATGGGAAGGTGGCTTGGGGGGTGTGTTGTGACAAGGCAGTGCCATGTGGTCTGTGGCACACCGTTCCCACAATAGTGCAGCATATCCTCTCTGGGTAAGGAGGACACTCATGGCCACAGTGCTTGATAGCTAGCCATGCACGGTCGTGTTCAGAATAGCATTTGCTCCTTGCAACCCCAAGGACAGGGATTATTACTGCTCTCTTTTCAGAAAGGAAAGCTAGCGTCCAGAGCTGTGAGGTCACTTGCATAAGACCATTCCTAAGAAATGCAGGAGCTGGGACTTGAACCCAGGACTTCCCATTACATATATCACCTTTGTTGGAATAAGGGATGCAGCTGAGGCTTTCTGGTGCTGATGCCACTCTCCTTGGAACTCCCCAGCCCAGCTCTGAGACTCTGAGGCAATTGATGAAGGGGTGAGACAAGGGAGGGAAGGGGTGTCAGGAAACCTCTCAGCAGCTTGGAGGGCTGGTAGAAAGATGCACCCAGCACTGCAAATAGCCCAAACAGCATACCTGTACAGAAAAGGGGTGTCCTTAACTCAAGATGCTTTACTGCCACCTACTGGAAAATTGTTATAATCATTATTCCAATATATATAAGTGTGAAAATGAGGCCCCTGAAATTGTAAAGTGTAGAACTTGAACAACTGTCCAAGACAGCCCTAGATGCAACTTCTCTTGGCTGAAAGAATGAAAAAAGAGACGACCCTTGCCACCAGGGAGGCTCAAGTCTTGCCCTCTTCTTTCCTGCCTGGGAGTACCTGGTTTACACAGAGGATCTGTAGCAGTTTCACAATCTAGAGCGTAGAATCTATTCATCCTTCCATCCACTCTACGCGCATGCCCCGTCTACTCTGGTCCAGGTCCTTATTTTCTTTCTCCACCATTTCTTAGCTGAGAGCTTTTGGATATTTTCCCGGGCCCCTGGCTCCTCTTGTAGAAGATAAAGTGTCTCTCTTGGTCATTTGAGACTTACATGAGACAATGTACACAAAGTCCCTCCTGGCATGTGGTCAAAATTTGCCCCTTTACCCCCAAAGCGGTCAACTGTCAACTTACTGTGCTGAGGGACTCTGAGACCAATAATCTTGACCTGCTCCTTGCACTGTTAGACCTGAGTTACACACACCAGGTGGTTCACTCAGAGAGGACAGGATCTGGCATAGTTTCCTTCAGAAACCACCAAGAAGTTATGGGTGTGAACGCGTGAAGGTAAAGTGCCCAGCACAGAGCTGAGTCCACTGGCCAGTCACCTTCTTTTCCACCTGTAGGCCCCGGCTAGAAACTGGTGCTGGCTGGGAGGGTGCAGGGGTCCTTTATCCTGAGAGGGGCTGAACAGTTTAGGGTCGTGAGGATTCGATCTTACAGGTTTTATTTACCTGCAGGAATAGACTTGCAGACTGTTGCTTGAACAGGTCCCTGGAGACTTCCACTGGGGCTAAAAGCAGGGCTGTCCAACTCTTTGGGTTTCAGTTTCCTCATCTATAAGATGAAGCCAGCCATATTTGCTTTGAACCATCACTGAGGGGATTAAAATGCAGGAGGTAAACGGTCAACCACAATCCCGGAAACGAAATAAACACAAAATAAATTATAGCTGCAATTGCAATCGTGGGCTCCAGGGGGCGTCTGGGTCTACCTGAAAGTTGCTGTTCTGTACCGTCCAACTCCCAGCCTCGGTGGGGGATTGGAAAAGCAGATCCCAGAACTGGCGAGGAGGCGGATTACCAGCCCCCGACTCCTTGTGTGGGAAGGAAGCTGGCACACACTTTCTGGAGGATGGTTTGGCGAAAGGGATCCTTTTGACCCAGCCACTCCAATTCTTGGAATTCAGCCAAGGAAATAATCACAGCGCCCATAGAGTTGTTTGTGTTAGGGCGTTCATTGCAAGGTTGCTAATAATAGTGAGAAACTGGAAATAATCTAAAGTTAGAGATGCACTTAACACATATTTTGGCTGAACACCAGATGGTCAATTGTTACAATCAGTATTCAGCCAAAGCCCAAGCCAATGCCTTTGATAAAGGAGTACATCGAAAATGTTATCAGAGATTCTCTGTGATGACAGTTTCCTTATTGGTGCATTTCACTGTCAGTGTTTGACAGTTTAACATTATAGTGCAAGAACAATATTGTCTTAGTGCTAGCAGTAGCAATATTGCTTCTGTATTATGTATGTTTGTGTTAATAAATTGGTGCTTACTTTTGACCGACAATAGCAGAGGAATGTGATGCCTCATTTGTTCTGATAACATTTTCCTGGCCAGGCGCAGTAACTCACACGTGTAATCCCAGTATTTTCGGAGGCTGAGGCAGATGGATCACCTGAGGTTAGGAGTTCCAGACCAGCCTGGCCAACATGGCGAAACCCCATCTCTACTAAAGATATAAAACATTAGCCGGGCGTGGTCGTGGGCACCTGTAGTCTCAGTTACTTGGGAGACTGAGGCAGGAGAATTGCTTGAACCTGGGAAGCGGGGTTGCAGTGAGCTGAGATTGTGCCACTATACTGCAGCCTGGATGACAGAGTGAGACTCTATCTCAAAAAATGACAATAATAATATTTTTTTCTTTTTTTCATAGTCTGTGTATTCCATATTGGGTTAAATATAATTTACCATAGATATTGTTATTAATATATAAGATTTTAGAGGTTTCCCTCCTTGTGAAATTATGAGGTTGTTTAAGCTGACATTCTGTTTTCATTTTATCTTTATAAGACATAAAAAAATTACAAATAGGGCTCAAAAAAACACTCACAGCCTTAAAAAAGTAACCAAAAATGGAATACTGTTTTAAAAGGTTTTGTTTTGTGTCATGAATGTTAGTATCCCAAATAATTCTACAAAGATTAGAACTCTGATATAATCTAATCTCTATTATTCCCCTTCATATTATTATTTTAATGTTTTTTGTTGTTGCTTCAAAAAGTATCTTTAAGCCAGGTATAGTGACTCAAGACTGTAATCCCCGCTACGTGGGAGGCTGAGGCAGGAGGATTCCTTGATCCTAGGAGTTGTAGCCTTCAGTGAGCTATGATAGTGTCACTGAACTCCAGCCTAGGGGTGACAGAGTGAGACCCTGTCTCTAAAAAAAGTTAAAATTTTTTTAAAGTCTTTTTTTATTTTTATTTTTTGAGATGTAGTCTTGCTCTGTTGCCCAGGCTGGAGTGCAGTGGCACAGCCTCGGCTCACTGCAACCTCTGCCTCCCAGGTTCAAGCAATTCTCCTTCCTCAGCCTCCTGAGTGGCTGGGACTACAGGCACCTGCTACCATGCCCAACTAATTTTTTGTGTTTTTAGTAGAGATGGATTTTCACCATGTTGGTCAGGATGGTCTCGATCTCCTGACCTTGTGATCTGCTGCCTCGGCCTCCCAAAGTGCTGGGATTACAGGCGTGAGCCACCGTCCCCAGCCTTTCAAGTCTTTAAAAAGTATCTTTTAAAAGTATCTAGCTGACACATTTTTCAATATTTGCATTAGCTACGTGTTTCCTTCTAAATCTAAACACTTAAAAGCTCTCAATAATTGCTTCCCTACCTAAAGGGACAATGTTTACAATCCTAAATGATACAATATTTTACCCCTGCAATAATAAATGTACATTTATACATTGATAGAATTTCAACACATAGAACAGAAAAGAAGATATTCATTACAAATTACATATAGAAGGCTGTCCATATTTGAAAGCGTTTATTGAAGAACATCCACATGATACGCCAGTATAACTCGTTCTTATGCTTACCGCTTGCAAAGGCCATTAACACAGTCCTAGGATTGTGGGTCATGCCCCAGTCCAGGAAACCTGGGAATGATGCTCAAGTATGAACTTGGCGATTCAGCTTTCCAGGGGCCAAAGCTGAAGATGAAGCTCTAGAGTATTTGTTACTAAGATCAAAGCCAAATTTTGGTGCACCCCTACTAAATTGGGTCACTTCTGTAAGAGGGACATACTCGCTGTCCAGTAAAAATTATGTTGCGGAAATGTATTTATCACATGGAAGGACTGCGTTGTAAATGCTGAATTTTAAACCCTGGTTATAAAAGACAATGAAGATGTGAGCCCGAATTTATAAATAAGGGGAAACAAACCTGAGTAGATGAAAGATTGTGAGACACATACAAGATGTTCATGATAATTAGCTGAGGGCTTAAGATGAAAAGACTTTGCTTTGCTTTTAATTAAAAAAATTTTTTGTGGGTGAGCTGAGATCGTGCCATTGCACTCCAGCCTGGGTAACAAGAATGAAACTCTGTCTCAAAAAATAAAAGAAAAAAAATTTTTTTTGTATTTTCTTACAAAACATATTACTCATATGGATTTTAAGAGGAAAAAATATTGAAAGTGCATCTTTTCTGTCTCCCCTTCTCTTTCATCTGGGGCCAGATTTTGAGCTTATTGAAGCAGCCAGATGGCCTGGGACACGGACCATAGCCACCTCCAGCACTCACTGTCCATGTTCATCTGAGGGGCAAGGCTTTGGCAGGCTTCACCTGCCTTTCCTGTACCTGCTCTGTGAGCAGAAGTGCCAAGAGGAAGGCAAAGATCAGGTGGGAGGGCAGCAAAGGGCAGGGGGCAGTAGCCCCATTTGACCAATGACAAGCTGGAATCTCAGAGGCTAGAAGTCCCAGAAAAATCCTTCTTCAGTCTTGACGCCCAGGGAATGGATAAATTGCATGTGTCTAAACTTTTTCACAGTAGAAGAAAAAGCTGCAGATCATCCCCCAAATCCATTTCCCTCTTCTTCCTTCTCAATACAACTGACAAACCTTAGCTGGTTACATACTGACCAGTAGCTAGATGTGGCCATGTGACCAAGTTCTGGCCAATGAGAGAGGTAAGTGCATGCATTGTGGGACTTCCAGGAAATGTCCTTAAAAAGTGGGGTGTGGTTGGATGCAGTGCCTGGAATATCAGCATTTGGGGAGGCTGAGGGAGGAGGATTGCTTGAGGCCAGGAGTTTGAGACCAGCCTGAGCAATATAGTGAAAACCCCTCACCTGCCTCCACCTGTCTCTACAAGAAATTGAAAGAAAAAAAAATTAGCTGAGTGTGGTGGTGCACATCTGTAGTCCAACGACTGTGGAGGCTGAGGCTGGAGAATTGATTGAACCCAGGAGGTTGAGGCTGCAGTCAGTGAGCTATGGTAACACCATTGTACTCCAGCCCGGGTGACAGAGTGAGATCCTGTCTCAAAAAAAAAAAAAAAAAAAAAAGTGCTAGGCACAGTGGCTCACACCTGTAATCCCAGCACTTTGAGAGGCCAAGGCAGGCAGATCACTTGAGGCCAGAAGTTCGAGACCAGCCTGGCCAACATGGTGAAACCATGTCTCTACTAAAAATACAAGCATGAGCTGGGTGTGGTGGTATGTGCCTGTAATTCCAGCTACTTGGGAGGCTGAGGGAGGAGAATCACTTGAACTTAGGAGGCAGAGATTGCAGTGAGCCGAGATCACGCCACTGCACTTCAGCCTGGGTGACAGAGCGAGACTCCATCTGAAAAAAAAAAAAAAAATGAGGGGCCTGTTCTTTCTCCTTTTTTCCTTTTAGATGGCTGGAATATGGGCATGATGGCTGGGATAGAAGCAGTTGTTCTGGACCATGAGGCAGCATGTTCAGGATGACAGAGCAAGATAGAGTCTAGGTCTCACATGACCTTGGAGCCTCTGCATCAGCCCTAGATGGGCTCCATTAAACTTCATTTACGTGACAGTGAAATAAACTTTCATCTTAGTTTAAACCAGTTTTGTCTTGTAGCTTCTATCACATGCCATGGAACCTAATCATAGTTCATTACAGAACTTGTCACTTATTTAATGCTTACTATGGCAGCCACTATTCTAAGTGCTCTATAGATGTTGTCTTGCTTAACCTATGTAACAACTCTATCGGGCGAAAGCTGTAATTAACCCTCTTTTATACATCAGGAAACAGAGACACAGAGAAGTTAGCTGGCTTGCTCAAAGTTGCACAAGTGACTTGGAGCTGAAACCTGAACCAGGGTCCTTTGACCCCAGAACCTGTGCCCTGAATGCTCTCTGGACTTTCTCCTTGGAGTCCCTTTTCCTCCTCTGGTCCCATCTGAAACTTCTATTCCTTACTGCAGACCTGTTTTTGCTGATTCTTCTCCCCCATCCCACCCGACTCCCTGTCTCCAGTAAAAAGCCCATTCTTTCACACCATGTTTCACTGGGAAAAGGCTCTGACTGGCTAATTGCAGAATGTAAGAGGTCCACATCAGCATAATATGCTACCTCTACATAGGAGAATAGGAGGGTTACTTCTATGTCAGCGTGAGGGCTGATGTGTGAGAGGCCAGGACCACGGTGGGTAAAGCTTGGGCTTTGGAATCAAGTGACCTGGATTTTGTTTTTGCTGTCAGCAGGCTTTGCAGTCATGGAAAATCTCTTAACTTCTCGCAGCCTCCACTTTCCCCTCTTTAAAATAGGTAGAGTCAGTCTTTCCCTAGGCAGAGTTTTTATAAAGATAAAATAACCAATGTGTAGGCCCTGGCTCCTTATCGGCCTTGGATCCGTAAATATTTATCTTATTTTGCTAAATGTTGTTTATCCATTGCTCCCTCTAGCCTATTTTTTAAAGGTCAGGCATTGAGATATAATTTATCATTAATTTATTTATAATTATATTTATTTATAACTTATTCATTCAGATATTTATTGAGTGCCCATGGTGCCAGGCACTATGCTGGCTATGGAAACACAGCTGGCAGGTGAGTCCTGGCCCTTGGACGTTTGTAGTCTTTCAAATGGAAAGAGGCAACAGACAAGTAGCTAAACATACAAGCAAGATCATTATAAAAGCAGGAGGTGCTGTGCAGCCAGAAGGATTATGTGGTGGCTGGGGGTGCTATATCAGGTAGAAAAGGCAGGTGCTATTAAGCTGACTGGCATCTTTGTCATTTAAAACTCATGACAGGCTGGGCATGGTGGCTCACGTCTATAATCCCAGCACTTTGGGAGGGCGAGGTGGGTGGATCACCTGAGGTCAGGAGTTCCAGACCAGCCTGGCCAGCATGGTGAAACCCCCATCTCTATTTAAAAAAAAAAAAATTAACTGGGCATGATGGCACGTGCCTATAATCCCAGCTATTCGAGAGGCTGAGGCAGGAGAATCCCTTGAACGGGGAGGCAGAGGTTGCAGTGAGCTGAGACTGTGCCATCGCACTCCAGCCTGGGTGACAGAGTGAAACTCCATCACAAAACAAAACACCCCAGAAAACAAAAAACTCACAACAAACTGCAAGTTAGCCAAAGTCCTTATTTAATGGAGAGTGAATCTGAGACTCAGAGACGCTAAGGCACTTGCTCAAGGTCACATAGCCAGTGAAGGGTAACGCAGAGATACAAGCTCAGGTCAACAGACACCAAACACTTGTGATTTTAGTGGTCACACCACACTGCCTCTCTGCTGGGGCCTGGGCCATCTCTGCTGGGGCCAGGGGAGGGAGAAAGGAGGGGTCAGGCATGTGAGTTTTATGCTGCCTGCTGCTGTGTGACTGGAACAACATATCTAAGAGGTCTGCAAACAACCAAGAGCACTGCGGGGACCTCACTCCCTTGATCTCACTCCGCTCCTCCTGTAATTGAGATGTCAACCTTCTGCGTCATTCCCTTCCATCCTGGACACCTGACATTGCAGGGATCTCAATGGAGACAGCTGATCTCGCCCTGCTCCTCCTGAGCCTCCTCCATCATGAAGACATAAGCTTGGTGTGTCAGACACATAAGTGAGCACCCTCTCACGACCCCCCTTTTCTCCTCCTTCCTCTCTCCTTTTCTCTCTTCTCCCATCTGCCCTCTCTCTCCCTCCTCTTCTCTTCCTCTCTACCCCTTCTTTCTCCTTCCTCTGCCTCCTGCATGCTCTGAGATGAAAGGGCCAGTTAATCATGCTGCCACCACTTCCGCAGGGCTGCGTGCTTGCTTGTCCACAGGCGCGGGAATCCCTACCGGGACTGCCTAAGCGGTCCCATGGCTAATTGGTGAAAAAGCCCATTCGTTCATTCTTCCAAAGCCTAGATACTGCAAAAGTGGCTTTCTCAAGCTAAGCCAAGACTTCCACCCTCATACACCAATCGCTGGGAGACCACTGGGGTTACTTGTCACCCAGACCTGTAGTTTCTACCTTGACATGTGAGCTTGGAGGCTGAGCATCCCTGCCCCTAATCATGAACACCTCCTTAACACCACAAACAGTGGAGTGCCTGAGGGCATTTGATTAATGTGCTGCAGGCTTACATGTTTATGCATATTACATTTATTTACTGAACCAATGTTTACTGAGCACCTGCTATGTGCCAGACACTGTTATAGGCACTGGGGATATAGCAGTGAAAGTGAACAAAGCAGTTCAAATCCTGCTCTCATGAAGTTGAGATTTCAGTGGGGAGAGACGGACAGCAAACAGACAAATATATTGCTGTCGTGTGGTAACAAATGTTGAAGACAGTGTGGATGGCTGCAGAATGTACAGAGCACAGCAGTTTTAGGTAAAGGGAGATCCTTTGGGTCTGTTACTCTGGGGGAGATATGTTACATATCTGCTTCCTTTATGCAACTGACATGTTCCAGAAAAGTTAAATATTGATGAGGGTTTTTTTCATATTAAATCATATTTCAAATCAAACATAGACAAGTCTTGCAAATTAACATGCAGCAAATCTCTGAACCTCAGCTTCCTCCTAAGAGAAATGGGTTTGACAGTTTTGATCCCAGCTAGTTTAGGCTGTTGAGGGAGATTCATGGGATGAAATTTTAATTTTGTGGATGTACTTTGTAGCCTGCAAAGCACTTTCTTACATCAAAGTAATGTTATCATTGGTAAAGTGAAGACATAGTTAGCAAAGTAAATTACCACCTCCAAATAGAAACTCTGTGATAATCCAATTTTCACAAATGTAGTTGGCTAAAACGAAGATTATGCTTGTATGTTTTCCAAATCTGGGCAGGCAGGGATGGCATCTTAGCAAGCCTTCTGAGGCTTGGGAAGCACTCTGTGGCTAGCCCTGGCTATGACCTGCTGTCAGCACTAAAGAGTATCCTGACCCCAGCCTATCTTCACCTTGATCTATCTGAAATGAGAGCATAAAAATGAAAGAAAACCCCCACCAGACTTCTTAGGTGCAGCTCCTTGCACCTTGGAATAATCTCTATCCAAAACATTTGGGGCGTTATCTGCCTGACAGACATGGAGGCGGGGCTCCTCACTCAAGGCAGAAGCTGCCTGCTACATGGATTTCTCTCCTTGTAAAACAACATTCTGAGGCAAAGTGGAATAATTTTCACTTGAAAGAGAATTCATTTTATTCAAATAACACCACCAAATAGCAAGATTGAGGGCGCGTATCTCCAGGAAAGCGCTGGACAGCAAGGGGATGCTTATCTGTGTCCCCGCCCCCATGGGACTGCCTGCAGGTACAGTCATAGCTTAACTATAGGAATCTATGACAAGAACAATGGAGACTGTAGTTTATAAATTATTTCTGTCACTGTTTATGGAGGATGAGATTAGAATCAGGGTGGGTGGTGGTAGGTTGCAAGATCAATGGCAAATGTGTCCTCACCAGACATTTCTTTCTTTCTTCCTTCCTTTCCCTTCCTTTCCTTTCCCTTTCTTTTTCTTCCTTCCTTTCTTCCTTCCTTCCTTCCTTCCTTTCTTTCTTTCTTTCTTTCTTTCTTTCTTTCTTTCTTTCTTTCTTTCTTTCTTTCTTTCTTCTTTCTTTTCTTTCTTTCTTTTCTTCTTTCTTTTTTGAGACAGAGTCTTGCTCTGTCACCCAGGCTGGAGTGCAATGGTGTGGTCTCAGTTCACAGCAACCTCTGCCTCCTGGGTTCAAGGGATTCTCCTGCCTCACCCTCCTGAGTAGCTCGGATTACAGGCACCTGCCATCATGCCCAGCTAATTTTTGTATTTTTAATAGAGACAGGGTTTTCCATGTTGGCCAGGCTGGTCTCAAACCCCTGACCTCAGGTGATCCGCCCACCTCGGCCTCCCAAAGTGTTGGGATTACAGGTATGAGCCACTGTGCCCAGCCCTCACCAGACATTTCAAAGACCTCAGAATATAGCTCTTCCTTTCAGAGACAGACCAGTAGCAATTCATCAATCAAGAGACTTACTTAGTGTCAACTCTGGGCAAATCATCCTATTAGGCAATATGGAAGAGACCCCGAAACGTTTCCAACATAGGCAAGGAGCTCTCATTTTAGTTGGAAAGAGAAGAGAGTCCTATGGATGAAAAGAAGGGCCCTAAAGAGGACGTGGGAGACGCTAAGGCACTTAAATTACATGAACCCATTTGATCATCATCACCAGCAACATCAGCATTTGTATTCCCATTATACGGATGAAAATACTGAGAGCAGAGAGGTTAAGTGACTTGTTTATGGTCACACAGCTAGTAAATGGCAATAAAATGCTCATTCTTAGTCTATTTGACTCTCATGGGGCCAGAATCCAAGTGAGGTTTTCATATTGATTTTGCCTTCCTGTTGATTTTGTCAGGAATAAGCATATGTTTTAGAAAAACAAAATGGCATTTGGCGTGCTTCCCTTCACCATTCCTTAAGGAGGGCTGAGGAACCACTAGCTTTAGATTGAAGGTTTAATGTCCTCTTCTGTGGATAAGCAATAATTCTTATCTGGCCTTGTCCGTGTGTGTTTCCACGGCCAGATCTCCTTTCCTTTCCTGGCTGATACTCCCTTCCCCCACTCACATCTTCCCACGTTCGCTTAGCTTCTTTCTCTCTTTCCCTTTCCTCATACACACAAATTCAGACACACACCTTCCCACCTCACACCCATATGCAAAATAAAATTAGAAATATCACCCGACTCACAAGGTATTTGGGGAATGGAGAGCTTCAGTCAGTATACCCAAACCCAGGCACTCCAGTCTCCCTCCCTGTCAAGCCCATGTGAGAGGCAGACAGAGCTTGTGAAAAGGGGCCCAGACCGCCGCGATTATGATCCAAAGCTACTCTGAAGGGAAAAGGGCCATGTGTGCTTCCCCGTGTCTGTCCTGTGGCCACTGGAACTCACAAGGCTACCAGCTGCTCACGGCCACCATGTGGCATACTGTTCTTTCGCTTATATGTAAAATCCTTTCAGAATGTGAAAAGGTTTCTTGGCCCTTTTTTTTTATTTTGATGTACACTGATAAATTACAGAGAAAACAGTGTCTGGTGATTCAAAAATAGAGGCTGAGCTGATCAGCATACGGCCCTCATTTCAAGAGATTGCTCTTGTTTTAATCAGCCAGTTGAGAAAGCAGTAAACAATTATTTATTGATTAAGTATGCCATCATCCAGAGGAGTGGAACAGGGCAAGTAGGTGAGCTATGACACCCAGGAAATTGAGGATAGTGATGGCACCAATATTCCTGCAGTGTTTGATATTTCTAAGGCTCTCTCTGCTCCCCCACACCCCCACTGTTTGATACACACTGGTGTCATTACCCTCTTGGTGCCTCATAGAACTCACCTTAGCAGAGTGGAGCCCTGGAAGGGAAAGGAAATAGAAATAGGAAGGTGGGGGTGGGGCTCTAAGCAGAAGCTCCAAGTTCAAGCTCTGTGTCTGGATAAACTCCCATTGTCTTTCTTTCTCCCAAATCAGAGCTGCCCCTGGGTCCCAGGACGATACTGGGTTGTGCGGAGGCTGAGAGTAGCACCATTCATACTAGAAACAGGTTCAAGTCCAGGCTCTGTCACTTCATGGCTGTATGACCTTAGACATGCGACTTAGCTTCTCTGAGCCTCAGCCTCCTCATCCCCAGAATGGGGCTCAGCCAACTTCACAGATCAGGCTGAGAGGATTAAGGAAGCATCTTATGCTGAAGGCTTAGCACATCTCCTGCTACCTAGTAGGGGCCAGATAAGTAGTGTCTCTAATTATGATCTAATCAAGCAGTGCTTGCCCTGGGCAAGCCCTGTTTAAGGGTTTTACATAGATTGTCATTTAACCCTCACATCTCTGTTTTACAGATAAGGAAACTAGAATCTAAGATCACACTGGAATTTACAGATGAAGAAACTGGAATCTGGGAGCTCACAGTAGTGAATGGTGGATATTCAAACCCAGGTAGACAGGCTCCAGAGTCCCAACTCCCAACCCTCTGTACATAGCCCTTTAGAGGAGATGACGCTGATCTTCATGGGTGTTGCCCTGGCAAGCTGACCTCTCAAACCCCCAGGGTTCCCTTCAGTCCGAGGGGAGAGCAGGGAAGGTCGTGGGACACAGCCGAGAGGGAATGGCAGGGTGATGTCTAGAGCATCCACATCAGGGCTGAATCCCAATCTCCCAGCTGGAACTGGCGGCTGAAACCAGGCAGGGAGCCCCAGTCAGCTCAAGGGGAACCGAGAGGGGAGGGGGGCAAATCCACGATGCTGAGACTGGCGGCCAGAGCACCGCCCCCAGGAGCGGAGGGAGGAGTGGCGGGGCTGGGGGGTGCCCAGCTGCCATCCCCGCCGCTTCCTGGCCCCTACTCGCTGGCGCCCAAGTGGGAAGCCAGCAGCTGCGGGTTCCCTCCTCCCCACATCCCCGCTACCTGCCCAGTTCCCGACGCGAAGCGCAGGCTGCGAGCCAGCCGGGCCGAGCCCACAACTTTGCAGCCTCGGGCAGGGCGAGAGCCAGCGTCTGGGGCTCCTCTTGTCGGCGGCCAGAGCTTGGTGAGTTCATTTCCTCGCCCCTCTGCGGCGGCGGCAGTGCGGCGGCTGAGGCGCGGGGGTCGGCTTCCCGTGTGTCCGGGAGGCAGTGGCCGAGAAGCCGGTGGCTGCCCTCGCTGCCGGTGTTTCCAGGGCTCCGGCTGTGCCGCCCTCTGCCGCGGGCGAGGCAGGCGCCAGTGCTGAACGGACAGTTCCCTGAGCCCCGGGGCCCCACGGGAGGCCCCCGCTGTCCCTTCTCCCGCGAAGGCCCGAGCTGAGGCTGCCGACCGAGCGCCCCTCACTCCCCTCGCCCCTGTCCTTCGCCTTCCCAGCGCTGCGGCGCATCTGGCTGCTCCCGCGCCCCCCTGGCGACCGGCGCGGGGAAGACACTTGCTTCACTGGAGCCCCAGGCCGAGGGCTCTCTGGGGTGGGCAGCGCCGCCGCAATCCCTGGCGGCGCATGACTGGAGGCGGTGCCCAGCCCCCGGAGACCACCCTCAGGCGTGCCCTGCTCTGCGCCCCAGATGCAGGGAGAGGCCCGCCCTCTTCAGGGGGTGCGGGTTCCCGGGGGGCGTTGGCACCTGCAAAAGGGATTCCAAGGTGACCAGTCGCCCGGTCCTGACGGGACAGCCTGGACGGAGGCCCCTTGGCATCCACCCGTCCTAGGCGCAACCGCCTTCCCAGAACTTTTCTCGCGCCTCCGGCTGGCAGATTCCTTAGCCCCTGGAAAAGTTCTCTCGGGCGCACGGAATCCTATTTCTCGGTGGCTTCCAAGACTGGCCAGGAACCCCAGCTGTGAGGAGTGGGGTGGGGTGGGAACGCGGTGAGGGCTGAGCAAGGCAGAGGGGTCGATCCCAGGAAAGGCTGGCCAAGCATCCACTCGTGCGCACAGGGCGGGCTTGTCCCCATGAAAAGGATTTCGGCGCCATGAGGGTTGTTTGGATTTCTCCCACCAGGAGGGCGGGAGGCAGGCGCGAAGGGGGGATTTCAAATTCGCCTCAAATGAAAACCCTCTTTGCAAAGAAATAGTCTGGGCAGCCAGCGTTGGAGAGATGTGCTGGCCAGGACCCGCGGATACAGGCATTCTGGCTGTGCCCCCAACCCCACCCGGTGCCCGAGAGCGAGTGTGAATGTATCGATTGTTTTAATTGATTTTTTAAAAGCTAGGTGGCAGAGGCTGCGTGTCTGTACACGCAGATATATACGTACACAAATACAGATACTCAAGCACGCAGATTACACGTACAGAGTCACGCACAAGGACACACACACACACATCGTGGGCCCGCACGCACACATACCTCCAAAGAGCCTTGGGTAACCGGTGAGGTCCCTGAGTGCTGCCCGAGATGTGTGTGTGGGTGGGGGCGCGCCGGAGGAGAAAGGGGAGTGTGAAGCAGGACTTCCAGCAGGTCAAATGCTGCTGATTTCTCTGTCCCGGACCCCAAATCCTTCCCTTTCTCCTCCTAGGGAGGTCTGAACCAGAAATCCCAAACCTGGGCTTGTTTCCACAGCCACAGAGGGGAGGAGCCCTATCCCCCAGCGCCCCCGACCCTCACAACTCCCGTAGACTGCAGACGAGTCCTGCCCTCCTGTGCCTGACTCTGCCTCGCCAAGGCGCCGAGCTCGCTCAAAACCCCAGACAGTAGTCATCCCCAGGTAGGGCCTGGACCCGAGGCCGCTGCGGGCTCGGGGTCTCTGGCCTGCCTGGTCCGAGGCTGGGGGACTGGGGAGGGGAAATCCGCGGGGTAGGGGTTGGGGGCGTGGAGTCGCGTGCAGCGACCCAGACGCGCGGCGCGGATGAGCGCGCAAGGGCGCCCCCTGGACGCCGCAGTCAGCCAGTCCTCTTCTCATCCCGGGCCCCGCAGGAATGTAATCGAGGATGCTGGCCCTGCGGCTGCTCAACGTGGTGGCCCCCGCCTACTTCTTGTGCATCTCCCTGGTGACCTTCGTGCTGCAGCTCTTCCTCTTCCTGCCCAGCATGCGCGAGGACCCCGCGGCCGCCCGGCTCTTCTCGCCGGCCTTGCTCCACGGGGCGCTCTTCCTATTCCTCTCCGCCAATGCCCTGGGCAATTACGTCCTGGTCATCCAGAACTCCCCGGACGACCTGGGCGCCTGCCAGGGGGCCTCGGCCACGATGGCTCCGTGCCCCTCACCTAGCACCCACTTCTGCCGAGTGTGCGCCAGAGTCACCCTGAGGCACGACCATCACTGTTTCTTCACCGGCAACTGCATCGGCAGCAGGAACATGCGCAACTTCGTCCTGTTCTGCCTCTACACCTCCCTGGCCTGCCTCTACTCCATGGTGGCCGGCGTGGCCTACATCTCCGCGGTCCTTTCCATCTCCTTCGCCCACCCCCTGGCCTTCCTCACGCTCCTGCCCACCTCCATCAGCCAGTTCTTCTCCGGTGAGTGGGCCTTGGCAGGCAGGTTGGGCTCTACACAAAGACCTCTCACCTCAAAGGTTGCCGGACCCCAAACCCCAACCCCAAAAGTTGCCAGATTTAGCAAATAAAAATACAGACCATTCCGCTAAATTAAAATTTCAGATAAACAACTCACAATTTTTTGGTATAATTATGTTTCAGATATTGTATGAGACACACAGAAAATTTGCTATTGGCTATCTGAAATGCAAATTAAATGAACATGCTGTATTTTATTGGCAACCTCCCCCCTTGCCCCCATCATCCTCATCCATCATGCTGTCCATGTGCTATAAAGTTGGGGCATCCAGACAATACACCTTGCCAGGCAGGGCTGGGTGCTGGCCCTTCGTCCATGTGGCCCTGTGAGGTTCCATGCTATGACCTTCCTCTGCCTGGACCCCAGTCCTGCTCACATGTCACCCAAGGACTCTGCTCTCCAGAGGTCTCACTAACCAATTGCAGTAATATTGAACTTGTTGCCAGCCCAGCCCAGCCGGAGGTAAGCCCTGTCCTCCTGCCTGTTAGATTTGCTCTCACCAGCCTGTTCTCCAGCCTGCTGATGGCTCAGAGCAGAGGGAACTTGGGAGAAGCAGGGATTTTTTTTTTTTTTTTTTGAGACAGGGTCTCACTCCATCACCCAGGCTGTAGTAGGGTGGTGCTATCTCTGCTTACTGCAAACTCCACCTCCCGAGTTCAAGCAGTTCTCTTGCCTCAGCCTCCTGAGTAGCTAGGATTACAGGCATGTGCCACCACACCCAGCTAATTTTTGTATTTTCAGTAGAGACGGGGTTTTATCATGTTGGCCAGGCTGGTCTTGAACTCCTGACCTCAAGTGATCTGCCTGCCTTGACCTCTCAAAGCGCTGGGATTACAGGCATGAGCTGCCACGTCTGGACAAGGACTGTACTTTAGTATCCACCAAGGACCACTTCCTGATACCTGGCCCTAGAAGGACTTGGCTCCTGGTGGCAGTTCTTACTTTATTTGGCCTTGATACTGGCTCTTACTGTGTTTCTTCCACTTCCTCCCTATCCTGGCCTTTGACTCTGAATGGCTTAGCTTCCACAATAGGTAGTGTACATGTGCTTGTGCGTCCATGGATGGCAATGTTATCTCCATTTCTCAGATGATGAAACTGAGACTCAGATGGGATTAAGTGGCATGCCCAATGTCTTCCTACTACTGAGTAGCAGTCTCCGGTCTGCCTCTAAAGTCCTTAATCCACAGTCTGATGCTCTTCCGCAGTAGCTCAGGGAATAGAGCATGCTTCCTCACCTGTTGGCCTTCTAGGAGCAAAGAAAGATAGGGGGCAGCTACTTCCACTGAAAGCCCAAAATTGTTTTGAGGTACCTGGGCTGAACATTCATAAAAATTCTGCTCTACTCTGGGGGAAGCCATCATTTCAGTGTTTGTGGTGGCTACAGCCCAGTTCTTCCCAGGCGTAGAACTATCTTGCCATTTGGCAGTGGGAACACAGAGGTACAGGGGGAGACCTAGCTATGGGGGCTGCCTTCAGGGCTGGTGGCTGAGCTGGGTCCAGAACTCACAGCTTTCAGGCCTTCTGGATCCCAGCATTGGCACAGGAGGCTGCTGGGACCAAAATAACCAGGACGGGGGAAGGTGGGTGGGTGGGCTAGGGGGTGGAGTGTGAGCACAGACAGGTGGAGGGATGAGGAGAGCCAACAAGCCTGCTTCTACTTTCTTTTCCAAGTATTTTGCCAACCGTAAAAATGGATGGCTCCAGAAGGAGGACCTTGAAATGGTTTGATCTGAGATAAATCTGAGGCCTGTCCATATGTGCTAGGTTTGATCTTATGGGAGAACAGTGAGTGAGTGCCCACCTTGGGGCCCGGACTTCTGTGCCAGCATAAGGATGAGTTCCAGTGTCTTTTGCTTCCTCAGCATACCCACTGGGAAAAGGCGACCAAGACTTCTTACCTCCTACTCTCCCATGTCATCCTTGGCGACCTTTCATCTTTCGTCTAGACAACCCTCCCTCTCTCCCTCCCATGACATACACCCCACCTGTTCAGCTTTCTCTTTCCCATTCCGCTTCTTCCCCAACCCTCAATCCGAACAGTTGAGAGCACCCTCTCTCATCTGCTCAGGAGGATAGGCGGACAGGAAGGAGTAAGAAGCATGGGTTGCTTAATACAAATTCAGTTTCAGATCAGCCTGGGCAAGATGGTGACACTCCATTGCTACAAAAATAAACAAATAAACAAATACAGTAGATGGGCCTACTGGCATGTGCCTGCTGTTCCAGTTACTCGGGAGGCTGAGGCGAGAGGATCGCTTGAGCCCAGGAGTTTGAGGCTGCAGTGAGCTATCATCGTGCCACTGCACTCTGTCCAGCCTGGGCTACAGAGCAAGACCCTGTCTCAAGAAAAAAAAGAAAGAAAGAAATTGAGTTGTCCCCAACTCTGGT
This sequence comes from Cebus imitator, assembly GCF_001604975.1. Taxonomy (NCBI): domain Eukaryota; kingdom Metazoa; phylum Chordata; class Mammalia; order Primates; family Cebidae; genus Cebus; species Cebus imitator. Next base: position 2,019,372 of record NW_016107369.1, read on the forward strand.
ACAGATCTGAGTCAGATCTATCACCAGAGCATGGATGGCTGTGAGTTTGGGCCTTGAGAGATAAAAGAGGGAGGGGTCTTCTAGTGTGAAGGTGAGGTCCTTAGCTGATCCAACATGGGAGGTGGCTAGCTAGTTAGCTTTCAGAAGCTGTCCTTTCTTTTGGTGTTGTGGGACCAGTATGGGTTGTTGTGTCACCTCTCTTAACCTTATTCTTATCTGGGAAATGGAGATGCCACCATTTGACCTGTATCTTGGCATATGGGTAAGTACACCAGCATGGTGGGTGCTACCAGAAAGTCCAGTAGGAGGGAAAGGGGACTCATGTTCATTGAGCACCTATTATATGCCACCCGCTATGCATGTCTTGTTTCACGTATTCCTCATGACAAGTCCGTATTATCATATCCATTTTTAAGGCTCAGAAATCAAAGACTCAGCAAGGTTAAGTTGCACCAATGTCACACAGCTGATATGATTTCAACTCAAGATTTAGAGTTGGGACTGCTACCCTTCAAAGTTCATAGCCTTTCCACTACACAACACTGCCTCTCTGAAGCTGTTTCTTGAATAAGCCACTTTGAGAGGGAGGGAGCTACTGTCCTTGGATGTACTAAAAAATATGCTGGGTAATGATCTGTCAAAGGTGTTATAGATGCTTGTTGGGAGGAAGGGGCAAGGGAGATTGGCGGATGTGTCCTTTTAAGCCCATTAGGAAAATTCTGTGATTTTTGAAAAGAAGCAGAACTATTATTAAATAGTCAAGAGGAGCTGAAGCAGCCAGGTCAGGCAAATTCAAACACTTTTAGAGAAAGCAGGTCCCCAGAATAGCCTTTTGTAGCTGCTGCATGGGGCCAAGAAACGGCTGCAAGGTCTTTTTCTCATGCCTTGATTTAGTGCCAGGAAAAAACCCTGTGGGAAACAGCTTCCATCTTCCCAGGCTTGTTCCTGGGGCAGCATTCATTGCAAGACAGCCCTAAGCTTGACAGCTCTGATGTTCTTACATCCCAGCTCCAGGGCCATCTTTGCCTGTTAGCATTCCTCACACCAAAGGGCACCATGGACCAGGGTTCCTCCATCGTGCACATGGCTGCCCAAGCTAACATGTGCTGACAAGGAAGAAGTGGGTCAGGGGATGGACAGCCCAATGTGAGCCCATCCCACTGCTGCCCCTGTGCTGGTGGAGGGGCTGCTCTAGATGGCAGCTGGGCCTATCTGTCTCCAACTTTGTAAAACAAACAAACAAACAACAAAAAAATGGATACCCAAGCTCCTAGGAATGAGGACAAGAGGAAGCTGCTAATGAGAGAATCTGAATCAGATGCACATCCTCCCTGGCTGCTGAGTCCACTACTGTTCAGAATGGACAAAGTGTTGAAAGCCCAGTTCCCAGACCTCTGGAAATTGGAGGCTGGAGAGGCTTGGGAAGAGTTGGTCTGGGGCAAGAGAAGGTTAGGGAAAGGGCAAAATATGGTTGAGATTTTCAGGGACAGAATAGATTGTAAGGTGGGGTCCTTAGAGCAGGTGCCCCCACCCCACCAGAGGAGGTGACAGAGTTGCCCTATAGGGAGCCAAGGGCCAAGGAGGGCTTTTGAATTAACTCCAGGTCCAGTGCCCTGGCTGCTGGGTAGGTCAAGGTAAGTGTCCTTTGCCACAGCTGCCAAAGTGCAGCCCAGCCAGGACTCTAAGCCATGGAAAGAAGGAGAAAGCTTGATAGTTTCAGGAGTTAAACTTGAACTCATTTTGGTTGTGGTCTCCCACTCTGTAAAATGACCCTCTGCTGGGAGCACCGTACTGAGTGTGAACCAGGATGCTGACCACCCTGAACATCATTTTCTTGAATCCTGCAGCCATATGAAATCGTTATTGTTATTATTGTTATACCCATGGTACAGATGAGCAAGCTGCAACTGAGAGGTTAAGACACTTGTGCAAGTCCACACAACTGGGAGACTCAAACCTTGCATGGACCAGACACCCGAACTCTCAGGAAGAGTGTGAAAGCTCTTACTCAGTGGTTATTTAAAACTAGTAATAGGAAGTGCTTGGTTTAGAGGGATTCTGGGGAGATCCTGTCCCATGATACAGGGCTGATGACTTTAGGGGACTCTTCTAGCAAGCTTTGACTGACAGAACTAGCTCTGGTGGAATGCCATGGTGGCCACACTGTCCTCTTGTTAACATTAATGATGACTGAATTATTCTCTAAGTTGGCGCTCTGGGCTGCCCTTGAGACTAAGCTCGTGACTTATTCTTCCCGGCTCTCCATCATACTGTCAGTTTCCTGAGTCCTCTCAGCCAGCGCTCCCAGAACAGTGGGGAGAAGGTGCTGCTGTCTAGACAGCTGCCCAGGTACCCGCTCCCTCTTTAGGGTCCTCAGCTCACCCCTCTCTCCTCCTGAGCAAAACCCCTTCACCCTGCTTCCAGCCCAAAAGGGGAAAGCAGACAGAGTCATCCCTGACTTTACGGAAACGTTATCAGTGGCCAGGTGCTGCCCCAGGAGCTGAGGGCTCCCCTTGCCAAGCTCATCAAACTAATCTCTCTTCTCAGCCACGTCTCCAGTTTTCCCTTTTTGCCTCAGGTGCCATCCGCACCAAGCAAAAGGTAGGGCAGCGAGTTCTTCCTTCCTCTCCCTCACTGCAGCTGCAGCAATGAGGTTGCTACAAAATGTAGTGCCAGTCTCATTCATCTCCCCCCTTCCCAGTGGAAAGCCTGCCTGGATCACAGTTCTGCAGGTGGCCTGGCTGTAAAGAGGCTCTGGTGTTTCCCCTCCCACTGCCCTGCAGGAGCTGTCCTGGGTTCTGAAATGTTCGTCATCCTCATGCTCTACCTCTGGTTCGCCATCGGCCTGGCCTGCGCCGGCTTCTGCTGCCACCAGCTGCTGTTGATCCTCCGCGGGCAGACCCGCCACCAGCTGCGGAAGGGGGTGGCAGTGAGGGCCCGTCCCTGGCGCAAGAACTTACAAGAGGTCTTCGGAAAGAGGTGGCTGCTGGGCCTGCTGGTTCCCATGTTCAATGTCGGAAGTGAGAGCTCCAAGCTGCAGGATAAGTAGCAGACATTCCCATAATTTATCTCCCTCTCTCTCTGTCTTGACTCCTCCTGAGCATAAAACCACGGCAGCCTTGTCTCCACCCATGACCCACTACAATTTGTGCTGGTAAGGTCTTAGCATCTTCCCCTTGTCTTCCGCCCAGGAGAACAGTGTGGGCTGGTGGATCATGACAAGGAGGAAAAATGTCCACCCAGGCATTGCTAGGCTCTGCACGAGCCAGCCACGTGGCTGCTGGCCATTAGGCTGCATCTGCTTTCCTTCCTTCCCCTTGGGACCCCTACTTTCCCCTCTTCCTGGCTCATCCCTTCTCCACCATGTTTCAGTCATCACTGCTGTCTGCTGGAGCCCTTCCTCTCTGCCCCCATGTTGGGAGAGGGGAGTGGATTCTTGCTGCTGGTATGAGACTCCCTGGGACCTAGAGGCTGGCAAATATTTAAAATCACCACGTGTAAGAGGCAGCCAAGTCAGCTCTGCCAACTGCTAGGGGAGTTGGGAAAGAGTGGGTGTGTGTCCGCACCCCCTCTGTAGGAAAAAGAATTCAGTGGCTTGCTGCGCCTGCCCCCACCATCCCAGGTTCAAGATCTTTTTTCTGGGAGACAGCAATCAATGGCCTGCTTTTTACAACTGCTACTCCCTGTCCACCTTTCCCCACCTGGCCAGCACAGCCCAGCCCAGGGTCTGGCTGGATACTTCCTCTCCCTGGAACTCTTCCAACCTTTCTACTTGATCTCCAGCCCCCAGGTCTTTGCCAGATGCTGGGAAGGCAAGGAAGAAGTCAGACGGAAGGAGAATTACATTCGATAAATGAAGCGGGCATTCAACTCTATAACCATATGGAAGGGTGTGAGTGTGTGTGAGTGTGTGTGTTGTGTGTGTGTGAGAGAGAGAGAGATAGATAGATAGATAGAGAGAGAGAGAGAGAGAGAGAAGGGTGGTGGTGAGATGTGTTGTTAGAAACATGTAGGAATAATGTCTAGGGGAAAGGGAGAAGTGAGAGGAACAATTGGGTTCATTAATGCCCTGTACAAAGGGCATTCCAGCAGCTGAAACTGTTCAATGTTTGAATGGCTGCCTGCCTGTAAAGGTAGTGAGTACCCCATCACTGAAGGTATTCCAGCAGAGTCTAGGCAGTTGTCTGTCAGGCATGCTGTGGAAGGGATTTCCACACAGGGTCATTCTAGGTGAGCTTACACATTCCTTCCAACCCCAAGGTTCTGGCGTCCTGGTTGCGATTGCTGGACCCAGAGGCAAGATCTGCAGAGATGCCTGTGAGATATTTGCTTTCCTGGTGGGGAGTGTGGGCATGGAAGGCATCTGAAAATCAGAACCCAACAGCTATTGGAGAGAGTCTCTGCAGAGACAGGGCTACCTGGGTGGTTGAGGGGACTGGCATTTGAGAAAAGGGAGATGGAGCAGTGTCAGTGTTGGTGGCCAGAGGAAGAGGGGTGGGGTGGGCAGTGGTGAGTTAAGGCTGGGGAATGGAGATGACCAGAATATAAGGGTGCAATTCCCAGACCATCCCTGCGCATCTGACTGACTCTGGTGGAGGCACTGCTATGTGTTCTGAAACAGAGGACCAGACCCCTGGGGCATATGAGGAAGTGGGGACAACACAAGCGCCTCCTCCCAACTGGGTCCCAAAGCCAATATGACATCCATGTGGGCAGCAGTGCTGCATCCACACCCTGTGATGTCCAACCGCTGACCTCAGCAACCCCACTGAGAGTGGCACAACACCCTTGGTTCTTGAGCAGAGCTTGGAAGGACTTGACCGTGGTTCTGCCTTCATGTCCCCTTGAGAGCCAATGTAGCATAGGCTAGACCTGCTCATACTTCTCCCTCCCATATTCATTCATCCATTCATCCATCCTACATATATTTATTGACTGCCAACTACATTTCCAGCCTCTTCCAGGCACTGGCAATGCAGTGGTGAACAGGATGACAAGATTCATGCCATCAGGGGCACCTTGCCACTGCCTCATGAGCACTGATTCACACCCCCTGAAAAATGACCACTCTGCCATCTTGGTGGTTGGTGGACAGGTCATTTGGAACGAAAGGATGTGATAGAGATGCTGAAGAGGTGAAGCCTAGGCTGCCTCAATGGAGAAGTCACTGGGGGCATCTTCACTCCCAATTCTGGCCATACTTAAGCGACGGGAGGGAGAGGGAGGAGGGAAAGGTCTGGGCAATTTAGGCCTTGACTCTTTCCTGACCCCAAAGCTCAAGCCTGGAAGCCAGCCCTGCCGTTTCCAGCCTCATGAAGTCTCAGCACGGTGAGGCCTGACATCCTGAGGAAGGGCAACAGGGCGACCTCCAGGGTGTTGGCTGCTTGCAGACTGGTCAATGGAGTGATGGTGGGGAGGTTGCCAGATGTGAGACTTGAATAGCATTTGTACACATGGCCCCTGTATTGTCCATGAAGAACATCAATAAAATACATGGTTTTAAATTGGATTTGATATGATTGTGTGGGCACTATTGGTAGCAAGGCTGGACTGCACTGATGCAGTCATACTAGCTGTTCAAATATTTAAAATAAGTATTGAAAATACTTCTTTCTTAGTTAGTAAATAACCCTGGCTCAGGTTCTCTGAGTAACCTACCCCTTCTGCCCCTGCTCCTCCCTGGGGACCCTTGACACACCCCACAATCCAGCAACTGAAGTGGTAATGCCTGGCACATGCATGGGCCCCCCAGCCCTGCTGCAGCCCTCAGCCAGAGTCCGCTGTGATTTGTCAGGGCTGGGTTATGTGGTGGTAAATATGTATCACCTCTGGTTGGTAACAGGTCTCAGTGCTAGGGTCTGTGGACCCACAGGGACCAGGGATGGAATATCTTACCTAGGAACTTCCTTTTCCCTCCTTCTCCTTTCAGTTTCTCCTCTTCTCCCTCCCCTCCCCATATCATAAGACAGGCAAGGAAAAGAGTGCAGAGTCCCTCTGCTCCTCCCCCACAGACAGAGCCAACTGCTCCTAGGGATCAGCCAGGCCCCCCCTCTCAGCCCCTGCAACATCTGGACGTCTTAGACTTTCCAGCCCTGGCAACAGTTGGGAGCGTGTTGAGCCCTGCAGGGAGTGGGCCCTGAGCAGGTGAATGGGCAAGGCCTCTGATTCATCCTAAGACACACAGGCCTGGACTGAGGGAGGATACAACTGCAAGGAGCTATCGCAGAATCCTCAGCCTAGCCCAGTGTCATGATGGTGTACATTCCCTGAACACATGCCAACAGGTGACCAGCGGTGCCACAGGAGCTGGGTGAATGGAGCTGTGGTGAATCCTCAGCACATTCTAGAGCATGGGCTGTCTATGCTCCACAGGGTAGGCACCACACTTGCCTCAGTCACTGTCATATCCTTGACGCCTAGCAGGGGCTAGGCACACAGGAGGTACTCAATGAATATTGCCTGAATGATGCAGATTTAGCATTCATTTGCTTACTCCGCACCTCTTATTCCTGTGATGGGCCCAGGACTGCGCTTTGCACACTGTGGGGCTAGAAAAGAGATGAGATCACTCTCTCTTTGAGGAGTTCCCATCCTGGGAGAGGTTTCTGGGAGTGCTCAGAGGAGGGAGAGAGCACATTCTGCTGTGAGGTCTGGGGCCTTTCCATGATACAGGGCCTGGAAAGATGGACGAGATTTCAGCAGGCAAGAGGGACACAGAGGGATTTCCAGGGACGGAGAACAGGCCTGGGGCCTTGGGGTATTGGGGATATCATGAAGAGGCAGAGGAGGTTAAGGCTGAGAGTAGGGACCCAAGCAGCCAGGGTTCTGAATGCCAACCTAAGGGACCTGAACGGCATTTGACAGGCAATAGGAAACCACCGAAGGTTTTGAGCAAGGGAGCAGCATGATCAGAGGTAGATTTCAGAAAGCACAGCCTTGGAGGATAGACCAAAAGTGGGAGGAACTGGAGGCTGAGGGACCTGGCAAGAGGCATGTGCTGTATCTCAGTGAGATGTAACCAGGGTCTGGGTGGGAATAGTGGTTGTGGGATTGCAAGAGGGGAAGGATATCAGAGGCGCTTCACAGAACAAGTGGAGGAATGCTGGGGACGGGGCCAAGATGGCCCTGAAGGTTAGAACAGGGTGATTGTTAGGAGGATTGGGGAGGAAAAGGTTGTGACACTAGTGCATCCCATGCACCAGCCTGTGTCATTGGCTCATCAGATGACAGTTGATAATGTCATTCTTTTTTTTTTTTTTTGAGATGGAGTTTCGCTCTTGTTGCTCATGCTGGAGTGCAATGGCGCAATCTCCACTCACTGCAATTTCCGCCTCCTGGGTTCAAGCGATTCTCCTGCCTCAGCCTCCCAAATAGCTGGGATTACAGGCATGCACCACCACTCCTGGCTAATTTTGTATTTTTAGTAGAGATGGGGTTTCTCCATGTTGGTCAGGCTGGTCTCGAACTCCCAACCTCAGGTGATCTGCCCTCCTCGGCCTCCCAAAGTGCTGGGATTACAGGCATGAGCCACTGCGCCCAGCCTCAATGGTGTCATTCTTAACTAACCACTCTTCGTCTGTGGAGGAAGGGGTTCAGAGACATCTGCCAGTCATTCTTTATAGCGTGACTCCTGGAGGGGAATCATCTGTCAGTGGCAATAGAGGCCTATGTGTTAGAATGAGATATTTGGCTCCTCAGTGTCTCAATCTTTCCATCCAGAAAATGGGCACTCTGCTTTGGCCCATGCCCTAGTGTCAGATTAGGCAAGGCAGGAACTGCTTCACTCTAAGCTTCAGACACCCAAGGAGTTGTGGAAAGAGGACAAACTTGAGAAGTCGTCAATCCAGGTCCCCTCCACTGTAACAAGTCAGTCCTTAGGTCCCAGGGCCATCTGTTAGCCAGTCTTTCTCCTTAGGAACATGACTGTCCTTGTTACTATCTATACATTTGGTGCCCCAAATACTGTGGCTCCTGTCTGTACCCAGTGTCCTCCAACTGGCCTTATTGCTCATGAGATTCCCCCTCATCTCCCTCCTGCCCCGCCTCTCAGCATGCCTTCAAGGATGTTTGGGAAGCAGCCCCTCCTGCCACGAAGAAGAGGAGGGATGGGCAGGGAGAGAGGAGGCATTGCTCCTGACTTATCTGAGACACATTAGCGATGAGGCAGAACCTTGGGCCTGCTTACCAGCCACAGTGAGCCTGCTGGGAGGAGCGGGCGGGAGGCGTCTGGGAGTAGCTCGGCTGCTCCTAATGTTGGCCTGTGCTCCTGCTCTCATTCCCTCTCTATGCACAGTACTGGCCCAGCTCCTCTGCTCATTCCTCAAAAACATTTATTGATGCTGACTCTCTGCCAGGCATGATGCCAAGAAACAGGAATGCAAAGATGAAAGGGACCCAGTACCTGACCTCAGGGAGCTCACTAGGAAAAGAACAAATTGCAGATGGTTGTGATTCAGTGGCATGAAACTGCTGATGGGAGGGACAGGGTGCTACAGAAGCCTGAAGGAGAGCACTCACCTGACCAGAGTGGACCTGAAGACTTTCCAGAAGAGGCAACATCTGGGTCATGCAGGATGAATAGGAGGTGGCCAGGCAGGGCTGTGGATGGGAGTGGAGGTAGGAGGGACTGTGCGGAGGCAGAGGTACTAGGTGATTTCTGGAAATTGCAAGTCTGCATTTAGGAATGATGGGATGTGAGCACACACCTGCAGCTAGAACGGGAGGTTCTGTCCTCAGGCCATGCTCCCCAAGAACCCTGCCTCCATCCTCTGATCACTTCTTACAAAACCCTAGCTCACACCAGCTCATGGTGTCCCATTTGGGTGAGTCAAGCATGAATTGATGTCTAGTTTTTCTAAAGGATCTACAGGTCTTCAGGTTGGTGATCAAAGGTAGAGGGTTAATTTCATTTCCCAAAGAATCAGCCCAAAGATGGGAACATCAGAGATTCCTAGTCCTCTCTCTGGGCCCAAAGAGCTCTCCATCACTCTGGGAGCTCCCCATCACTCTTGCCTTCCTGCACAGCCTCAGCAAATGGCGTTGGAAGGACACTGTTCCCACCAAGATGGCTTCCAGGAGCTACAATAGAACTGGAAAGGCCGGGACCCTGAGAGGTAAGAAGTCACCTTTTGTTATGTACAGTGCCCCATCTGGACTGGCAAGGCACCTCTCTGCATGGCCTTCTGCACCCTGGTGGTCACCTCCGCACAACCCATAACCTGGTGGCCCTGCGTGCCCCCTCCTTTATCCTAGGCCCCTCCTAGCCCCTCCTCCACACTGCACTTCTCCATAGGACCTTTCCTCAACCGGTCCATCCCCCTGGGAACCTTCTATCCCAAACTCACACTACTGATGGCAGCTCTCTGTCACTCTTACTTGCTCGCTCCTGTAGGTTTTGTTTCCTAACTACTGCATACCCTTAGAAAGCAGAAATGGAGATGGTGGAACCCTTTAGTTTCCGCCGTCCCTAGCATGGTGTAGGGCACTAACATTATTGTTGACATAGTCATTCTACTACTGGTGATAACAACCAAGATTTACTGAGCCTTCCCTACATGCCAGGCCCTTGTCCTACACACGTTTTATCTGTATTAACTCATTATTCCCTATAGCAACCCTACAAGGTATGTTTTATTATAACCCTGACATTCCAGGTTAAAAAAAAAAAAAAAAAGGCACAGAGAGGTTGTGTAATTTGCCCAAAGCCTTAAGCTGGTAAGTGGCAGAGCTGGGATTCAAATCCAGGCTGCCTACTCCAAGGTCTATTTAACCTGGCTCTAGACTGTCTTTCCATTGTGGAATATGATAGACACACAATGCATTCCCTGCTGAAAATTAACAAGGAGTCAAGTTGCTACTCATTCATTCATTGACCTGTTCAGTCAACATGTTTACTGAGCACCTATTACATAATAGGCACCGGTAGATACAGAGAAACGAAGTAGGCTCAGCTTGCCCCTTGCAGAGCTGACAGTCAGCTGCTTATGGTGACTTTGCAGGGAAAGTAGGAGGGGGTTCCTAAGTCTTTCCCAGCTGAGGATTATGGGCAGATTGCCCTGGATGAAGCCACTTCTTCCAGGGCAGAGCATCGGTGGAAGTCTGAGGACAGTCAGAGCTGGGGCTCAAGGATGATCCCTAGCCAGGGAAAAAGCCCAAGCTCGTTCTAGATGGCGGCCCTTCCAGGCAGTGTTGAGGTGCCTGCAGGAAGGACCAGACCCTGGCAGAGGGCCAAGCACAGCCCAGCACACCTGTACCCCCACCCCTGCTGACCAGGGCAGGAAGGCACAAAAGACTAAAATGAACGTGGGGTCTGAGGAGAAAAACATCGGCCAAGCCTGTCTATGACAGAGGGAAAAGAGAAGCCTGCAGGGGGGCAACAGCTAGTGAAGTGGGGTCGCATGTGAGGGTCCCCCCATGGAAGGCCGAAAAGCTGTGTAGGAGGGGCCAGGGGCTGACCTGAAACCCAGAGCACAGCAGAGCTGGCCCCGAGGCCTTCCAAAGAGGCGGTCCATGTATGGGCTTCTCCTCAGCCTTCCTGTCCCCAAATGCCCCGTTTCTGGCCAGCTTGTGATGCCTGAAATTCCCCCACCATGAATATGTGCTTCAAAACAGCATTTTGGTTCTCCAGGTCCTTTGTTTCCAATTCTGGGAGGTATTTGCCACTAAAGACCTTGAAATGAGGCTACCTTCTTTTTCTGATTGACGGCTGTGAGGTGGTCAGAAGCTGTCTGAAGGGGTGATTTTAGGTAGAGGGGAGGGGAGAGTGGTGCCCAAGGTGTGAGGCACTCTGTGGCACCATGCACTGGGGAGGCCACTCAGAGTGCGGGCAGGGCAACCCAGAGGGGCAAGGACTGAGGTGGCAGGGGGTGCAGGGCTGAGCAGGGCTGCTCCCAAGTCCCCAGTCAGTGAGCGGCATGCTGCAAAGATCACACTGTGAACCCGGAGTGCCCAGTGGCTCTCAGTCCCTGAGTGATCCTGGGTGGGTCACTGCCCTCTCTGAACACTGGACTCACTCTTAGACTTGGCAGGGATTGTGGGGCACGTGATTTTAACGACCCCCAAAGGGGCAAGTGCCATTTACTTTGCCACAGACTCTCCTACCCATTGCCCAACCCAGAGCCACCACACAGTCTTCCCTTGGCTATCTGGACCCTGGAGGCTTTGAGTTTATGATCCCTGAAAGGCGAGCTTCAAGAGGGCTCAGTTTTAGTCGCAACTGTGCCCTAGATGGGCTGCGAGACCTTCCACAAGCCACTGGGCCTCGTTGTGCAAACCTTCCACCCAGCGTGCTTTGCTGTGCAGGGACGGTGACGGGAGGGAGAATACGACTGCACAGCTGAAAAGACAGGGGAGGGGAAGTGACACGCATTGGATGCCCCGCAGCAGAGGTCACCAGCAGCAGGACGGTTCTTGCATTTGCTCAAAGACTGCAAGGATTGTTGTCTTGCTCCAGGTGGAAAGAGAGGGTAGGAGACCCAGGGAGGGAAGCCAGGAGGCTCAGCTGAAGGGCAACGCGGCCCCTCCACCTGACTTGCCGGCCGCCGAGGCCATGAATTCCCTCGCACGTGCCGGGTAATTAATAAACAGACGAGCAGGGGCGGGGGTGACGGCTCGCTGGAGGAAGAACGTAATTAGCAACGCTTTCGGGAGAGAAAATTAAATTACAGGAAGCAATGGTGCCGGCCACGGACCACAAAACCTCGAAGCCGATTCCTGAGGCCCCTGCGCGCATCGGGACCGCCTTTCCATCGCCGCGGCCGTGGAACGAAGGCCGCGCAGCGTGGGGCGTCTGTCCGGGCTCGGGCTGCGACGCTGTCTCGCGTGGCCTCCCTGGCACCCGTTGGAGCCCGTGGCCGTGGCTCAGGCCCGCCGGGAGGGGGCGCCATCGGGCCTCCGCACTCCACTCTCCCCGCGCGCGCGCCCTGCGCTTGGCGGCCAACGCTGGGGGCGCGGGTACCGCGGGTGGGAGCCCACCTGGGACCTTCTCACCGAGCCGGAAAGGGCGAGATCGGGGGCCCAGACTCGTGATGCCAGCAGTGGTCTCACTCGAAATTCATCTACGCGTAAGGTGGGGAGAACCGGCCTTATCCGGGGAGCGGGCGGCAGGTAGCGCAGGACTCTGCAGTCGTGTCCGCCGCCCGGGCTCCGCGCATCACCGCATCTCCGACAGCGCGCTCCAAGCCCAGCCCCTCCAGGGACGTTCTTAGCCCTCAGGCAGCACCACGGCCCGGGGTCCTCCCAACCCCACCTCCTCCCCGTCTCCTGGAGGGTTTTCTGTCACAATAGTGACTATTCCTGAGCTCGCGCTAGAGCCAGGCCTGGTGAGTGAGCACTTGGCTTAGGGAAGGCACCAAGCCCTGTGCAGTGTGATTATTAGCCCTGTTGGGCCGAAGAGGAAAAGGAAACGAGCTCAGAGAGGCGGAGGAAGTCGCCCAGGATCACACGGCTGGCAAGACATTGAAATCCACATCCCATTGGCTTCTGAGCTCTTCCCCAGTAGGGGAGCGCCTGTTTTTGATTCTCAGTCTCTAGCACAGAGCCTCGCACATGGGTGCTCAGGAAGGATTTGTTGAAGGAACAGCAGATTTTTCCTTGTTTGTCAAAAAGGGGGTGCTCATAGCTGAGAGAGGTGTGAGGATTAAATGAGATGGTGTGTGTGTAAAACACCTGGCTGTGACTTGGACCACGTGAGCAATTAGTAAAAGCTGGTGCCAGTGTTAATCACTGGGGATTTTGTTAAAAATGTAGATGCTGAATCAGCAGGGCCTGTGACTGCATTTAGCACAAGCTCCCAGGTGTTGGCGATACTGCAGATGACAGTTGCTTTGCTGTGTGGAACTGGTCCCACACCTCCTCACCCCAGCCCCAGGTTCAATCCCCCACAGGGGAGCCACTGCAGTTGTTCCCAGCTTCGGCTGCCTATCTGCAATCACCTGAGGAGCTTTAGAGATACCGCCGCCCTGGGCTGGGGGAAGAAAGGTCTTTTTCCCAGAGTCTGACCCGTCTGGGAAGTGTGGCCTGGGCATGTTCAAAGATCCCTAGAGGATTCTGCTATGCAGCCAAGGCTAGAACCACTACAGTGGAAGTGTCTGAGGAAGGCAGTAAGTGAACAGGTGGTTTGAGGAAGCTCACGTGATGCAGGTGTGGAGGACAGCTTGTGCAGGAGCCTGGAGGCTGAGTCACCAGCTAGGAGGCTGGGCCAGGCATGAGATGAAGGACCTGGCTAGGGTAGGGCTGATTCCTCCACAGCTCCCAGCCCACCAGCTGTATAACTCTAAAGGAGGGTGAGGCCTGGGACAGGCTGGGGAGAGCTGGAGAGCTGGAGAGCATGCTTGGCAGGTATTCTGCAGGGTGTGTATGAAGGAGGGGCTCTGTTCTGGGGGCACCGGGGTGCCAGAGGCAGGCAGGGAGCTGGATTGTTTTGCTGGCCACTGCCTGTAAGTACAAAGTGGAAGCTGGCCTTGGACTGAAGCCAGCTCAGAGGGCCCAGTCTTTGTTCTTGGAATGGCACGATTCACTTGCAGTAGCAATCTTATTATTGTTTACTGAGCACCCACTACGAGGCCACTGTACTGGCCACTGTGCTTTAAGACACAACAAGCTTTCAGAGTTGACAGTAACTTAACAAATGAGGAACAAGGCACAGAGAGGTTATATAACTTGCTAGGATCACGCAGAGACCAGATCAAGATTTAAAGCCATGATATTTCCATCTCACCAAGATGTTTCTACTCCTGTTCTTTCCTTTGGCTAAAATGCTATTCCCCTTCCTGTCTACACCTGTATCAGGTGAACTCCCTTGAAACCCCTCTGCTCACATTACTGCTCTCCTATGTTGTCTCTATGTAACTGACATAATCTCCAAAATACAAAAATTACGTTATTCATCTCAAGTGAAAGGGCTATTTGCAGATGACTGACCAGGAACAGACGGCTTATCTAAGCTCTACCCTATGCTCAAGACTGAGCTTAGATCTCAGTCATCTTGAGTTCCTCTCCAGGTCTCAGGGAGCTCCTGCGACTCTGGTCTGGGATTTTCCTCGGGCACCAGGCACAACCTTGCATCACTCCTTTTCCCATGGGTGATGACTCCTGGCTCAGATGCCTGGGCTCCAAAGCCAGGGACCACATGTATCTTTCTATAGACCCTGGGCCTCAACAAGTATTTGGTGCTGCCAGAGCCAGGACCAGGGTGAGTCAAGCAAGGGGTCATGTGAATGCTTGTGTCGGGAAACCTGGGGAAAGCAGATGCAGGTGCTGTTGTGGGTGAGCTGGGAAGCCTGAAGGTGAGTCACTCAACAGGTTAATCTGCTGCTGCTAACTCCCTCCTAGTGTGCTTGGGTGTGTTGGGGTGGGCTTATCAACTTATTGTGCCTATTCAGCACTTCTGTTCTCAACTTCATAGTTTCATATTAAGAACTCTTGCCCTAATCAAAAGGTCCTAACCCCAAAGGTTATTAAAGCATTATCTTTAATATATCATATCACCTTGAACAGGCTTATACCCCCAGCTTTGGATGTTTAAGATCTAGAGAGACCAAAACTGTCAAAGGGCAATTGACTAACAGTGACTAACAGTGATTGTCAAAGGGGCAACTGACTAGCCGTGATTGTCACTGCTACCTCCCACAAGACTAGAAGGAGGGACTCATGTCTGTTTTAGCCACCATTTTATATCCACAGCTCAGTCAGTGGCTGGGACATAAACGTGTTGAAAATTTGTTACCCTGAAATAACAATAACAATGCTTTGGTTGGGTTACGCTGTAGGAATCATTAAAGCTTTCAGAAGAAGAAATGATCAGGTTTTGAGAATACAATTTTCGGGGGAGAGGTGTGAAAATCCGAGTGATAGGGACCATGTTTTTGAGGATTTTAAAAGTGGGACTTACCCCAGGGCTGATCTGTGACCTTGTGTTTTCCGGTGCCTGCTCACCTCACCCTGTGGGTCCAAGAACCTTTTCTTCCCTTGAATTAAATGTCTCTGCCACGTTGACTTGTTTTGTTTTTAATCATTCAGTGCATACTGTCCCACATGTCCTGATCCCCATGCAACGGATGGGGCCAGGAGCCAGTCCTGGTCATGGGCTGAGCAGAAGTGACACGGTCACTGCAGCCCAACCTGACTAATACAATCAGCAACGTTAGCAACGTACTAGATAGAAGCTTCACAGCACAACTGGCGCTTACAAAATACTTCAAGAATAAAATCAGCACAGGCTGGAAAGCACAATAATTCTAAATACACCAAGCATCAACTTGGATATCCTTTAAAAAAAAATAGAAAGCTTTCTTTCACCTTAAAGTTACCCTCTGGGCCTGGTAGAGCCCAGGGGACCATTACTGAAAACACACAGTCTAAACCATGCCTGTCACTGTGCTGTCGGGCTGCAGGTATTTGGGGCTGTTTGTTGTGACGGTTCACTGCCCTTTCTCTGTGTGTTTTGCTGAAATGAAACTCATTTGCATTTCCTGAGCAGCCCAGCGATAAAAGGCCCAGAAATCTTGCTGAAGCACAGAGGGGAATCAGAATGAAATCTTTACCAGCTGGACCACCAGGCCTCTGGGGCCAAGTTTTCCAGCCGTTGTTGAGGACGATGCAGGACTCGTTGAGAGTGTGGTGTTCAATTTTAACTTCTTCAGGCTGCTTCTCTTCCCGCGACTGGACAAAGTGTTCACTTGTGCAAGGGTTGAGTGGAGATGATTTCAACCCAGCTCTCTGCAGAGACATGATTATGGTTTACCCTCTACAAGTGGTGACACGTCTTGATTTTTCAGGGCTTCCGGTTTTTCACTCTCACCTTCAAATTAAGGGCAGGCCCCATGCCAGGCACTCCCATCTGCCCACCCAGCGGGCAAGGGCTTTGTGGGCTGTCCCCAGAGAACAGAGAGGGCTTTGCTCTCTTCTGTTATAAAGGCATGTACCAGGATGAACAAGCACACTTCCAAGGCCACTGCAATTCTTGAGATCTAGTGAGTCTGTAGGAAATGTAAAGGCAGCTATTTTTACTCTCATGCTCTCCAGCCACTCTGACTGCCTTGCTGGAAGGATAATAATCACTCCACCTGCCAGGGCCCTCACGCGGGCTGGCCACAGGATCCAACTTTCGGTTTTCATTCGCCTTCGTTTTCTAACAGCTTCCACCCACTCCCTGGGTTAACTTCGTACTCTATGGGCCCGTCTTGCTTTTTTGCTCAGCTCATCTCCTCCAGCTGCTGTAATTTGAGGCAGGAACCATACAGACTGTTCTTTCAAGCAATTCTGTCTTGCATAACTATCCTTCGGAAAGAGATAGGAAAGCCACGTGTTTTAAGAATAAAGCGGGGCTGGGTACTGTGTAATCCCAGCACTTTGAGAGTGCTGTAAGCTCAAAGTGCTCACACCTGTAATCCCAGCACTTTGAGAGACTGAGGCAGGCGGATCACCTGAGGTCAGGAGTTCGAGATCAGCCTGACCAATATGGAGAAACCCTGTCTCTACTAAAAATACAAAATTAACTGGGCATGGTGGTACATGCCTATAATTCCAGCTACTTGGGAGGCTGAGGTAGGAGAATCACTTGAACCCAGAAGGCAGAGGTTGCGGTGAGCTGAAATGGCACCATTGCACTCCAGCCTGGGCAACAACAATAAAACTCCATCTCAACAACAACAACAAAAAAAAAAAAAAAAAAAAAAAAAAAAAAAAAGAGGAAAGGAAGGATTCTGAGAGGAAAAAGCCAAAATGGTCACACATGGACCCACAGAACAGCTCCTTCCAGGAAGCCAGTCAAAGAGTAACCATCCTGGGTTGTATTTGCTCTCCTCTCATGCATTGTAAATGAGATTTTGGTAGAAAATAGTCTTAATTATCCCAAGCAATAACAACCATGAAGGGGCTGAATGCCATCACTAGAATCTCATCACTGGTCTGTGAGCAGCGAGGCTGCCTCGCTCTGCGGAGCAGTTTTAAAACACTTTTGAGACATCATGTTTTTGCATTGCACCTTCATCTCAGGATGTCAAGTGCATAGTGAGGATTACACCACTCATCTTTTGCTGAAGGAAACTGAGGTAGCAGAGATACAGGCTGCAGGAGCTAGGGCACGGTCACTGTTTTCTTCTGCCTCTTTCTCGCAGGGATTCTGATTGTGCTGTGTCACCCAGGCAGCCTTCTTTTCATCTCTAATCTCTCTTCTGGTGTAGATGAAAGGTGACCCAAAAGGCTGGGACCAGAATAAAGACCTCACAAAGTATCACTGCATCTATGTCATCTCTGACTAGTGACAGTGAAAATAATGTTAAATCAACCCAAGTGGTTCTGTTTTTTGTTTGGCTTTTTTTTTTTTTTTTTGAAACAGGGTTTTTGTCATCCAGTCTGGAGTGCAGTGGCATGATTTTGATTCACCGCAACCTCTGTCTCCTGGGCTCCAGCGATACTCCCACCTCAGCCTCCAGAGTAGTTGGGACTACAGGTGTGTGCCACCATGCCCAGCTAATTTTTGTATTTTTTGTAAAGACAGGGTTTCACCATGTTGCCCAGGCTAGTCTCAAAGTCCTGGGCTCAAGTAATCCATCCACCTCGGCCTCCTGAAGTGCTGGGATTACAGGTGTGAGCCACTGCATCCATCCCCAAATGGTTCCTTAAAACACAAGCAGAAACATCATCCCTGGTTGTGGGGAGAGAAGTCTGAAAGGAAATAAGCTAACTATACTCTTCAAAATACACAAGTTACCTCCTTCATCTCAAATGAAAGGAAAAAGCTGTTTGCAGATGACTGACCAGAAAAGGACATGATCTCATTTAACCCTAAATTATTCTTCTTCTGGGCCAGTAAGAATTGAGACCAGTTTTTTACATGGGAGGTAGTAAATCCACATTAGCTGCCACAAGATAATCATATGAAAGGCAAAACCAACGCAAACTGGCAAAGCGCTTCTCCCAGAGTTCCATGTAAAGAAGTTAAAAATCTGGCAGAACGCTGTACTATAAAACCATCTCACTGGAAACCCTCAGAAACTCTTCTAGGCACCTTAGGTTTGCAAAAATTTAACCGGCCAAGCACAGTGGCTCATGCCTGTAACCCCAACACTTTGGGAGGCCGAGGCAGGTAGATCACCTGAGGTCAGGAGTTCAAGACCAGCCTGGCCAACATGGTGAAACCCTGTATCTACTAAAAAAAATATAAAAATTAGCGGGGTGTGGTGGTGGGTACCTGTAATCCCAGCTACTTGGGAGGCTGAGGCAGGAAAATCACTTGAACCCAGGAGGCGGAGGTTGCAGTGAGCTGAAATTGCACCATTGCACTCCAGCAATTTGCTGTTGTGACAGGAGCAAGACTCCATCTTAAAAAAACAAGAAATTTTAATATATCAATTTTTTACACTCTAGCAATTTGTTCTTGCGACAAGAGCAAGACTCCGTCTTCAAAAAAAAATTTTTTTAATCTATTAATTTTATGGCTCACCTATAACACAACTATAGATCTTACAAGGGTTAGCAATGAGATGAAACTTGAAGGTAACTAGTTCAAATTCATCATTCAACTGAGAGGAATGACATCTAGAGAGAGGTTAAATGACTTATCCAAAGTCACTGAGTCAGTGAGTAGTAGATATGACATGTGAATGTAGGTCTTTAGATCCCGTCACACCAGGCTACAATCTGCAGGGATGCCATAAAAGATGTGGATTAAACACGCTTGCAAACAGGCCGTCCTAAGGGAAAGCATTTCCACATAGAAGAATCACGCTGAGGGGTGAGAAGCTGCAAATGCAAATAACTGGGTTCTCCTGAGCCTCTCAGGCTCTACTCGTTGCGTGTGCTCCCTCCCTTCTCTGGATTCCACTTCTTAACGAAGTATAGTTCTCTTTATTTCAGGAGGGACCTTCTCTAGCCATCTTTACCCAGTTTTTGTTTCTTGCTAGTGGCCTTACAGCTACCTTTTAAAAAGCCACTTAGACAATTGTACAGGACAGAAATAATACTAAAAAAATTAGACTATGACAACCCTCCAGGCTTTTTGGTGAGGACCAGCTTTTTATTTCCCCAGTGTCTTAAAGATCCCAGGAAGAGGTTCCTGACTGCCCTGGGAAACAGGGAGAACACCACATGTCTCCCTGTTGAGATCCTCTAGGTGAACCCCTGACAAGGAGCAAGGGTTAGGAGGCACGGGGGAAGGTATGGAGATGTGCTTGCTCAGGACCTCTGTGCTGTAGAAAGAACTTCACTTACTGTGGCTTTAATTTATCTCAGTATAATAATTATAGTAGCTTTGTCATTTAAAAGTTCTATTTGTGAAAGTGTCAATCAGATGGAAGAAATCACTGGACTGTCTTCACCTCTCACTCCTCCCAACCTGCCCAGTATAAACTTCTAAGGCTCCAGAGAACAGAAGACTACACACTTGCCATAAAACTGCTCATATTTCCTTTTAAGTTCACACCAGTGGAAATCTGAGCAATGAATTTCCACATGTTCATTGTCTAATTCCAATATTCCCAAATAAATTAGTACCTATGTTTAATATTTAATCAGTTCAAAAAGTTATTCCAAGGTTTCACTCGGTATTTTTAAGCAGTTATAAAGCAAAAAGGCCAAATAGGTTTCAAGTAAGTGACTTTTATTTTTTTCTGACATTTCACAGTCAATTTCTACAAAACTTCATACTTTCTCAAAAGAATTCACATTTGCTAAATAAATTTCTACCCTAAGGAATTCATAGCTCAAAAACCACTTCAATATATGCACAAAGGTTACTTTTCTGCTAAAGGAACCATAGTAGAAAAGAAAAAGACAATACTATAATCAATAAAAACCAATGAGTGTAATAAATTACAAATGTCATTAAATTCCATTCCCATAACTATTGCAATCAGCAACTTTTCTAGATGTATTTCAATAATGCCAACAAAATCTGCCAAGATTTCTCTTGAGTTGCTCTGAGCTAAAAACGGCTTCTCACCTTTAGAAATCAGCAGCTCTGCCACAGTACTTCATAGCCAATTATGTTATGCATCACTAGAACCATCACTACTACTTACAGCCTTGGGCAACCGATGGAGATCTTTCTGGTCACCTCCGAGTTTCCTCTATTTGCTGATCTGGCTTCTGGCCCCAACTGTCTGCTGGCCCCAGTGGATCTCTCCTTCCAAGATCTATCTTCTCTACTTGGGTTCATCTGCTTATAGCTCCAATAGGGAACAAACACCCATGGTAATGGCCTGGAGAGACTTCTAGCACCAAGTTACAAGATTAGAGAAGAGCTGGGGGTGGTGCTGCTTCTCCCTGCCACTCAGCAATGAAGATCGATAATGGCTTTCATCATCTTTTACTGAAACAGGAAAGGAAATGCAAGCCTTAATCTAGGAAGAAAAGTCCAAGAGTCTTATAGCTCCACAGAGGGTTTTTCCAATGGAATAAATTTGGTTCTCAGCAAGTGTTTTCAGATTTTTGACACGCAGTAAGACTCATGACTGGTGCCCAGGCTGTTCTGAACGCACCTGTCTCTGTAGCTTTGCTGCCAAACATATTCTGCCAAAAAGGAAGCTTCCTAGCATGGTGCAGAGTAGAGCTGCTATAGTACCACACGGATTCAGGGGAGGCAAAGAGAGTGGGCCAAGAGAAAAATATTAAAAGGAGCTGAGTCTGCCTAAAGACACATTTGCTCTGATTTCTGAAATTCTTTCAGAAAGCAAACAGCAGGTAATAATTCTGCATTGATGAGGGGAGTCAAGGGATGTTACCAAGTTGTTTACTTCAAAATCAGTCATATCTAAATCACATGTTTGTATACAAAGTATAGGCAATCTGAAGCCACATACTTTTAAAACTATGCTAGAGTTACAACTACCTAGGAAATATTATCTTTAACTTCTGGCCTTGGTAAAACTTTTATTTGCAGAAAAGGTGAAGCTGGGCCAGGCGTGGTGGCTCAGGCCTGTAATCCCAGCACTTTGGGAGGCCAAGGTGGGTGGATCACCTGAGGTCAGGAGTTCAAGATCAGCCTGGCCAATGTGGTGAAACCCCCTCTCTACTAAAAATACAAAAATTACCTGGGCGTGGTGATGGGTGCCTGTAATCCCAGCTACTTGGGAGGCTGAGGCAGGAGAATCATTTGAACTTGGGAGGCAGAGGCTGCAGTGAGCCAAGATCCCGCCATTGCACTCCAGCCCTGGGCAACAAGAGTNAAAAAAAAAAAAAAAAAAAAAAAAAAAAAAAAAAAAAAAAAAAAAAAAAAAAAAAAAAAAAATGAAGCTGATCATACAGAACTTCTTAAGATGATTTTGCAAAACACAAAGGTTTTCAAGAGAATGAAATTTTAAAATGAGAGAGTATTTTGAAACTTTACTACTTAGAAACATAGTTGCCTATATAATAAAGGTGAAAAGAACATGTATCATCTGGAAACTCTGGTCATGTTCTCCATTTTGAGATGAACTTCATATAATCAACATTACACTTTTGGCTTTGTTGCCAATATCTAACACATGAAGGAAACACAGAAGATGCTGCTCTGTAACTGCTTCCCATCACTATGACATGGAACAAGTGAAAACGTGGGATGTGAAAAGAAAATGGTTTCTTTTTCTTTTCACATCCCTTTCTAATTTTTTTGTGGACTTATTATCATACCCTTAAGACAATTGTATTTAATTCAAAGTTTATCAAGCATAATAACTTCTTTTACCAAAATAAATGAGACAAAAACCAAGGTGGCAACAGAGTTAACTTATACAACATCCCCAGGAACGACTGAAACTATCCTTAAGATTTTTAGACATAAAACAGGTAACACTGTTTCAAAAGAAGAGAGAAAGAAAGCCTAAGTTACCAGAATTGTCTAGCTCCTGACCATGAGATATGTGGGCCATGTCTATTTCCTTCAGTTTCTAAGTCAAAAAAGCAATTCACTGACTATAATTCCAGATGGTACTGCATCCATTCCATACCTTAAAATTTGGAAGTATTTTTTTTTTTTTGCCTGCTAGTTTAAGAGAAATCTGACTTGTAATGAAAGTGTAGATGTCAGATGGTACTACCCTTTCCCTTGACTTTCAAGTTTAAGAAAACAAAGCGTTGAGTGATTAAGTGCTTGCAACAGGGTGTAACCTGTGCCCAGGGCATTTTAGGTCTCACCCAACTGGCACGATGCCTTGTGGAATGCAAACACACTGCCTATTTCTCTCTGTGACTAAGACAGGCAAGGGAAGATCCATGAAGGTTTCCTTGTGTCACCTACTCCCTGACTCAACAGGTGTTGTCTGTATCCTCATTTGTGTTACTGCACCCTTGATCCTGGTTAGTAAGTGGGATAGTGGGAGGTGACAGCAGGAAGAACCCCACACAATCATCTCCTGCTCTGCCCCATGATCCATCGAAGCACCTTCAGGCTAAGGAAAAGGGGCTCAAGGGCACTCCGAAACTGAGGTCCTCAGTGGAACAGGGACATATGTATCCTGTGCCCAGACCACAAGTTAAGACAGCAGCCAGGTATTCGCATGTGGCTTCCTAAGTGAACCACGACACAGTTTAAGTTTAGAAGGAAAAGCTCTTACATAAGCTTTGGGAAACAGGAGTAGGTAACAGCAAACGAGCTAAAAGAACCACTCAAGTAACAGGAAAATGTGCCTCTGTGCTATATGTCTGGGTGATCAGAGAATGCTTCTAGGTCACTGCCTGCATTACTGGACCCAGGTGTTAAAGATGCCTGCAGCTTGGCCCAAGCCTGAGGGGCCCTGCTTTTGATGGCCTCTATAAACAGCTGGGTTTGCTCCTTCAGCTGGTCTAGTTCTACCTGAGTTGCCTGGTTCTGACGAATCAACTCCTTCGTTTTCAAAGTGATCTCCAGCAAACCTGATTTGTGTAGGACTACTAGGGTATTCTGAAAGCGCCTATGTTTGCTCTGCCGTTGCTCTGAAAAGATATCTGGGCTGCGGCAGAGGTGCTCTGCAGCCCATAAAGGTGAGCTATAATTAGCAGACAGTGGTGAAAGGGGAGAGTTGCTCTCTAACCCGTGCGGAGTGCTGTCGGATGCGCAGACAGGACTGGCGGGGGAAGCAAAGGTCAGACTGGGAGCTTTAGCCACGTGACTGCTGGATACCGGCTGAAGAGTCTGTGGACTTCCACCTGCCACCAGGGAGGGCACACCCTGCAGAGTCGAGTCCTCGGCAAGTTTGGCGCTGGGCGGTGCTGGTGTGGAGGGACTGGGCGGAACGGCACCAGCCTTGGCTGGCTCACTGGAAGACAAGCTAGGCCCAAGTCTCTCGGTACAGATTTTCTTTTGCACCCCACTTGCTCCTTTTTCTTCTGGGCCAAGGGAAAGGCCCCTTTTGCCTGGATGTGGGGCTATTTTGGTGTAAGAATTTAGAATGGGCAAGTAGTTCCTGGAGTCGGACTTTTTCTCGCCAGTGTGACATGGACTGACGGGAGATGGCACAGGTGGATGAAGGAATAAGAGCTGTGGCTGTGTTGAGATCACTTCAAAGGAGGGCTGGACAGTCCACGACTGGAGCTGGGATGAGCTGCTGCCCTGAAGACAAAGGAGGAGAGCAGCACACTACTTATTACTGCTGAAAGGATAGAGTGAAGCTTCTGTCAAAGGGGAAAGCGGATACTCAGATGTGTAGAACAATTTCGAGGACAGAGCTTCCCTCACATACTGGCTTGAACATCTATTTGTGTCTGATATCACAAATACTTTTTTTTTTTTTTTTAACTTTTCCTAAGGGAAAGTTGGAGGAAATACCTATTTTTATTCAAGTGTTATCACTCAGAAAAAGAAATGGGCAGGTAAAGTAATGACATAGCTAAGGTCACAACTAAAATAAAAATATGGATTGCCTGGTATAAGTTAAAATGTGACTTTACAACAAAGTGTATCTTCATTTAGTTACACCTGGAACCCCTTTTACCTGAAAATAACTTTTGATTAAAATGTAACATATTGGGCGGGGCGTGGTGGGTCATGCCTGTAATCCCAGTATTTTGGGAGGCTGAGATGGACTGATCACCTGAGGTCAGGAGCTTGAGACCAGCCTGGCCAACATGCGAAGCTCCGTCTCTACTAAAAATACAAAAAATTAGTTGGGTGTGTTGGTGCGCGCCTGTAGTCCCAGCTACTCAGGAGGCTGATACAGGAGAATCACTTGAACCCAGGAGGTGGAGGTTGCCGTGAACCGAGATCGCACCACTGCACTCCAGCCTGGGCAACAGAGCAAGATTTGGTCTCAAAAACAAACAAACAACAACAACAACAAAAACAGAAAAAAAACCCATATTGTCAAGAGTCTGTGGGTCCCTGTTTTTAAGGCAGTGACATCCGGGATCCTAAAACCATTCAAAATAATAACAATGTATTGGTGCTGACTACAGGCTACACTGTGTGTAATATTTTATGTGAGTTACTTAATCCATATAACAATCTCATGAAGTAGTTACTATTTCCCTTCATAAACAGGAAACTGAGGCTTAGTTGAAATAACTTAAGTCACCAAGTTACTAAGTGATGCAGTTAGGATTCCATCCTCTGTCTGACTCTAAAACCCATCTGAACCATTCTGCTATACTGCCTTTGTTTTATTATTCCTCAATCACACATTATTTTTAATTAAAGTATTGATTCTGATAAAATCCAATAAAGAAGAACATGGCTACTTGTCTCCAATGTTTGAAAGCCAATCCAGTTCCAACCTGGTCCCAAAAATTTGAGTATAGATGAGGCCAGGCAGAGGGCAAACCTGACAGAGGTTCATATCCTCAGTGGGGTCAAATGGGGTCATTTGATTTATCTGAAGAACATTACACACTGTCTTCCCATACATGTACATGTGCACACCATTTTGCACACATTTCAGTTTCTTGGATGCAAGGTGATGAACTTTAGGCCCACTATAATTCATTTCTCATGCAAAGGCTGGAATGATCTGGAGCCCTCTTGACGTTCAAAGATACTCCAGGATATGCTAAGGCAAGCAATGCTAGATCCAGAAAACATATTTCCTTGTCAAAGGATATCCAAAATCAAGAGGTCTTTTGAAGTAGAGATTAGCCTGTTCCAACTCAGTCAGAAGCAAAACTCCATGCCTTCTCCAGGGCTGACCTACGAGGCAAATGGATCCGGAAAATACCTAATGCATTGCTTTCTCATGATTTTACTGGACTGCACTTCCTAATGCTACTGTTACGCTCACTGACCTAACAGATATTTAGATAATTTGTTCTAATTGTTAGATTTTACAAATTGTATTATTCATGTTGAAATCATCTGAGGGAATACGGAACAAAATTTTAGACTTTGACAGGATCTCAGAATCATTTCACATAAAGCCTTCATATTAAAGATGAAGAAGCTGATATCCACGGTGGTTAATAATGTACAAGATCACACTGTCTAGTGACAGAGATGGAATCAGACTCCCAAAAGAAAAGCATTGAAAACCAAGCAGCAATAATCAAGACGTTACACAACATGCAGAGGGTTTTAAATGTGTATCATTATTTTAATTTTAGAATATGCTGGATTCTGGTACGTTTTTAAAAACCAAAACAAAACTCCCAGATACTCCCTTAGGTCAGCCTGTCCCCAACTCTCTTCGCTCCAGATCAGGCCCAGCAGCCTTCTTGGCGGGTCTTTGTCCTGAAGAATGTGGCTCTGCTGGAAAAGCCTACTCACTCTGTAACTGTGTGTGGGCTGTTCTCAGCCTTCTGGAGCTGCCAGCCTAGCCTACAACAAAGAAGGGATATAAACACAGACACACAAGAAAGGGACAAGGAAGCCAGAGAGGAAGGCAGGGAGAAAAAGAACTGGGAGAAAGGAAGCCCAGGAGAAGCTCTGGTGGCACTGGTAGGGCCAGGGCCATCTCACATGGGCTCCATTTCCTGTCTCTATTCTTTTCCTTTCAATAAGAGAGCCATGCTTCCAGCTGAGATGTGATTTACCAAGCAAAAATCTTCAAATTCTTCTTCAGAACTCACTAGGCTGCCTTGTTGAAATCAGTTTGTGTTCCTCAGACATAACTGGGTAATAGCTAAGACATTAAGATTTCCTGTCAGGCTAAAGCCATGTTCTAACATTTTACCTACCGAAGAAAAGTCAACTACCCAAGCCAGATTTCAAATTTCACAATCTTCAAGTAGTCTCATCAATGGACCCATACGAAAACTGATATATTTTCAGAGGAAAGTCCAGTAAGATTAAACTTCTTTGGCTGAAATCAATCTTTTCTATTCTCAGACTTCTCTATTCTAACTTAAGTCTATATGATCAAGTTCTCAGTTTCAAACACTAGAGCTTAACTTAGATTTTCACCTCAATCTTTTCTTTCATATCTAAACAATAATCATATAATAAACATAGTTATGTAATAAAGCCCCAAACAGGATGTGTTTCCATTCCACAACAATGCTGTGTGGATTCTGCTGGTGTTCCCATACCTGAACCAGGAGCAGCTTCATCACTCATGATGGGCTCTGATTGACTACTAGGAAAATGCTCATCATATGCATAAAAAAAGGAAATTGCCTCTGTTATTTATTCTGAAGCAAATAAATGTATTCTACATTCCTAAATTCCCAGGGCAATTCATATTAAAAAGAGCTTCTTTTGTTTCTAACCTAAACTCTGCCATATGTTAGAATACACCACTGAAGTGATGCCATTTCTGCTTGGTTCCTTTACATACACTTCAGGGTCCCTTTGGACAAACTATGAATACAAAAATAAAACAACCTAACTGTCTCAAAGATGAGAACGCATGTCATGATTCTTGTATTCCTTTTTAAAACAGTGTCAGCACTTGAAAGATAACATCGCTCCCCAGGACAGAAAGTACACATTGGTGTGGTTCTAGTGGTCTGTTTTGTTTCTAAAACCTATCCTTGGCAGAGAGAGTATAAATCTCTTCCTTTATACACAGGAAGCTCAGAAATTTTTATTTGCAAAGGCTTTAGGTGATATTAGTCCTCCTCACCTGTTTGACCAGCACATTCTTCATGACGACCATGGGAGACAGCGTTGGGAAGGCATTCTTTGCAGTTTTGGAGTTCTGCCTCGGCCTGTCTTCTCTGCTCCAGCCTAAGGCGCTCAGCATGTCCTCGGACTCCATCTGCTCTGCGGAACTCAGACATTCTGAGCTCCCATCTGGTGGGCAGAAGAATGGTCAATTCACTTAGGCTCTAGACAGGGACTCTTAACCAGACTCCTAAGGAGCTATGGACCTCTTGAAATTGAATGCAACACTTGTGATGTGTTTTTGTGAATTTTATTGAGAAGAAGGCTTTTAGCTTTCACTGGATTTTCAACGGGATTGGTAATTAATCCCTCCTCCCCCACAGATTAAGAATCATTGCCCTAAGACAAGTTTGACTTCCTTTCTAACTCTCTTACAGATAAAAACCTGCCTCAGTTAGGGCTCACAGGAAAGTAATCATCACCAGTGTACAGGAGAAATGAGTTCAAGGCTTCAAAGTTAGTTTATTACTTTCGAGAATCTGTTGTTGAGAAAGGAGATGGGTATGGCCCACAGTAGGATTAAGAGCTTCAAAGGGTTTGGGTACTACAAGATGTAATTACAATAATTAAAAAAACCAATCTGTAAACCTCAAAACTTACATCCATTCTGAAATAAATTTATGTATGTATTTATTGATTTAAGACAGAGTCTCATTCTGTCACCCAGGCTGCAGTGCAGTGGCATGATCTTGGCTCACTGCAACCTCTGCCTCCGGGGTTCAAGAGATTCTCCTGTCTCGGTTTCCCGAGTAGCTGGGATTACAGGCATGCACCATCACATCCAGCTAATTTTTTGTATTTTTAGTAGAGACAGAGTTTCACCTTGTTGGCTAGGCTGGTCTCAAACTCCTGACCTTAGGTAATGCATCCACCTCAGCCTCCCAAAGTGCTGGGACTACCGGCGTGAGCCACCAGGCCCAGCCATCCATACTGAAATTTAAAAAGTGTCTTCCTAGATTTTCTAATTGTAAAATTCTGGATAAGTTCATCAAAGCTGAAGTTTACTTCTTTCTGTTGTCTGTCCTCAACGTCCCACCCCTTTTGATGGTATCCTAAGTGCATGCTGAGTGTGCCTTTTGTTTGGGGATCCTGCACAATGGGTGATAGAAAGATGTTCTCCAAGGCAAAGAAAATAAGGTTACTCTATGTAAATTTCATGCAAAAAGGATGTACTTAGATACCTGCTGGAGTAAACTAAGAGACTGTTGTACCCTGCTGTCGAGGAGTCTGGAAGTAGCCTAAATGCACATCAAGACTCTCAAAGTCATCTGGATGAGGCAGAACTGAAATGTGACTGTCATTTATGTGAATGTACTGTCAACAATTATATTTTCTCCAGCTTAATGAAGACTGTATGACCAGAAGGATATGCATCAATGGAGATATTACTTAGAATCTCCAGTGACACTTTTCAAAAATTATGAATGTTGCGATCCTTCCCTTGATCTACTGAAGTGATTTACCTGGTTCCATGGTTAGGTATATTTTCATAAAACACAAGTAATCCAAATGTGCACCTCTAGTTAAGAACCATAAGACCAAAAACAAATGAGTCCAGATACAATGTACATATTGGATACCCAGATCTTAGTTTCTAAATGCCATTCTGCATGTAAAGGAAATGAGGGCTCCTTGGAGAAACAGCTGATTCTAAGACTTTGACAGGCAAGGTATGAGATAAACCTGGACAGCTTGTTGTCCCAGAAAGCAAAGAAGTGCTCAAACACTAACAGAGAAGTGTCAAAGGGACACAAAAGCTATCCTGAAGGGCCTCCCACTGGCCAAATTTGAGACAATTTGAGTATCAGAAATAATGATTTTAATGGACGGACAAACTGAATTACAAAAGAATTCATGAATACATTAGTGATACTCAAAGAAGAGGGAGGAGGGAAAGAAGTTTTTACAGAAGAAGGTCAGCTAATGATCTACAAAGAATGGTAAAATTAGAAGATCACCACTTTTAAACCACCAATGTACTGATTCAGGCAAGGATCATCAATGGATGCTAACTCTGGTAAAGAGTTTGTTGGGAAATAGGATAGTCACACAATTACAAAGTATTGTCCCTAAATTACTTATTAATTACAAAGAGAAAAGAGTGCTTTTATGATAAGTCTGGTATACACTATCTTAGCCAAGTGATCAACCAACCAGAGCATCACCAATAGTAAGACTTACTTATGAGTCTCCACATGTTGTAATGGAAAAAATAAAACATCAACAACACAGTATTTTAGTCAAGATGTTTATCTTGATCCTAATGGTGGGGACACTACCAGAAAATCCAGAGGGTGAGACATTCTACAAAGCAACAGGCCCGACTCATTCAAAGATGTCAACGTCATAAAGAAAGAGGAAAGAAAAAATGGGAAAGAAAAGATAGGGGAGTGGTTACAGACTAAACCAGACTAAAGGACACAACAACTAAATGCAATGCTCAATCTTCAGCTGGATCCTGGATCCAAAACAGACAGACAAAAAGTCAAAGAGCGCTAAAGGACATTATTGGGACAATGGGGTAAAATCTGAATATGAAGTGTAGCTAATAAGTATCAGTGTTACATTTCTTAGGTATGATAATGATATTATAACTATATAGAAGAATGTTCTTGTTTTTAGGAAATTTGTACTGAAGCTATTTAGGGGTAAAATGTCAAGTGTTTGCAATTTACTTTCAAATAGTTTGTGTGTGTCTATGTGTGCGTGTAGAGAGAGAGAGAGAGAAAGCATATATGGCAAAATGATAGATATATGGGGTTATGGGGTATTCATTTGCTTTTGTATAGGTTTGAAATACAAATGTGTAATTAAAATGGAAAAAATTGTCTTGATTTTGCAAATTTCATCCTACTCTAAGGTAACTCAGGCAGTGAGGAAATCACTGGTACCTGGCCCAAGAGTGGCTAGAAGCATTCCAATGGCATTCACTGAGTACTTTCTGGGGCATAATGAGTTTGATTATTTTAATACTACCTTATGTCTGAGTAGTACAATATTCTTAAAACAGCTGGCCTGACAAAGTTGAAGTTCTCAGAAGTGTCAAAATGTCAACAGTACTGGAAATAATAGATGGCAGGATTGTGGATAATGTTTATTTTCTTCTTTGTGCTTTCCTAAATTTCTAAGCTTCTACAATGAGCACGTATTACCTTCATGAAATGAGAAACAGACAAAAAGCAAACATGATATTAAAAGAAAAAAAGAGACACTAGGCCTCCAATGTTTCCCAAACCTGTCCGATCATACAACGGAAACACTTGTTTTTAAAAAAAACCCGCATTCCAGGCCCTTTCCAGACTCCTGAAAGAGTCACCAGGAAAGGGGTTTGGTGATCAATATTTTTAACAAATGCCTCAGGTGAGCCTAATGATGAGGCAGGGCTGGGAAACAATCCAAAGGGCTACAGGTTGGCCTGCCCTTCCCTGGGCTGTCCCGGCTCTGGGCAGGGCAACTAATTCCTCTTAATCTAATCCTTTTCGTCTTTGAGCAACAGTCTATTTATAATTTGCCTTTTCAAGCAGCATGCCTACAGGGAGAAAATATGCCAATCTAAAGACAAGAGAGTTCTAGTTTTCCTAACAGCATTTCTCACTGTAATAAATCAAAATGGATTGATTTTTCTTTGTGAGTCTGGATAATATAAATCTTGAGAGGTTCTACTCTCAGGATGTTGACTCGGCCAAAATCCCTCAGCATCACCCCTCTGCATCCCTGGGTCAAAAATCACACTACCGCCATATTCAAGCCACTACCCTCAGACTGGGAAATAAAAAAATAGACCCAGTACAAAACTAAAAGATTCAATGTATATGCAGCTAGCCCCTTTGGGTAAGGTTTAAGACAAACTTGTAAGGAAAACTGTTCTATTTTCTTATCGCTAATAGATACTCAAGTTTAGAACTGGGCCAGGTGGCTCCGAGTCCAAATACAAAATGCATAGGGTCTGGGAGAAGGGGTAAGGGGTACTTTTCTAAACACAAGTACTTTCTCAATGAAAAAGTTACCTTACAAATTATCAGTATTTAACTGGGAGTCTTCAAATTTGTTACATGGTGACAATATGCAGTAGCATCTTCCCCCTACAATGTAATAATTCCTATGAAAAAGGAACTAAAACAACAGAATTATGAGTATTTAAATACATTTTTCTAGTAACCAGTTGCAATAGTTGGAAGTGTAAGATTCAGAGTCTAAGTTGAAAAAAAGATGTCAAATAATTCTTTCACAACTAACCCTACAGTGATTTTGATGGGTACCCTGACATATGGCATCAGAATTACCATGCTGAGGCATCAGGTAATTCTTTCTCCTGTGCATGAAAGCATCCCATCCTTATCACATAAATGAGTTTTGGGTAGGAAATTTTTCAGGCAAAGCATTCACTCCAAAACAGAGGAAGGAGAAGATATTTTTAACCTGAAAAGCCAGAGTCCTTGTCTGACTCAGCAGCAGCCATCCCGAGCTGACGAGCCACTTTTTTCATCTCTGTGCTTTTGCCTACTTTGGCGGAGAGTCTTCTGGGGCTCTCTCTGGATGGGTTTTTCCTCTCCATGGTTTATTCAGCTGGAGGCAGATTCATTGGTACTCTTTGCATCTGGACTGCCCTATGAAAAACAATTACGTAAGAAGTCACTGCCTGGAGAGCTGAAACAGGTGATCCAAATAGTGAATAAAGTATGGGCAAAGAACACTGGCCTCACCCACTTCAGCTTTATTTTCTCGGAGGTCTCAAGTGACAAAAGCTTCAAGTTTACTAAACAGAATGGTTTCCACCCAAAAGGAAATTCACAGTCCTCTGGCTGCCCTCTAATTCCATTACAAATTTAAGGCACACAAACCACATTCAGCATACACTTTGTAAACTGCTAACAAAGGCACATTTGATTAGGCTTTTTGCAATGGGTAACAAAATGAACTCGCCATAGAGGAGAGGGGACAGGGAAGTGAAGAGAAGGGAAAAGGAAGATGGGAGAAGGGAGAGGGCAGAAGGAGGGGGAGAGGGGAAAGGGAAGAGGAGAAGAGACACCACAAGCCTTGCTTTCCAAGTGTACATTTGCAGGCTTATGACCTATTGCCACCTCCCATAGTGTAGTGTTTCTCAAATTAACCTCTAAATCTTTTGGCTGACGTTGAACAGAAAGCAAAAACAACTACCTATACATGCATGCTACTTTTGGGCTTAAAAAAACACTTTTATGGGCAAATAAAATCATATATAATAAAGAGCTGATAATATGTGTTGCTATTAGTGTTATCTCACTTGGGCCTCACAATGTCATCTTCAGTTGCTGTCTCACTTTGCAGGGGAGGAAACCGAGGGTCAGATAAGTTACATTCAATTATTTAGAAATATTTATCAAATGCCACTGTAAAAAATCAGGCACTGGGTAAGGACTAGGGACATAGGGTGAACAGAATGGGTATCTGTTGCTCCCTTCAAAGTGCTGGCCGAGGATAAGAATATCCCAGATATTTTAACATGGCCATTTGAGTCACCAAGGAATGGCAACTGTAAGGCCAGCATAAGAACACAAAGACCACCACAGGGATAAGGAGAACAGGCCAACAGGGAACCTGACAATAATGAAACTGGGAAGACGCAAGCAAAGCCTTGTGTTCTAATTCACCATGCACTCCTGATTTTGTCCTGTTGTCCTTCTGAGTGAAGAAAAACATAAGCCCCCTGCTAAATGGCACTCTATCTGGAATACCCTGGAGTGCCAAGTCTGGACAGCTCTGCTAATATAAGATCTAGTGAAGAACATTAACTACCCTAGAAGCAGCAGAGGAAGGATTCAAAATAAAATTAAATAGAAGACAAGGATGCTTATAAGCCACCCTCTTGCTCATACTTTTGCATACTGTAGGAGGAGACTAAAGAGAACACAAACTGGACTGAATGAGAGTGAATTTTAAACACAATTCCAAGTTAAAATCATTTTGCCCCACATCTAACTCATTTAAGGGGACTGGCTTCCTCATTCAACTGACATCATATCAAGTACTCTTCCACAGGTCACATGTTTAATCCTATGTGCATAAAAGATAAACAACAGCACTGTCACATCTTGTAGAGAACTGTGAAAAAGCAATGTCTATTTGACAGCTATGAAATTTGACAGCATTGACAGCCCAGTTTAAAAAGTAGACTAAAGTGTAAAACTATATCTCTAATTAAATCAGGATCCTTTTGTATGAAATTCAACAAACGTGCATAGTACAATTTTCCTAAAATAATACTGTTCGAAAGTGAATAGAAGCCTTTTCCAAAATGGAAGTAGATGAGGATTGTGGATGGGCATTCCAACTAATTCAAGTTAAACCAGGCTGTTGATTTACATTAGGAGGGTTGCTCATGCTAGTTGCAACTAATTAAGAACCTTACTTAGGATCTTAGGTTCTTGAAGTTTCACATTATCTTACTAAACATGGATTATTTTACAGGAACTTTAGATAATACATCCCAATTTAGTCTTCTACAATCTTTGTGGCAAAACAACGAAAAAAGTCTTGCTATTATTATTAAAGTGTAGTCAATGGAACCACAGAAAATACACAGGAATTTATTCTGGCTTATTGAGAATTTGTAGAACAGATAATTGATCATGGAGTCAAAATACTAAAACATTGACAAATCAGTTGTTGAGGCTCAGAAAACAATACTCCAAAGTATGGCACTTTAGCATAATGAGTGCTTGTTGTTGTTTTTTGTTTTATCTGAAACTGTGTGTTGCTCTGTCGCCCACGCTGGAGTGCAAGGCCACAAACATGGCTCACAGCAGCCTCAACTTCCTGGCCATAAATAAATTACCTGATCTGTCTGGTTTGATAGTAGATCATAAGACCATCATTCTAGAATGGGTCCTGCCCGATAACAGAGAGCAAGAAATGCTACACAGAGGTCAAGAATAATTCTGTACAGACAGATCTTGCTGGGTTTCCCACCTCAGTCCATTACTGTTAGATCACACTCTTTTTGTTTGATTTATTTTGTTTTGTTTTTTATTTATAGATGCATCACATGCTGTTGCTCAGGCTGGCGTGCAGTGGCACGATCACGGCTAACTGCAGGCTCAACCTCCTGGACTAAAGTGATCCTTCTGCCTTAGCCTCCCGAGTAGCGGGGACTCCAGGTGTATACCACCACACCCAGCTAATTTTTAAATTTTTTGTACAGAGTAGGTCTTGCCATGTTGTCCAAGCTGGTCTCGACCTCCTGGGTTCAAGCAATCCTCCCACCTCAGCAAAGTGCTAGGATAACAGGTGTGAGCCACCCTGCCCAGCCAGATCATACCTTTTTTGTCCAATATTTTTACATGGCCTTACATTCTTCACCAAACCTAAGCATAAAAATAGTTTTCCCTGAGTTTGGGAGATTTCAATTCTGAAGACTCCTGTGTCATAAGAAAACTTTGATTAAATAAAACTGTTATATTTTCTCTGTTAACCTGTCTTTTGTTATGGGAGGGTCAACAGTGACCCTTATGGTAGGTGAGAAAAGGTATCGCAGAGTTAAGTTAAAAACAGAACAGATACTAAACTTAGATCCTGGGGAGTTGGTGGCAGTTGGAAAGAATGCAAAGTCGACTTTAGGATGGCAAATTGACTATTTTGGATATAAAAATGATTAAAAATATGAAAGCCTCTGTCTTCAGTAAAGCTCTCTTAAGCAACAAGAAGCCTTAGCATTACAGCCAGGGAGGCTCACGTGGGATGTAGAACAAATGGCTACATCCCTCCCCAAACTTTCTTCCTTCGGAGGAGCAGCACTGCCCTCCTGGGAGTGGCTGAGGGACCCACTCACACACAGCATCACATAAAGCCCTCAACAGGAGAGAAGCAGAGAGTGATGGCATTTACTACTGATGCTCTCAACCCCAAAGTCTGCAAGGCAAAGTCTGAAAACCTCAAGAAGTTGCTTGCTTTTTTTCCTCCTAGATATTAGTTTACAATAAAGTTAGATGCTCACACACTGACTAGGAGTTGAAAATGGGTTACTAAGCTCTTAACCACTGTGTTCTTTCTGCTTCCTGGCACAGACTGGAAATCACTCACGCTGCTTTACAAATGCATGTACCTTACTCTGCATTGGGGGGCTAATTTAAGCTCCAAAACTGTCAGAATTTACCCTAATTGGGCCTCTTATGCATGTATATGTAACACATTGTCCAAAAGTTTCCCAGAGAGGATAGTACACACTAAAACTCATAATGGAAAGTGAATCAGGCTGGGTGTGGCACCAGTAATCCCAGCATTTTGGGAGGCCGAGGCGGATGCATCACCTAAGGTCAGGAGTTTGAAACCAGCCTGGCCAATATGGTGAAACCGTGTCTCTACTAAAAATACAAAAATTAGCTGGGTGTGGTGGCACATGTCTAATCCCAGCTACTTGAGAAGGTGAGGCAGGAGAATCACTTGAACCCAGGAGCAGGAGGTTGCAGTGAGCCGAGACGTTGCCACTGCACTCCAGCCTGGGGGACAGAGTGAGACTCAGTCTTAAAAAAACAAACAAAAAAAAACAAAAAAACCCAAGTGAATCAGAGCTGGGCAAGGTGGCTCACGTCTGTAATCCCAGCAGCACTTTAGGAGGCCAAGGCAGGTAGATCACCTGAGGTCAGGAGTTCTAGATCAGCCTGGCCAATATGGTGAAACCCTGTCTCTACTAAAAGTACAAAAATTAGCTGGGCATGGTGGTGCGCGCCTGTAATCCCAGCTACTCAGGAGGCTGAGGCACGAGAACTGCTTGAATCTGGGAGGCGGAGATTGTAGTAAGCCAAGATTGTGCTTCTGCACTCCAATCTGGGTGACAGAGTATGACTCCGTCTCAAAAAAAAAAGTGAATCAATAAATATATTGGTTTATATAAGGAGACAAAACTCAAAATTCTATCAAGTACTCCAAAGCACTTAGCTCTTACTCTTTTTGCACTTCTGACATTAGTCTAATTATTTGTCTCCTCAACCTCGAGGTTATTTTTCCCCCCTGGCCCCTAACAATTAACGTAAGGCATTCAGTAGAGTAACAAATTCCAACAAATGGCTGACCTGCTGTCTCTCTGACAGCTCTAGTAGCTTAGCAGTCATGGAAATACCTGAACAGCTTGAAGGTCAAGATTCTGCATTTCCAAACACCACAGTCACCTTAAGAGCTAGCCTCCACGTCTGGTCCCCTGCAGGAAACAGATATTTGATCTACCCCTTATGCTAAGATGAAACCTCAGGGACAAATCCAACATCCAAATTAAAGGCTGGTCTAATCCACAAACAATCTTTGTGGGGATTTGTTCTTATGATTAAAAAGGAGATCCAAGGGTTACAAGAAAAGGATCTGAAATGCTGCTTTCAGATCTCTCCTTTTATAGACACTTGGCAACATTCCTGGGAGCTCAAGTTCTCTTTAAAATGTGTCACGTGTATAACATGTGTGCCTGGACAGAAGTGTGAGGTAAAAACTCAAGCAGACGCTTAAACACAACAAAGTGATAAGGTCACAGAGAGCAAACCTTGAGTAATCCCAGTTAGAATGATAAGTTCATTACTAGGTTTTCTCTGAAGTCATTTTCTTTTGGCCTGCATATTCAGATACCATCCTGAGAGAATGCCCGTGTAATTTAACAGTGGAAAAACCCTATCTACCTAAATATCTAATATTCATCTTCTCTTTCACATTCATTCCATTTCTCCAAGTTGGCTGAAAATTCGTGTGAAAGATCCTGAACCCCAATTTCATACAATTTCCTGTGTTTGAGACCAGTGTGGCTCTATTTTCACCTTTCAAAGAGGAGGTGAGCTTAGAGAACGTTCTCTGCTCCGCTCCCCTGCTGCAATTAGTTAACAGTAACAGTGCCCACCTACCCATTCGCACCAGCCCACGTTGCATCTGTGCCAGGCAGCATGTGCACCCTCCAGGCATCTACCAGCCTGCCAGCTCAGCAGGGCAGAACTGGGCAGACCCTAGTACTGTGCTGGGACTGGCATACCACCAGCCTTCCAGGGCAAACGCCCAGACAATGCATACTGCCAGGACTTGAGCAATAACAGGGCGCCTAGCTCCAGCCTGTGCCCTGGGCCGGGATCAG
Source organism: Cebus imitator (assembly GCF_001604975.1). Taxonomy (NCBI): domain Eukaryota; kingdom Metazoa; phylum Chordata; class Mammalia; order Primates; family Cebidae; genus Cebus; species Cebus imitator. The sequence goes on from NW_016107369.1 coordinate 2,056,442, forward strand.
AGCTCCCCCGAACTACGCACCCACTAACCACTAACTCCTTACTTGGCACTGCCCACCTTCTCCCCTAGAACACTACCCCCGGCGCCAAGCCTGGCGAGCTGGCCACAGGGGAAATAACCAGCAACGTGGGTGACGGCAGGTCTCTGGAAAAGGCAGCACACCTGTGCCCTGGGGGCCAGAACAGGGTATTACCCCTGACCTCAAACCGGTAGCCCAGGACCCTCGCCCAGTTACCAGTTCTGGCGCCCACTCACCTACCCATTGCCTGGCCCTCTGCTCCCAGCCGGGCTGGCCTCCAGGTTCTTTCCCCTCCCAGCCGGCTGGCGGCTGCCCCAGGGCTAAACTAAGGCCCACCTGCCCTAACGGACTCGCCCCACTGGCCCCTCACACAAGCCCCCTCCCCACACGCAGCCCCCTCCTCACCCGCGATTCCCTCTCCCACACCCCTCACAGCAAAGCCAACAACCCCCGCTCCCACCATTTGGCCCTCCGTCCCCCGAAAGTCTCAGTTTACCCCTCTTGCCTACTCGCTCCTCTTCCTCTCTCGCCTACTTCCACCTCCTTTCCCCACGCTCCTCGCCCAATCCCTCTCCCGCCGCCAGCCCTGCTCCCCTCCTTCCTGACCCAGCCCTCCCTTTCTCACCTAGGGCCAGGGTCGCCGCTCCACGACCGGTCCCGTGGGTCAGGTGGCGCATGCGTGAGCACTGCCCCGCGGCTCCATGACAACCTAGTCGTCGCTGGGTGCCTCGCTAACCCCCCCAACCTCCCGCCCATTTCTCCTCCCCCCGCCTCCGCGACAGCTTTCGCCAGCCACGTGACCCGGCTCGGAGGACCCGGCACCATAGAGACCGCACACTGTTCTCCTAGAAGGGACCTTGGAGACGCGCCCTTTCCCCGCCCCCGCCGGAAGACCAAGCTAGCGAGGAGCGGGACCGGCGCTCAGAGGCTGCTGCTCTCTCCGCGGCGGGCGAGCGTCTCTATGGTTGGATCCTAAGACCCGGCCGCCATTTTGTACGGGGGCCTTGAGCAATGAGCGGCTTGGGGACGGTTTCGAGGCGGGGTTCCGAGGAGCTGGGGGTGGGGACGGTTTGGAGCCGCCACTGCCAGAGGCGCGACTCTCGCACTGCCGTGCTGCGTGCCGCCGTTGGGGTTGGGGACCGGGGCGAGGCGTGTCCGGCCCGTGCGCGAGCCATGAGCGACGGTGCTCAGCGTGGAAGAGCGGGTGCGCCGGCAGCCTCGGCGTGGAGTTGCCCGACAGGGGCGCCAGACCTCCCCGCGTGCTCCTCGCATTTTCCCTACGCGTTTACCCTGCGCATTTGCCCTGGTTTGTTTTTTGTTCCCGTCCACCCTCGAGACCGTGCTCCAAGAGGTCGAGGGGCGATGAGTTATTTTAAGTGGATGATTTCATGTCCTTTGATGTTTGACACACTTTGTCATGTGCGATGGGTTTTATATGGACGCTGTTTCTCGGTGAAGGTTCACGGTGAACGCGTGTGTAACAGCTAAAGAGGAGGGCTTGGGATCAGTTGGCGTTCTGCTGCCTTGAATCAATGACAGTTACTTAGAATTATTTCTCTAGTGAAAAAGACATGGGCGAGTTTAAAGAGTGTTGACAGATGGAGACAGATTCTAGACTGAGCTGTCCGATAAGGTGGTCAGTAACTACTCGATAAGTTTCTCAGTCGTACTCGTCCCATTTCATGAGCTGCATGACCTCTTGATTGGACAGTGCAGATTATAGCCCATTCCCAGCATCGTAGAAAGTTGTACTGGACAGAGCTGATCTAGATGGTGGGAATAGTTTTATACTGGTCATCCAGGCCTTTGTAAGTGCTGCTAGATCACGGTTAATCACAGTCCTCTAGACACAGATAATTCTAATGTATTATTGGGTATGGGTGTACTTACTAGCAATAAGCCTTACCAACAAGTAATGTGCCTACAGCATGTAAGGCTTTTGTTTTGGGGACAGAGTGAAAGCAATAGTTAACAATTACCAAGTAATTCAGAGCCAGGCCGCTTTATATGCATCCTCTTGTGATGCCTTACAAATTTATGACGCAGGTGGTGTTTGTTTTCAGTTGTGTAGACTTTTTGCCCATCAGGACACAATTACGAAACTCTGGCTTTTGTCCATGAAGCCATTAACAGATTGCCTTTTTTTGAAGTAGAATAAAACAGTCTGCCTTCAAATAACTTAAAATCTGATATGGGAAATAAGACACGCTGTAATAAATAATATGAAAGAGAATGGGATAAGTACCAGAAGATTCTGAACAAAATTAATGAAGTCAAGGGAGAAAAAAAATTTTTTTTTTTTTTTTTGGTTGTTGGAGGAGGATGAGATCAGTAGGTAAAAGTTTAAGGATAGCTAAAAGTTGAATTTGCAATAATGGAAGTAGGTGAGAGTGTAATGCATACCAAGCAAAAAAGAATTAATGAAATAAGCAAAAACATGAGGGGTGGTCCTATCTCAGTCTTCCAAAGGGGGCAAAATAAATTCACTATGAGAGGAATGAATGAATGGCATCTGCAGCAACCTGGTTGAGATTGGAGACTTATGTTCTAAGTGAAGTAACTCAGGAATAGAAACCCAAACATCGTATGTTCTCACTAGTAAGTGGGAGTTAAGCTATGAGAATGTAAAGGCATAAGAATGGTACGATGGACTTTGGGGACTCAGGGAAAAAAGGCTGGAGGGGGGTGAGGGATAAGAGACTGCAAATTGGGTTCAGTGTATACTGCTCGGGTGATGGGTGCACCAAAATCTCACAAATCACTGCTAAAGAACTTATGCATATAACTAAATGCTACCTGTTCCCCAAAAACCTATGGAAAAACAACAACAACAACAACAACAACAAAAACGAGTACTAGGCTTAATACCTGGGCGACAAAATCTGTGCAGCAAACCCCCATGACACAAATTTGCCTATGTGACAAGCCTGCACACGTACCCCTGAACTTAAATAAAAAACAAAACCAAATTTAAAAAAGATTAAAACAGTCTGCCTTCAAATAACTTAAAATCGAATGTGGGAAATAAGACTTGCTGTAACAAGCAATATGAAAGAGAATGGGGTAAGTACCAGAAGATTCTGAGCACAATAATAAGAGAGGAAAAAAAAAAAACCTTTCTTTTTTGGTTGTTGGAGTAGGAAGAGACCAGCAGGTAAAGCTTTAAAGTCAGCTAAAAGTTGGATTTGCAATGGAAGTGGGTGAGGGTATGATGCATTACCATGCAAAAAAGAATCAAGGAAATACGCAAAAGCATGAGGCTCTTAGTCCTCTGAAGGGGCAAATGAACCAAACTTCTTTGACTTTACCTGCGTCGTGAGCAGACAGCCATGCTGTACCAATAACTTGAACTTCTGACAAGTATTGTAATGGAACCAAGCGAATCAGACTAATTTAATGATAGGCATAATTTTTATGATTATTTTATGCTATGATTCTACATAATTACATATACAGAATAAGCAATTCATGAAAATGGATAGTGAATGTTTTTATACAGCTAAACCACTGTAAACGTTTTTCTTTCCTATTAATTTACCAAGGTTTGTAAATCAGCATCTATTGATAGTTTACTGGTGCCACAAACTCTTTAACCTTCACTCACCTTACTCTCTTTATTCTTGTTTGGGGTAAGGACGCTGTGATGGATAGTGGGTTTTGAAGCACCGGATTCTTCTTGCTGTAGGGTCCTTTCCAATTCAAGTTCTCCCCAGTACCATTGTGGTCTAGGCGTGGTTTGCCACCACCACCACCAGTAGGGGGAGACGTGCGCCGTTAAATCCTACATTTAGGAATATGCAAATGTTTCTTTTTTCCATCTACTTCATGAAATAGTAACCTGCGAGAGGTCCTGGTTTAAATAAATAAATAAATAAGAAATAAATAAGAAATTGTAACCTGCGTATCCAAATGAGGATTTGAATTTTTAATGCTGCATAGGATATCATGAAGAGTCAACCATGAACCGAGTTTTATTTGAAGATACTTTAAAGGGTATAATCTATTGTACAATTTAAAATATTTATAAACAATTGTTTAATAATTGTTGAATTTAAAATTGAAGTCATTTAAAAATATTTAAAAGTAATTAAAATTGGAGGCAGTGAAAGTATTCACATGATCTAGTTTCAAATCCCAGCTCCTATCAGTATCATTTTACAAAAGAAAGGGCATTTTGATATCTTTTTCATATACACAGGAAGAAAGATAGGACATAACCTCACAATTTAAAAATAGAATAATTTCAGCCGGGTGTGGTAGCTCATATGTGTAATTCCAGCACTTTGGGAGGCTGAGGTGGGCAGACCACCTGAGGTCAGGAGTTTGAGACCAGCCTGGCCAACATAGTGAAAACCCGTCTCTACTAAAAACACAAAAATGAGCCAGGTGTGGTGGTGGGTGCCTGTAGTACCAGCTACTCGAGAGGCTGAGGCAGGAGAATTGCTTGAACCCAGGAGGCAGAGGTTGCAGTGAGCCAGGATCCCACCACTGCACTCCAGCCTCGGCGAAAGAGCAAGATTCCATCTCAAAATAATAATCTGGGTGTATGAAAAACTTAAAGCCTTAGTCTTATTTTTCCAGTTTGGCTGAGGACTGGTGAAAACAGCATCACAAGGACTAGCAGCAGTTCTTAGACTGGTGTTTGGGAACCACTGATTTCATTTTCCTGAACCTTGGTTTGGCCATCTGTAAAACAGTTATCCTCTAGTTTGAACCTAGAATCTAGCATTATTGGTGCTGATCACTTCGGAAGTTTTTAAAGAAGATTTGATGGAGTGGTAAGTGTGTGTCATGGGTCAGTGTGAGGAGAGGGGCTCCAGCCTGTGTGGGCAGGGGATGTACAGGTGCCAGATGGCAGAGGCAGAGGTCAGGGATAGTGGGATATATGACCTTTTTTCCCTTAGCAGTCAGGTGACAAGGCCCTCACCAGCCAGACTGATTCTTGGCTCATATTTTAGGGGAGTATTTGGCAGAGCAGGTACACTAAAGGGATAATATTCAGGTTATGGTCAGGCTGTTCATATGTAGGCAAAGGTTTGATTTTAGAGGCAGTGGAAAACCCTCCCACTGCGTGATACCGATACTCTGGAATCCAAGACAAAATCTTCCATAATGAGGAGTGCTTGTTATTTGCCAGACACTGTCCTGAGTGATTTGCCTACATTTATTCACTTAATCCTCCCACTATCCTATAAGATGGGTGTAGTATCATTATTTTCTTTTTACAGAGCAGGAGGCTAAGATACAGAGGCCCATGTCACTTGCCAAGGTCACCAGTGGTAAGTGGTAGAACCAGGATTTGAATTCCAGAGTTCTTGCCACTTTGCTTGACAGCCTCCATGTTAAAGTGGAAATGGGTAATATCTCAGCCTTTCCTGCTATAATAGGAAGAGGCCAGTGGGAAGGTAGAAGCACTATGAGGAATAAAAATAAAATCTTAAGCCCTTCAGCCAACTGGACTGACCCCCTCTTGGCCAGGCATTTCCCAGAGAAACCCTGAAAACTGAGTGTCTCGCATGCTGAGGAGAGAGATCAGACATGCCTCAGTATGCCCCTTCCTTATTACCCTTTCTTTAGCCAGAATTGTTTCCTAAAGTGTAAGCAGAAACTAGCTCTAGAAAACAAGAAATGGATGACCCATTCCTTTATCCCCATTAGCCAATCACCTGAGGTAGTGATTGCACTCCTCCATCTCTTTACAGTTTCAAAGTGACAACTTGCCAGTTTCACAATGCATCCCTTCCTAAAAACTGACTGCCATCTCTAGGTTAGTTTTGGCTGACTCATGGAGGATATGCAGTGAGGATTTTTGTGTCTTCTGCTTCACCTTTTCATGTCAGAGTAAAACTGCCTTTGCAAAGATTATGATGGTAAGAGAAGTCTAGCATGGCTGACTCCATTTTGCTTCTGCCTCATAGGCTGGCTGTCCTCACTCATTCCTGGGTATAGGCCAAGCTAACCATGGGAGGCATTTGATTTATAGTTTAACTTTGAAGTAAGAATGATAACAGGCCCTCCATGAAACTAACCCCCCCTCTTTCCTCAGGGACCGAAACCACTTTTGTAAAAGCAATAAAAGACTACAAGATTAGGATTATGGGATGGGCCTGAATTCTGCTAAAATGTAGGTATAATTAAATGATAACCAGCCATTGTTTCAGAAGTCACAAAATTTGTAACTTCCCCAAATGCTCCTTCCTATAGGTAATCACTATTTTAGAACCTAAGACTGATCTTTTGAGTTGTTTTTCAGACTTTTGCATTCTGGCAACTGACTGACTTCACCCGGATGATCTCAGACTCAGGAATCAACCAGTCCTGTGGACCCCCCACCTAGAGGCTGACTCAGCACATGAGGACTGTTTTCCACACCCCCATGATTTCTTCCCCAACCAGTCAGCAGCACCCATTCCCTAGCCCCCTCCCACCAAATCATCCATAGTACTCTAGCCTCTCAGTTCTCAGGAAGACTGATTTGAGTAATAAACTCCAACCTTCTGGTTACCTAACCCTGTGAATTGGTTTTATGTGTACAGTGGTAAGAAGAACCTGCTGGGCAATTACAAGAGGGCCAAAAACTCCACCCTTGAACCATGCTAACACCACCACTTTTTTTTTTTTTTTTTTTTTTGAGACAAGTCTCATTCTGTTGCCAGGCTGGAGCACAGTGGTGCGATCTCAGCTCACTGCAAGCTCTGCCTCCCGGGTTCAAGCAATTCCCCTGCCTCAGTCTCTCAAGGAATACACCACCATGTCTGGCTAATTTTTTTGTATTTTAGTAGACGGTTTTCACCACGTTGGTCAGGTTGGTCGCAATCTCCTGACCTAGTGATCTGCCCACTTCAGCCTCCCAAAGTGCTAGGATTACAGGCATGAGCCATCATGCCTGGCCACCACCACCACCATTTTTGAACATGGGACTTGGGAAGAAATGTGAAGCCCAATTGCATATATGCTTCTTTCTCCTTTCATAAATATTCATGACTTCTATAACTTACTGAATATATTTGGCCATGCAGCTAAGCATAAGTTTCTGCTTGCTCTCAGCTTCTTCTGAAGGTTACACTTTCCAGCCTGTGGGCCGGCAGGCTGCAACCCTTTATTTGAACTTGAGAAATAAAGGTTTCCTTCCAAATTTATGAACTTTGTGATTCTTCAGTTGACAATTAGGTACAGGCACTTGTGTGGAAAGGAGGATGCCAGGAATGGGGGCTGGGCATTGTAAAAGCATATTACAGAAAATGCCTCCAGCTGGTCATCTTTTTCTTTTTCTCTGCATGTCGCAGAGATATGTGGGGGGTGTGTTTGTGTGTGCATGCACACACGTGTTGTGTGGTTTATGCTGATCTTAACCCACATACCTGCCCAAACTATTTAGAAGCTGTCTTGTATCTGTTAGACCCTCATCTTGAATCTTTTTAGTGGAAAGACTTTTTTTTTTTTTTTTGAGACGGAGTTTCGCTCTTGTTACCCAGGCTGGAGTGCAATGGCACGATCTCGGCTCACCGCAACCTCCGCCTCCTTGGTTCAGGCAATTCTCCTGCCTCAGCCTCCTGAGTAGCTGGGATTACAGGCACACACCACCATGCCCAGCTAATTTTTTGTATTTTTAGTAGAGACGGGGTTTCACCATGCTGACCAGGATGGTCTCGATCTCTTGACCTCGTGATCCACCCGCCTCGGCCTCCCAAAGTGCTGGGATTACAGGCTTGAGCCACCGCGCCCGGCCAGTGGAAAGACTTTTAAAGTATTTTCTCCAAAAGAGCACAAGGAACTTCACCCCAAAATATAGCTCCTTGATATAATGAGTATTTTGAGTTAAAATCCCTTAGAGATCAATAGATGTTGGAAAATACTTTTCCCTTATCTACATAAAGATTGGATAGACCCTACAAGGAGAGCGATTGTTTCCCCAGCCCCATTATCTATTTTCTTTTTGTTTTTTTTTTTGAGACGCAGTCCCACTCTGTCACTCTGGAGAGCAGTGGCACAATCTTGGCTCACTGCAACCTCTGCCTCCTGGGTTCAAGTGATTCTCCTGCCTCAGCCTCCCGAGTAGCTGATATTACAGGCATGTGTCATCACACCCAGCTAATTTTTGTTTTTCGTATGTTTAGTAAAGATGGGGTTTCATCATGTTGGTCAAGCTGGTCTTGAACTCCTGACCTCAAATGGTCTACCTGCCTCCGCCTCCCAAAGCGGTAGGATTATAGGCATGAGCCGCCTCAGCCGGCCATTTTTTTTTTTTTTTTTTTTTTTTTTTTGAGACAGAGTCTCACTCTGCCACTTAGGCTGGAGTGCAGCGGTGTGATCTTGGCTCACTGCAACCTCTACCTCCCTGGGTTCAAGCAATTCTCGTGCCTCAGCCCCTTGAGTAGCAGGGGTTACAGGCATGCACCACCATGCCCAGCTAATTTTTGTATTTTTAGTACAGACAGGGTTTTGTCATATTGGCCAGGCTGGTCTTCAACTCCTAGTCTCAAGAGATCTGCCTGCCTCAGCCTCTCAAAGTGCTGGGATTACAGGAGTATGCCACCATGTCTGGCTTCCTCCTATTATCTATTGCAGAAAAGACCAAGAATGTAACCACACACGAACAGACTCACAAGATAATGTCTCTCTTGCAGACTCACTCAGAAAACCATTTAGAAATTAATCTGTTTCCCAATCCATATCTCCCTCTCCACCTGAAATAAGGGTACCTGGACCCCATGGGGAAGTGAGGTAAGCACTCTGTGGTTCTGTGCACATACTCAGGTATGAAAAAGGACGATTTATTCACCCAGAGACGGGTTTCTTTAAGATGTTGAGTATTATTTTTAAGATTAAAAGGCTCCTTCTTTCTGGTAAAGTCCTGTCCCAGCTGGCATCACGGGACCTGCTGATCTGGAGCTATTACTGAACTGATGGCCATTCCCATGCAGAAATATGGTGCATTTGGTCTCCTGTTTTTCGGACAAGTATAATGGGATAACCCACAGGATTTACCCCCAGGGTAAATCCAAGAAAATTCATTGCAATGTCTTGTGCTAATAGTTTAATGAAATTCTCCCTCCAGCAATTTCTGATAGGGCATGGGGATTTTCTCCGGTGTCACCATACTTTTTAGCAGGAGTGACTGTCATCCAGGTGCAGGTGTTCTTGGCTGTCCTTTACCTGTTGTCTCTTCTTGTCACACATAGCTAAGAAGGCAGATGACAGGTTCATCTCTACTACATGGGGAATTACCAAGTGGTTGCCTAGCAACTCACACAGCACAATCAACATGGTCTCTGTTGTGGAATGTAGAATGGTTAGCTTTCTTTTCAAGAATGTATTTCCATACTTCTTTTGGGTTTCTAGAAAAGAAGGTATGTTTCTTGGACTTGAGGTTAGAAAAATGGACTTTTGTATTGCTTTTCCCAGTATTCATTCTATAGTAGGCCATTATTGTAACAAACGACAATTATCTGATCAAATCATTAATACAGCAATTGTTTCACTTCAATTCAGGAAGCATCTTCTCCGTGCCACATACCATACTAGATACTGTAAGGAATTATAAGGATGCACAAGTGTGGTCCCTGGTCTCAGGGAACCTAAATTTTAGTGTAGATGCTTAGACATTTAATAGATTTGTATAAATCACTTGTTTACTCATGTGAAACAGATAGCTCTATATATATGTAAAATAAAGGTGTCTTTATTTGGAAGAGTTCCTTTGTGTTTGATCAAAGGATTTTTTGCATGTATTTAGATTACTGCTGTTATAGCTAACAGCTGCAGTCAGTTCAAAAAGCTGTAATTAAAAAGTGTAATCACTTTTAAGACATAGCTCCTATTGGAATCTAAGTAATTAGCAGCTCTTAAACAGCTCTTGTTGGAATATGCCTCTGCTGCTGCTGATGTTATCAGATAGGATGGTGCTGCTCTGTGTCTGCACTGCAGTCTTTCTGCATAATTGCTGCTGTGGCATTCACAGTTCCCTGCTTCTATTTTACACGTTCCCATTTAAAAGAAGCCCCTTGCCTTTCTTTGCCTACTTTGCAACAGTGCAGCTGCCTCTTTGCAAAGAGGGACTTCGGCATGTCACCAATCTTGCATTAGGGAATCTTTTGATTACTTAAGCTAATTTCTTTTCCACTTGGGAGGCAGTTGCTAGACAGAGCCTGGGATTTGACTAGCCCTTTTCCCATGAATTGACTCATCTGGTGAATTGTGGCATCTTCAACCTCAGGAAGGTGCCAAGGCATGGGTGTGAAGCAAGTGTCCTTTGATGCAGTTGGTGCATATTCATTAGATCTCCGCCTGAGTGAACTATACTGAGACTCCATCAAGAAAAGAGGGTGCTTTTGTGGATAGTTGTGCCACAGCTCCAGAATCATCTTCTAGCATTTTTGGCTAGCACTCTGGTTTCTCTGCTTGCCTTCCCAGTCCCTGTGTAGGACCTGCCCCTTGATCATTTTCTTGGCTGTCCAGTTCCCTTAGATCCCTTGTGAAATCATTTGGACCCCTTGCCTTCACACAGAGCCCCTGACCTTTGCTTCCCAATACAATGTCAGCCAGAAGGCAGGGGACAAAGGATAGAAGGGGACTGTGTGAGACCAAACATTGTACAGACATTTTCCTTAAGCTTTCTCATAACCACTTCTCCCTAGCTCTTCACAGCCCCATTCCAACCATGAAGCTCAAAAAAGTGCTATACAGATTGCTCCAATGAGTACTGATGTAGTCTCCTGTCTCAAGTCAGTTTTTCACTTAGGATCAAACCAACCAACATTTACTGTGTACTGTGTCCCTCCCAAGGGTTAGGGGCAGTGTAAAGCATAAGGCCCAGTCTCTTCACTTAAGGAGTTCCAAGAATGCTTTTATAAGTCCTGTGATAATATAAATGTGGCAACACAAGCAGGAGATCGGTTAGTTTAGATAAAGGATGAGCATTCAGGAAGAGATACTGAGAGCCATTTAGATCTGGAAGATTGGCTGACAAGGGAGGACACTCTATTTACTTTTAAAAATGGGCCGAGAAAAAGCTGGGCGTTGGCCAGGTGCTGTGGCTCGTGCCTGTAATTCCAGCACTTTGGGAGGCCAAGGCAGATGGATCACCTGAGGTCAGGAGTTCAAGACCAGCCTGGTCAACATGGTGAAACCCCGTTCTCTACTAAAAATACAAAACTTAGCTGGGTGTGGTGGCAGGCACCTATAATCCCAGCTACTTTGGGAGACTGAGGTGGGTGGATCACCTGAGATCAGGAGTTTGAGACCAGACTGGTCAACATGGTAAAACCCCATTCTCTACTAAAAATAAAAAATTAGCCGATGTGGTGGCACGCACATATAATCCCAGCTACTTGGGAGGCTAAGGCAGGAACATGGCTTGAACCTGGGAGGTGGAGGTTGTAGTGAGCTGAGATTGGGTCACTGCACTCCAGCCTGGGCAACAGAGCAAGACTGTGTCAAAGAAAGAAAGAAAGGAAAGGAAAGGAAGAAGGAAGGAAGAAGAGAGAGAGAGAGAGCAAGAAAGCAAGCGAGCGAGCTGTGTGCAATGGTGAGTGCCTGTGGTCTGAGACCAGCCTGGGCAAAATAGCAAGACCTTGTCTCTAAAAATAATAATAAAATAAAAATTGATCATGGACCCAGAGCGGAGATCTGTTGCCCTTTGATGTTGGGAAATCCTTTACTGCTTGACTCTAAATCCTTTATGCTGCAGTTTATACCATTATTTCCTCTTGTTTCAACTTCAGTTAAAATCACAAAAATCTGTGCCTAATACCCTAGTCACTCAGAGGTCGTTAGCAAGTCATATCTGGCTCACTACCCTAACAGAAAAAAAAACACTATTTTCTCTTTCCCCAAAACCCTGTGGCTAGACTTTTCTAGCTGCTGCACTAGGAACAGTTTCTGAGAGATTCTCCACACTAGGGCCTTCCCTGGAAGGGCAGAGATAGGCAGGGCGATCAGCTAGTCGGGCGGCCTGCCCCAGATAATTGCACTTGGAAAGTGTCTGCATTATAAGCACTTCTCAGGGTATCTTCACTGAAGACAGAATTTTTGAAGTTAAATTACATAAAAGACAGGAATAAAGTAGTGTCTCACAACATCCCCTACCAGATCTTACCAGCCAATGGGGTCATACTGACCTAGGAGGTCATGTTGACAACCAGACCTAAATTTCACGAGATCTGGTCTCCTACTGAATGTCTATAGAACTTGCTAGTCATTCCCTCGTCCTGCTAACTCATTCTCAGTTATTTCCGGGAGCCCCCTGAAGTATCTTCCATAGGTTCATAGGCAAACCCACTGTGTTCTTCCACTTCTGCCTCCCGATTCACGCTCTGCTATTCACAAGCTCCTTAAAATGAGGTACCTCATCAGTGTCTATGGCCTCCATAAGTACACTGTTCTTGCAGTGGTCATTCCTGCTGCCCTGCTGGGAAGAGCATTCTCTCCCTTCTCACCTGGGGCCACTCTAAGCCAGCAAGTCGCCAAAGTGGAGGGTGGGATGGGGACTCTCTCACAGACTGGCTGCACTTTGTTAAGTGCGTTGTGAAGCAAAGCTGCTTTATTATTTTTTTTTTTTTTTTTAGACGGAGTCTCACTCTCTCACCCAAGCTGGAGGGCAGTGGTGCAATCTCTGCTCCTGGCAACCTCTACCTCCCAGGTTCAAGCGATTCTTCTGCCTCAGCCTCCCAAGTAACTATGACTTACAGGGGTGCACCACCATGCCCGGTTAATTTTTTGTATTTTTAGTAGAGACGGGGTTTTACCATATTGGCCAAGCTGGTCTTGAACTCCTGACCTCATAATCTGCCCACCTTGGCCTCCCAAAGTGCTGAGATTACAGGTGTGAGCCACTGCACCCAGCCAATGCTGCATGTGTTTAGTTGCTTGAAGCCTCACACTCCTTTTTCCATTTATCGCCCCTCACTCTTCCCTCACTGGGGCTGGAAATGAGTCTCTCAAGCCATCCTGGAAGATGACAGCTCATCAGTACCTTCCATTACCCTTATCTTTCTCCCCAGAGAGCTCTGCACCCAAACAAAACAACTCCCACAAAACCAAACAAATAAAATTCAAAATCCCCTTCAATTCAAAATAGCAAAAGTATGTCAATTGATGCAAACAGTTACCAATACTTGGGTGGACATGTTGGGGTTTTGGGGTTCAGGGGAGCCGTTAGCTCCCCTGAGTGACGTTTCTCCAGGTTCTTGGTTTATTACTTTTTTAAGAATGGGAAAGGAGACCACAGCACAGTGCGCTCGTAAAGTAAAATACCAGACCCCAAACAGTGTTTGCAGAAAGTGATTTATTTAGGTAGAGAAACAGAAAAAGGAGAGGAAGAAAGAAAGCTTTCACGAGAGTGGGGAGGGGACCCCAGAGGGGAAATCCGGCCGGGTGTGGGGTCAAGAACTTTTAACCTGGGAGGAATTTCCTTCCTCTTCAAGCCCTGCGGCCAATAAAAAGAGTTCCTTTAAACTTCCACTGGAGTGATTGACTTTTCACCCTTTCCCACACATGAAAATTAAACAGAAACCATTAAATCTCCTGGATGGAGAGAGATGGGAGTGGGGTATGGCACTGGGACGTTTTTTGCCCTTAAAACTACGCCCCCTTGTGGGCCGGGAAGGAGAACACATTCCCTCATTTCCCCCTTTGAACAGGAAAATTTAACTTTTGTTGGAACACGAGCATTGATTGCTTTTTAACTACTTTTTGCTGAAATGGGGCATAGAAGGGGCCCTGCAGTTGAGGTTTTCTTTAGAGGGAGCCTTTTGGGGTACAGGTTGATTTAGAGGTTTACAATAGACCTTACTAGCCAAGGACATTTGGGGTTTTGGAAGAAACAAAGTGACAAGGCAGTTAGAGATGAGAGGCCCAGAGGCCAACAAACATAGAATGGTTATAAACGAGCCTAGGAGAGAAAAGAGCCAGGACAGTTAATGGTTAAGCTTCACAATACTGTTTTTGAAGGTTTTTAGCCCTGTGTTTGATTCTCGAGTTTTTAAACTCCATTTAAAACAACACTTAACTGGTTTACAAAGTAGCAGCATTTTTTTTTTAGAGACAGGTTTCCTTTCCACTATGAAAAGGATAATTGGAGTCTGAGAGTTTCTTTGGTTGGGCCAACTTTTTTTTCTACTGCCTGTAGGGGGCAGAATTTGGGCATTCGGGGAGCCTGAGATGCTCTGGCCGTTTTGGGCCTCCCTGGCTTTTGCTGGGGTACAGGAGGTGAGGGGCCCCGGTTGGCAATGGTGGAGGTAGTTGCCACAGGGAGTCCCACATGCAGAGGTAGTTTCGAGGATGGCTGAATAGGGTATAGGGTACAGGCCTGATAGAGCTGGGCTTATTCCTTAGGGAAAAGTTGCACATAGGGGACCTTAAACCATTTACCCTTACTTTACAATACAGGTTTAATTGTAGAATAGTGTTATAGTTTATACTTTTCTTTGGAGGCCAGGTTTTTTTTTTTAAAGGTTGTGTGTTAAATTAGTTTTGATCTTTCAGTATATGTAAGGGTTATTGCCGAGTTAAAATGAGGAAACTGAGGACAGTATAAGAAAATTAAATGCCTATTTATTTAGCTCCTGGGCAAGGTTCTGTGGTCCAGGAAAGGGGCCAGAGAAGTCGCCCCCAACTTCCCAAGGAGTGGGGTTTTATGGCGAGCGAAGGCGATTTTATTGGTTATGGGGAAACAGGACGTGGACGGGGCAGGCTGCTATTGGTAGGTGGGCAGGACTACCGGTAAGTGGGCCGCCAGGGGATGGACGGGGCAGACTGCTATTGGGCAAGTTTGGCGGGGTTTTTCAGCAGCGGGCTAGGTGCCGAGCACAGAGTTTAGTGTTGAGTGCAGACTTGGGTGCGGTATGCAGAGGTGGGTGTGGGGAAAGCTACGTGGCGAAGCCAGATGCTGAGTAATGAGCGCAGAATGATGATGTTTTCAGGCGCGGAGAGGGAAGGGTGTGTCTGAGCTCCTGGCGAGGCAACCGGCCTTACAGTATACACTTTAATGGAGACCTGATTTTGGGAAGATTGGCACCCATTTGACACTGAACACAAGGGATGCAAGCATTCCTGGTTTATAGTTACAGCCGCTTAACCCGAGGTAAGATATTGGTAATGGAGTGTTCTCCAGATAGTATTTTGAAATTTTGGTGCCCAAGATGCGTGACTATTTTTGGGGGGGCCTTCTGTGTACTGGATTTGAATTATGCCTACCAGCGTTACGGGACCACTTTTGCATGACCTTCAGTGAACACTACAGAGGCACGAAAGGACTGCTGGGTTGAGTGGTTTGTACCAGCGCGCCCCTGAACCAGGCCAGTGAGCCTCGCTCAGGAGATGGGTACCAGTATTTTCCAGCAAAAGCCCAATTTACAAAGGCCAATTTATAAAACTCCCCTAGAAGGGTAGACTTCTAGGTGTTCTGAAAGAATTTCACCTGACAAGAAACCCAAACAGCACTCGGAGGGTCAGAGGAATGCAGTTTATTACACCAGCGGGCCCAGAAGGTTCATACTCAAACGTCTGGACCCCAGCCTGAACCAGTACAGCTTTTATAGTTTAGAGGCAGGGGAAGTAACTCAAAAGTTTTAGGCAACGTGACAGTTTTGCAAGGGGCTTTTCAGTTAGTAAGCAGGAAACAGATGTAAAAAAGCACAGAAGCAGATAAAGGCAGTTGAGGCAGCTAATTTGGGCCCTCAGGAAGTTTTCTTCATAGGCCTTTCCCATCTCATTCCCCACTTTGATGCTCTTTACGTTCCATGTGGAGCATCACCCTTTATACTTCAGTGTCTGTGCTTAGTGGCTTGTTCCCTCAGAGGGCTAGCAACTGGGTGGTTGTCTGTCTGATTACCATGGCTCCCATGAAGCGCCGGAGTGTGTTAATCAGACAGAGACCGAAGGTAAGGGCCAGGAAGATTATGAGTAGAGGCCCCAGGAGAGGTGGGGCCCAGTGGATCCAGGTTCCGAGCCCTGGGAAGCTCCAGTAGCTCTCCGATTCTGCGTGCCGCTATTCAATGCAGTCCCTTACCTCTTTAAGTTTTTCTCTTATTACTCCTGACCGATTGACATAGTAGCAGTACTCTTCCTGTAGGAAGAGGCAGGTAGCTCCCTTCTCGGCCGTAAGTCAGTCCAAGGCTCTGCGGTTTGGTAGTTGGTTCTGTAGGGAGACTAAGGAATCGGCCACCCTTTCCATGTCATCATTGAGTTCCAGGGAAGGTTTATGAAACAAGTGGGCTGAGGTGCCGATACCTCCTATTTCCGTACCTATTCCGGCTGCTATGTCAGTTCCTTCCAGGAGGGGAAGTAATACAGCCCGTTTGGACCATTAGTGAGGATTTAGAGCCATTTCGATATCTTGGTCCATGGCAACTGAGATTTCTGGGGTCAAGAATGCCCAGATACACACCCCAGTCCAGTTTGCATCTAAGCAAGCATATGCCCGTCTGCCACAGACAAAGAAAATGCCAGGGGGGGCACACTGGGTCTCCATATTGGAGAGGTAGGTAGTTGTTGTACAAGGAAGGTGTGAGAGGTTGCCGGCTGGCAAGTTTCCTTGGAGGCTCTGGACACAGGTAAGGTTAGCTTCTGACTTTATGAGTATGTTTTCAGCTACCGGTCCCAACAGGGCTGTCTGGCTGACTCCTGCCCAAGAAAGATTCCAATTGTTGGGCACTGGAGTGGCCATAATAACCCCTGTTGAAGGTGGAGGCATAGCCAGCAGGGCTTGGTGAGATTGGTTTCCTTTTGTATATACTGGTAAGTTGTGTTCAGGACTCGGGTTAGCTGGATATCAGTTTCTAAGGGCTGTGTTACCTTTCTGATTGCTGAGAAATTTACACCTTTATGGGGTTCAGGTGTAGCTTTGGCCAGGTTACTGAGTTCTTGCTGAGTTTGTTGTATGAGTTTTTCTCTAGCTTGGTCTTGGACCCCTCCTCCATCAGAGCTGCCCCAAGTAGTGTAATAGGTCCAACACTTGTCCTGGCCTGTATACTGGTTTCCTCTTTGGGGGCAATCTGGCCTTGTCATTTTTCCTGTCCAATAGGTTTTGGAGTCTACGGTACCAGTACAGAAAGAGGGGGTGGTTTGAATGGTTCCAGAGTATTGAGTGTTATAGCACCTCTGTTCCATTCTGGAATACACTGTCATGGATTGATATCCTTTATAAATGGAATAACACCCTGTCGGGCAATTTGGGTGTGCCTGGCAGGGGACCCACACAAGGAGAAGGGCAAACAACATATTATACATTAAACCCAGCATGGACAAAAGCATTCACGGCCTAGGGGCTTTGAGAATCAGCAAGCTAGGAGTAATACAAGTAGAAGAAGAATAGGGTTATAGCAAACGCTTCTTGCCACATGGAGTCTCCTTAAGCTTTAGCTGTGCGTTGACTAGTCAGCTTCCGGTTGTGTGACTAGAGCAGGGTTCAACGGGTCCTCAGGATTCGGCTTCTTTGAGCATGATCTTCATAGGGTGCTGGGGGTCTTGATGCACGGTCCACAGGTCTGGTGATGTGTCCAGATGGTCCCTCTTGACTCTGGAATGGTGAATCCACGGAACAATTCCTGTAACTCTGAGAGCAGTTGGAGTGACAAGGACTACGGTATGGGGCCCTGTCCAGACAGGCTGGAGGGGTTCCTTCTTCCAATCCTTTACCCAGACTTGGTCTCCGGGTTGGAAGGGATGCACCGGATTGGCTAGGGAGATGGGTGTTCTCTCCATTACAAACCAGTTGACCTGGGATAGCACCTTCCCCAATGCCTACAGCTGAGATGTTATGTTTATTTATTTCTCCTACCTGTCTGAGATCTCCCCGTACCTTGCTGATTAAGTGGGGAGGCCTCCCAAAGAGAATCTCAAAGGGCAAGTAGCCGGTGGGTCCTGGTGTGCACCGTGACCGCAGCAGGGCTAGGGGGAGCATATCTACCCAGGAAGCCTAGGTTTCTTGATAGAGCTTTGCCAGCGTAACCTCTAGGGTTCCATTCCTGTGCTCCACTTCCCCTGAACTTTGTGGCCTATAGGCTATATGAAGTTTCCATTTGATCTTGAGTGTGCTGGTGAGGGTTTGGATGATCTCCTCAATGAATGCTGGCCCACTGTCACTGTGTCAGGTGAGTGGAAACCCGCATCAGGAAACAATCTCATGGAGTAGGATTTTCACTACTCCTCGAGACCTTGCAGTCTTGGTCGGGAATGCCTCAGCCCAACCTGTGTATGTGCATACAAGGACCAGGAGCTATTTGTACCCTTTACTGGGCTTGATTTCCGTGAAGTTCACCTCTATGTCTTCAAAGGGGTAACTTCCCACCCGTTGCACCCCTGGAATGGGCCTCAGTCGCTGTGTGGGGTTGTTCTTGGCACAGGTTAGGCACTGGTTACTAACTGCAGCACAAAGTTTAGGGAGTTGTGCAATGTAGTAATATCTGTTGAGTAGTGTTTCCAGGGCAGTCTTGCCTAGCTGGGTGAGACTGTGGCACCACGTAATGACAGTATGAGCCAGGTTCTTAGGCACCGTGGGTCTGTTATCAGGGACATCCCCCTGTGCTCTGTTTTGTCCCCTCCTCCTGTGCCCATTTATGCTCCTCCTTGGAGTACTCTGGCCTTTCCAAATCCTTGTGAAGCCAAGGGGTGACTGTAAATAAATGGGCGGGGGTTTGTGTTGGATCTTCCTGCATTGCAGCTGTGTTAGCTGCTTGGTCAGTCAGCTGGTTTTCTGTGGAGATGAGATCCGTTCCTCTTCGGTGGGCCTTGCAGTGTATGACAGCTACCTCTTTGGGTTTCCAGACTGTTGAGGATTTCTTCCTTGTTTTTGATTTCTTTTCCTCCTGCTGTTGACAATCCTCTTTCTTTGCATATTGCCCCGTGGATGTGGACGGTTGCAAAGGCATACTTGGAATCAGTGTAGATATTGGCCACTTTATTTTCTGTATGACACAGGGCCTGGATAAGGGCATATAGTTCTGCTTGTTGCACTGACCAGCCTTTGGGCAAGGAAGCTGCCTTGATCACTTCAGTGGTAGTGGTGACCGCATATCCTGCATACCTCTCTCCATTTTGGATGTAACTAACTTCCATCAATGAACAGGTATAAGTCTGCTTTTGAGATTGGAGAGTCCTTGAGGTCTGGCCGACTAGCGAAAACTTCGTCCACCACTTCCTCAGTCGTAGTCTGGGGCTCCTTATTCTGTGGGCCAGATGTGGCCAGGTTGAGGCCACGCAGTTTCAATGCTGATCCGTGGGATCTCATATAGCAGTCCTTGGTAGTGGGTTAAATGGGCATTTGAGAGCCAGCGATGTCCCTGACTGTTCATGAGGGTGGACACCGAGTGGGGCACCTTGATATGGACAGTCTGGCCCAAGGTCAGCTTGTCAGCTTCCTTCATCAGACTGACTGTGGCGGCTAAGACTCAGAAACAAGGGGGCCATGCTGACGCCACTGTATCCAGCTGTTTAGACGGATATGCCACTGGTCTCTGCCAAGGCCCAACAGTTTGGGTAAGGACCCTGAGCACCGTTTTGTTCTTTTGAATGAATAGATTGAATTCCCAGGTAACATCTGTAAGACCCAGCGCCAGGGCACTGTGAGTAGTGCTTTCATTTTCTGGTAAGCTGTATCTTGGCTATTACCCCATTCATAGAGGGGTCTCGCTATGTCCACAAAGCCAGGGATCCATATGTGACAGAAGCCTGCTGCTCCAAGGAACTCTTGGAGTTTTTGCTTGGTGTTGGGAGCAGGCATGGAGCAGATCACCTTTTTCCTCTCTGGTCCCAAGGACTGGTGGCCTTTGGTGATGACAAATCCAAGTATTGCACCTGTTGTCTACAAATTTGGGCCTTCTTCCATGCAACTTTGTATCCCATCTCCATGAGGAGTTGCAGTAGTGCCTTGGTTCCTTCCCAGCAGCCCGCCATCTTCTGCTGGCGAGGAGGAGGTCGTCCACATACTGTACCAGTGTGCAGTTGAGGTCCTCTCATGGGAAGGCAGCTGGGTTGGTGGTGAGCACCTCACTGAACAGGGTGGGAGAGTTTTTGAATCCTTGGGGTAGACGAGTCCAGGTTAGTTGTGTCTTTGTGTCTGGGGGTCTTCCCATTCGAAGACGAAAAGTGGCTGGCTTTTTTATGCCAATCGTAGGCAGAAAAAGGCATCCTTTAAGTCGAAGCAAGTGAACCACTCAGCCTTGAGGGGGGAGCTGACCCAAGAGAGTATATGAGTTAGGAACCACCGGGTGGAGAGTGACTGCAGCACTGTTAACTGCTCTCAGGTCTTGCCCCGGGTGATATCCCCCACCAGGCTTTTTCACTGGCAATAAAGGGTGTTCCAGGGAGACTGGCATTCGACCAGGATCCCCTCTTTTCTGAGCTGCGAAATGTGTTCCTGAATTCCCAGCTGGGCCTCTTGAGGTATTGGGTATTGTCTCTGCCTAACAGGGAGGATTCCAGGCTTGAGGTCAATTATTAGTGGCACATGGGGCTTAACCATTCCTGGAGGGTTCTTTTCTTCCCAAACTGCCAGGAAGGTATCTTCTGGGTTTTCTTCTGGCCTCTCAATGGTGTGCAACTTCCATTCATTTTCACGTGGAATAGTGACCACCAGGACCAGGCCCTTCTTGGGCTCACCCAAAGTCAGACTCACTGACCCTTATGGTTGAAAGATAATCTGCGCTCCCAGTTTACTCAGCAGTTCTCTCCCTAAAAGGGAAACAAGGCATTCCGGTAGGTAGAGGACCTCATGGCGTATCTGGCGTCCCCCTAATTGACATATTCGGTTTTGGCAGAATAGCTGAGGCTCTACCTGGCTACCTGTTGCTCCCATTATGGCAGCCTTCTTGTCGCCACATGGGGCAATAAGAGTGGTGACAACCAAGTACTCTGTCCCCGTATCTACTATGAAAATTATTGGGTGGCCCCCGACTTTCATCTTGACCATGGGCTTGCAGGGCCAAGTTTTATAGGGCCCGGCCTGTCCTAGTCCAAGTCTGTCCTGGCCAAACTGATCAGGCGGGCTGCATTAGGTTCTGGCTGGTACTTTGCCTTTCCTCTGGGGGATGCCCTGCTTGAGGTTGCCCATTTGGGGCACTGGAAGAACAGTGACCCACCTCTTTGCAGTAGGTGCATTAATCAGGCTGTAAGAGAGGGCACTCGGCCTTCCCCGCTTTGCACAGGGGACCCAGGCACTTAGTCAGATAGGGCGGCTGAGAGCTGCTGTCAAAAGTGTCGCCTTCTGCTTCATCCGTTTGTCTGCCTCCCTTTGTGCTTGTATGTGTTGTTCATTCCTGCAAAGGCCTCCAGCTTCTGCAACTTCTGGCGAATGTCCAGAGCTGACTGGGCAACAAAGGCAGCATTAACCATCCACATGTTTTCCAGTGCTTCTGGGTCAAATGGAGTGTAAATCCAGAACCTTGCAGTGTTGCTTGTAGAAGTCACTGGGGGTCTTGTCTAGCTTTTGAGTGACTGCTGTGGTTTTTGACATGTTGGTCAGTTTTCTTGATCTCTCCCGGACCCCCCTAAGGAGGGCCTCCCAGTAGCACTCGAGGGAGGCTCTCCCTGCTTCAGTGTTAAAGTCCCAATTTGGCTTAATGTCAGGTGCGGCCTCCAAAGCCCACCGGGCTGGGTCCAGTGCCCCCACTGGGGTCTGTTGTTCCAGCCACTTACGGGCTTCAGTCAGGATGCACCTTTGCTCTTCTGTGTTGAACAGTGTGAGGAGGAGTTGGTGACAGTCATCCCAGGTGGGCTGATGCGTTTGGAAGATGGATTCTAAAAGGTCAACCAGCACCTGAGGCTTCTCCTAGTATGCCAGAGTGTGGTGTTTCCAATTCAGAAGATCTGTAGTACTGAAGGGCTGGTAGTAAAGGATGGGCCTCCCTGGCTTGACTCTTCCATCAACTGTCATGCTGGGGGGTGGCACCAAGTTTCCCACAAAGGCATCTGGAGGGCTGGTGCCAGCTGTGCGGACCAAAGGAGCCTGGCTGTAAGGGTTATTGGCAAGTTTTAAATGAGGAAACTGAGGCCAGCATAAGAACAATTAAATTCCAATTTATTCAGCTCCCCGGCGAGGTTCTATGGTCCGGGAAAGAAGGGCCAGAGAAGTCGTGCTGACTTCCTAAGGTGTAGGGTTTTTACAGCCATAGTGAGCGAGGAGGGGCCACGGTGCTCTGATTGGTTATGGGGAGTGAGATTCAAATGGGGCTGGCCGCCATTGGTTGGCGGGTTGGCTGGCAGACGTGGCAGGGCTAGGTGTTGAGTGCAGAGCCTGGTGCTGGGTGCAGGGCTAGGTGCTGAGTGCAAAGGTGGATGGGTTGCCATGCCTGGGGTGGGGTGGGGGGGGGGACTACATGGCAGAGCTAGGGGTTGAGTGCAGAGCCTGGTGTCGGGTGCAGAGATGTGACCTCGAGAGGGGTGGGTGTGTCCGAGCTCCTGGCGAGGCAACTGGCCTTACACTGGCTAGTGGTGTTCCAGGGCACAGAGGCTCCAGATTGGCCACGCTGAGCTCGGTGATCTCCACTGATGCAAGAGACATCTCAGGCAGATTGGGAGGGGCTGACGGTGCAGCCAAGGGAATGTATGGAGGTGGCGGGAATCTTTTCCTTGGGGTCACCCTGGTGGATAGGTCTTTTGGGCTCCTTAGTAACCTGAGCCACAAGGATTTTGCACTGTCACTTTTTTCCATCACAGAATCAAACCCAAGGTGGCAAGATTTGACTGCCTCCACACAGGAGTCAATATAAGGGAATTGGTCCGGGTGTCCGGGACTGCTGGTCACGGCTTGCCAAACAGCCTGAATGGTGGAGACATCTAAGGTTCCTTCAGATAGCCAGCCAACATTGAATGTCAGCCACTTCACTTCACAGAGAGTTTTTAGTCTTCCCAGGGTCATTTTGACCTCATAATCTCTGGAGAAGCCCTTCCTAAAATTATCAACCATACAGTCTAAGACAGTGGGTTTGGACTGGCCCGGTCCCACGACCCATGCTAACCCATGCATGGTGGTGCAGGATGAAGACAAAAAGATGGGGGTGTCCTGCAAGGGACCACTCAGATTCCTGCCTGGCTGCATCCCTCACAGGAACTGTAGGCGCCTCTTAGCATTGGCAGGTCGGTATAATCCCCTGACTTGGAGTGAGTCTAGCTCGATGCTGCCCTAAGTCTTATGATGTCACCAGGGAACCGCAGGTTGGGGCCTACTCGGCCACCGTAGTTCATACCATGGAGCCAGACTGGAGTTTCAGGGACACTCTGCACTCATTCACTCACACACACTGTGGTTACAACATTCCTGCCGTAGGTGGGAGACTCTACGTGTGATCTCTGTATGAAGACCCTGGGAGGTGATCAAGCTCTCCTTCCATCCATAGACAGGCCCGCCTAGGGTCAGGTCCTGGGACCTTACTTTGTCTGAGGTCTTCCCTTGCTCAGTCCATCCCCCTCCACGAGTCCGGTTGGCAGCAAGGTGGGTGGCAATACTGGGGCAGCAGCAGTTCCCCTCCTGGAGAAGGAGACCCTGTTGAAATGCATGGTGCGGGGGAGGGGGGGTGTCCCCGCCATACTCTTCGGTGGTGAACAGATGCGCCATCAGCCGTTTCCGATCCCAAACCAGTGGCTCAAGGGGCCAGCGCGATTGGGTTTCCCGGTCAGGGAACCAAATGTTCTGGAAGACTTTCACCTGACAAGAAACCCAAATGGCACTCAGAGGGTTGGAGGCATGCAGTTTATTACGGCGGCAGGCCCAGATGGGTTCATACCCAAAAGTCTGGACCCCGGCCTGAACCAGTACACAGCTTTTATAGGTTAGGGGCAGGGGAAGTAACTCAAGGTTTTAGGCAATGTGGCAGTTTTGCAAGGGGCTTTTCAGTTAGTGAGCAGGAAGCAGATTTACAAAAGCACAAAAGCAGTTAAAGGCAGTTGAGGCAGCTAATTTGGGCCCTCAGGAAATTTTCTTCACAGGTCTTCCACACAGGCCTTCCATCTCATAGGGAGGGGCCATTAGAGCACACAGATGGAAAAAGGCAGGCCTTGCGGCTGAGGCCAGAACAATATCCAGAGGACCGGGCCGCCTTTTCTTTAACCCATTTTCCATTGTAAGAAAATGCCCTTAGGGATGTGAGACCTGTCATTAACTATTTGGGCCCTGGAACTGGTTTAACTATGATCTTTAAGACGCAAAATTTTGCCGTAGAGAGAGAACCAGCTCTAAGCAAGACAAATTGTACACAAAACAAGGTTCCATAACCTTTAGAATTTCCTGAAAGGTCCCAAATTCAAGGCTGGCTCTACCAGGGATCTGAACCAGCAACCTTGCAGTTACCAACCCTACACCTTAGTGTCTTTACCATTTTGGCAGCTTACATTAAAAGCCAAACTTGAGGTTTCTTTAAGCTTTCCTGAATGAGAATGCTGCCACCAGCAGCTGTGCAGGGAGGGAGAGGTCCACCGCGCCTGGACCCCAGAACCAGGAGGCGCTCAAAGGGAAAAAACTATGCACAGCAGTGAGGCTGAAAACCGCGCAGGACCCACAGCCAGAGGCTGTTTTTTTTTCCCCCTTAGCCGTTGTCTTCTCACAGCCTGCCAAGAGAAAAATACTGCTTGTCGCTGTGATTTAAAAGCGCCTTTGCAGCTACTGTTGGGCCAGCGTTGAGTCCGCTCCCGCGGCTTTTGGTTGCCATGTTGACCGGCCAGAACCACGTGCGCCCTTGGGCCACTCCCCAAGCCGTTGTCCACACAGGGAGCCAGGCCGGCAGGCAAGCGTCCAGGGCGAGACTTTTACACTCCTGCCTGCCACCGGGACACCGGAGAGGCCTGCCCCAACCAGGCGCCCGGCGGCCGGCAACCCGGTCCCAAGCGGGTTCGGTTTTACACAGGATGGGGCTATACCCCTCCCCTTCCCTGCTGTTTTTCTCCGAAAAGGGAGGCGGAGGAGTGCTCGCCCTTTCCGTCCCACAGGCTGTCGCAGATTTTTGTCCAAGAGATAATAGCCGAAAGACAGAGAAGGAGAGGGAAAGCAGGGAGATTGGAGAAAAAACTGCGCTTTTAATTCTGGCTGGTCCGCGCTGCTTAAAGACGCGCTGGGCCGTCCTCCCGGCTTGGCCACGCCGCTCGGTGTTCTTAAAGAGACAGGACGGAAGAGTGGGAGGTTGCAGTGAGCGGAGGTCGCGCCACTGCACTCCAGCCTGGCACCTGGTGAGGGAGTGAGACTCTGTCTCAAAAAAAAAAAAGAAAAGGACAGCAGAATGGGGCCGGTTTTACTTACAGTTTGAAGTCTTCTCCTGGCTGGCTTGCCAAATGTTGGGGTTTTGGGGTTCAGGGGAGCCTTTAACTCCTCTGAGAGGACGTTTCTCCAGGTTCTTGGTTTATTACTTTTTTAACAATGAGAGAGGAGACCACGGGGCTGTACCCATAAAATAAAATACCAGACCCCAAACAGTGTTTGCAGAAAGTGATTTATTTAGGTAGAGAAAAGGGAGAGGAAGAGAGAAAGCTTTCACAAGAGAGTATAGAAGGAGACCCCGGAGGGGAAATACGCCCGGTGTGGGGACAAAGGCTTTTAACCTGGGAGGAATTTCTTCCCTCTTCAAGTCCACCCACTCCGCCAATGAAAAGAGTTCCTTTAAACTTCCGCTGGAGTGATTGACTTTTGACCCTTTCCCGCGCCCGCCAAAATTAAACAGAAACCCACACATCTCCCAGATGAAGAGACATGGGAGGGGGGCATGGTGCTGGAAAGTTTTTGCCTTTAAAACTACGCCCCCTTGTGAACCCGGAAAGAAAAACACATTCCCTCAGAAGTGAGAAGTTTGGTGATGTTTTGTACACCCCATCCCATAATTAATAAAACCCAGGAATAGTGAGAGTTTCTTGTATAACTTGAAAAGGAAGCTTTCGTTGGCTGGACACGGTGGCTCACGCCTGTAATCCCAGTACTTTGGAAAGCCCAGCAGGTGGATCATATGAGGTCAGGAGTTGGTGACCAGCCTGGCCAACATAGTAAAACCCTCATCTCCACTAAAAGTACAAAAATTAGCTGGGCATGGTGGTGCATGCTTGTAATCCCAGCTACTCCAGAGGCTTTGGCACGGGAATCACTTGAACCCAGGAGGTGGAGGTTGCAGTGAGCCGAGGTTGTGTGCTGCACTCCAGCCTGGGCTACAGAGTGAGACAGTGTCAATAAAAGAAAGAGAAAGAAAGGAAAGAAAGGAAGGAAGGGAGGGAGGCAAAGAAAAGGAAGTCAACGTATTTGCATAAGAAACATAATGCATGAAAGCTCCATCTCATCGGCAATTTGTGAGAATGCAATCCTGGGAGAAATCTGCAATGGTTGTAGTCCAAAATTTAACAGTGCTTTGTCAAATGGATTTCTTGCTATACAAGAATTTTCTCTGTAGGTTCTAAGAAACATCCACTGCACCTCACTCCAAAATAAACACACAGAAATTAAATTCTTTCAATCCAGTTAACTCAAAAAACAAAGATAGAAATGGGATTGCCCTAAAAGTGGACTTCACGGTATGGTAGACAGAGCTCAGGATGTGGCATTAAAGGTCTTAGTTAAATCCAGGCCCTGCCACTTACAAGATGGAATCCCCTGAGAAAGTCCCTTTCCCTTTTCAAGATACTTCTCATTTCTGAAATGAGTGATGATAATGTCTGCTCTTCCTCCCAGGGTTATAAAGTGGGAAGAGGTAATGTAGGTGAAAGTACTTTGCTAACTGTAAAGCATTTTTCTCTAAACACAAGCTGGGGCCAGGCGTGATGGCTCACACCTGTCATCCCTGCACTTTGGGAGGCTGAGGCACGAGGATCACTTGAGCCCAGGTGTTCAAGACCAGCCTGTGCAACACAGCAAGACTGTCTCTACCAAAAGGAGAAAAAAAAAAAGCAAGCTGGAAGAAATCACAACATCTCAGTCACCTTAGTGTGGCTCTCTCTTGGCTGATGAAGTATTTTCCAGAGGGGGCTCTGTGCTCACACATCAGCCACCTTGTGTCTCCAGCACAGATGAGGGGCCTGCAACTGACAGAACCCGTCCTGCCATACTACTGTATCTTAGGGTACAGTGAAAACAATCCCTTGTGGTGAGGCCAGACCCAGACGAAGAGGGAATGGAAATAGCTGTAATAAATACCTGTGTGCTCATTGACATTGAGCAGCAAGATCCCCTGCCACATTCACAACCCTGCTGAAACACCTTTCTTTTTGAAACAGAGTCTTGCTCTGTCACCCAGGCTAGAGTACAGTGGCATGATCTGGGCTCACTGCAAACTCCACCTCCCAGGTTCAAGTGATTCTTCTGCCTCAGCCTCCCAAGTAGTTGGGATTACAGGCACGTGCCACCACACGCAGCTAATTTTTGTATTTCTTGTAGAGATGGGGTTTTGCCATATTGGCCAGGCTGGTCTTGAACTCCTGACCTCAAGTGATCCCCCTGCCTCAGCTTCCCAAAGTGCTGGGATTATAGGTGTGAGCCATCACGCCCAGCTGAACCACTTTTCATCTCAGAATCACTGCTGTGTTTTCCCAACAATATTGTCCTTCATGCCAAAAGCATTTGTGATATAACATATCTTGAAAGAATTTGTTTCTATTATCTCTGTGATTATTTCCAAGCCACTCTCTTTTTTTTTGAGACAGGGTCTCGGCTCTGTCACCTAGGGCAGAGTGCACTGGCACAATCATGGCTCACTGCAGCCTTGAACTTTTGGGCTCAAAGGATCCTCCAGCCTCAGCCTCCGAGTAGCTAGGGCTACAGGCCTGTGCCACCATACCTGACTAATTTTTTTATTTTTTGTTTTTGAGATAGTCTCATTCTGTCGCCCAAGCTGGAGTGCAGTAGCACCATCTTGGCTTACTGTGTTCAAGTGATTCTTGTGCCTCAGCCTCCCGAGTAGCTGGGATTACAGGCATGTGGCAGCATACCCGGTTAATTTTTATATTTTTAGTTTGTATGGGGTTTCACCGTGTTGTCCAGGCTGGTCTTGAACTCCTAACCTCAGGTGATCCACCCACCTTGGCCTCCCAAAGTTCTGGGATTACAGGCATGAGCCATCACGCCTGGCCTAATTTTTATTTTTTATTAGCAATGAAGCATCGCTATGGNTACTAGAGACAGAGTTTCACTATGTTGGCCTGGATTTGAACTCCTGACCTCAGGTGATCCTCCCACCTTGGCCTCCCAAAGTTCTGGGATTACAGGCATGAGCCATCACGCCTGGCCTAATTTTTATTTTTTATTAGCAATGAAGCATCGCTATGGGCTTAGTCTCGAATTTCTGGGCTCAAACAGTCCTCCCGCCTCAGCCTCCCAAAGTGCTGGGATTACAGGTATGAACCACTGCACTCATGTGGGCACATTTTTCATCTAACTAGATGGATCCTACATGCGTAGGCAGTGACAAGCACCAGACCCCTTAAACCTGGACAGATAGAGCCACTGCCTCTATCTGGAGCCCATTCACCACTGGCACACAAAAATATACTATGATTAATAAAAAGGAATGCCATATTGTGTCATATTCTGGGAAAGGCCAGCCTGTGTCACTAAAGGATCATGACTTTGGCATTAAAATGTTTTGTGGTATGACCGGTTTCACCCCAGAGGCCCAGCCTAACCCCAGCAGTGAAGGCAACCCTGAGTCCAGGATCCCTCACCTGCCTCCTAAGCCTGTGGCCTGATTCAAGGGTGCTTTGAAGCTCTCTATGTTGGATATCATTGGAGTTATAAGAGTAGATGAATTGGCTTTTTGAAATTCATTTTTTTATCTGAAGGATTGGCCTTCAGTTGACTTTGTTGTTCAGTTTCTGTTGACACAGGATCTTGTCCCATATCCCGCTAATAACTTTGTCCCTTTTGTTGTTCCGTATATTCGTCCCACAAATATACATCTTGTGGCCTGTTGCTCACGCATTCACAACTCCTTTGCTGGCAGCTGTGATTGTGGTCTCCCGGCAGCCTTCGAGGGGAAGGTGCTGGCCCTGAGGGGAAAGGGAATCCTGCCGCCCCTCGTTTCCCCCAGGCTGGCCACACGTGCTCCGGTGCTCTTCTGTGGCATCCCTCCGCTGCCAAGCTCTTCCCATCCTCCTCTTCCCGGACGCCTGCCCCCACCCCGAGGTCAAACTGCCATCCCTGCAGTGACTTCCACCATGC
This sequence comes from Cebus imitator, assembly GCF_001604975.1. NCBI lineage: Eukaryota > Metazoa > Chordata > Mammalia > Primates > Cebidae > Cebus > Cebus imitator. Next base: position 2,085,576 of record NW_016107369.1, read on the forward strand.
GAGGCGTCTTGCAGGTGGGTCCGTGGGCCTTCCATCTCTGGCGGATGAGGGCAGAGCACCCCCAGAACTCGCAGCGCCCAGGGCAGGGCCAAGGTGGGGGCTCCACAGGCAAGGACTTCCCACTGCATCTGGGCAGCTGCAGCCAGCCTTGGGTCCCTTGGGCCAGCCTTGGGGACCGCGGGTGGAAGACCCTCCTCCATGTTGACTGGAAGGACAGCAGCACAGGGCACTGACCTGAAAGCAGCGGGGCCTGCCTAAGGGCTGGAAGAGCAGTCAGCAGCTCACTTTACACCTTCTTCACTTGGTGAGAGAAACTGTAGAAACTGGCTGGGTGCAGTGGCTCACGCCTCTAATCCCAGTACTTCGGGAGGCAGGAGAATCTCTTGGGCCCAGGAGTTCGAGACCAGCCTGGCCAACATGGCAAAACCTCATCTCTACAAAACATAAGAAATTAGCCAGTAGTGGTAGTGTGCATCTGTAGTCCCAGCTACTTGGGAGGCTGAGGTGGGAGGATCGCTTGAGACTGCGAGGTGGATGTTGCAGTGGGATATGTTTGCCCCACTGCACTCCAGCCTGGGCGACAGAGGAAGCTTTGTCTCAAAAACAAAAAACTGAGTTTTAGAGCCAGCCAGTGGCCATAGGAGGTACTGCTGGTGACCTGGTGTCCCCCAAGTGACTACTCCAGGGCTGGGACCCACATATACTAAGGTTTGAACGAGTAGTAAAAGGAGTTAAGAAAAACATTCTTTTTTTTTTTGCCGGGCACCATGAGTCACGCCTGTAATCCCAGCACTTTTGGAGGCCAAGGCCAGCGGATCACGAGGTCAGGAGTTCAAGACCATCTGGCTAACACAGTGAAACCCCGTCTTTGCTAAAAATACACAAAATTAGCCGGACATGGTGGTATGCGCCTGTAGACCCAGCTACTCGGGAAGCTGAGGCAGGAGAATTGCTTGAACTAGAGAGGCAGAGGTTGCAGTGAGCCACCACTGCATTCTAGCCTGGGCGACAGAGTGATACTCCCACTCAAAAACAAACAAACAAACAAACAAAAAAAACCTAGCTCTTGTGGTATAAGTATATTCTAAGTTTAAAACCAAAGTGTTTTGTTACCACTTCTACTTGTTTAAACATCTCTGTTTCAACAAGAGCTTTGGCCACACAGGGAAACTGGGACCGGAAACACAGGATCTCTATTAAAAGAACACAAAACATCACTTCCACACAACCTGCAATTTCTAGAATGGAGACAAAGCTTCAATAAACATCAAATGATAGCATGCAACAAAGGCAAGTAACGGCTGAAATAGAACACTGGCATAGTGTTCTTAAAAGAATAATATTATTTGTCCAGTATTGAACCAACATAAGGATCTGTTGCTCTTGTTTTCTCATGGTGGGAGATATGAAGTTATGAAGAGACAGTTACTGGATCAAAATAGGAAGAAATGATGCCTGGCAGGTAGAAAAAAATATTCATGTGCATTGATTACACCATAAACAAGTAAATACTTGAGTAGCTCTTCTTTACCCATTATTCTAAATCTTCTGTGATAAATCACTATACTTCACAAGGATCTATGGATTTTGCAGTGCATTAATTTTAAAATAATTTGTTTATTTTTTATTTTTATTTTTTTGAGACAGAGTCTCACTCTGTTGGCCAGGCTGGAGTACCATAGCATGATCTTGACTCACCACAAACTCTGCTTCCTGAAGTGGATTCTCATGCCTCAGCCTCTCAAGTAGCTGGGACTACAGATACATATCACCATCCCTGGCTAATTTTTTGTATTTTTCGTAGAGATGGGGTTTTGCCATGTTTCCTGGGTTGGTCTCAAACTCCTGGGCTCAAGCAATCCACCCACCTCGGCCTCCCAAAGTGCTGGGATCACAGGTATGAGCCACCACACAGGCCTAATTTGTTTATATTATTATACTTTTTTGAGACAGGGCATTGCTCTGATGCCCAGGCAGGAGTGCAGTGGTATGAACATGGCTTACTGCATCCTCAAACTCCTGGGCTCAAACAATCTTTCTGCCTCAGCCTCCCAAAGTGCTAGGATTAATTTGTTTATATAAACAGGAGAAGTTCCAGAAAAAATATTTTCCTGGGGTCTAGCATATCTTAAGGGTGGTCTCCACTACTTGGCCAACAGCACCATGGATTTCAAAGATATTAGAATACGTTAAAAACTTGGATCTGAGAATACATGAAATGCAACATTTAGTCACTCAGAAAAGACAAATTTCTTTCTTTCTCACTTGAGGTATTCATTGCAGATTGGCAGGATACTCTGCTCCACACGGTCATTCAGGGATCCAGGTTCTTTGCATTTTCCTGTCATCTCTTAGGCATCATTTTTACTTGCGTGGCAAACCTAGGTCTCAGGTAAGATCATGTTCTGGTCCAAGGGAAAGAGAAAGAATACAGATGAGACATGCCCACTATCTTTTTTTTTTTTTTTTTTTGACTGAGTCTCGGTCTGTCACCCAGGCTGGAGTGCAGTGGCATGATCTCAGCTTACTGCAACCTCTGCCTCTTGGGTTCAAGCAATTCTTTTGCCTCAGCCTGCTGCATGTCCACTATCTTAAGGCCTAGGTGTAGTCATCTCTTCTGCCCATATAGTGCAAACTTAGTCATATAGTCACATCTGACTGCAAGGTGTCCCCCAAGTGACTTCTCACTTTAGGGCTAGGACTCACATATACTAAGATTTGAACTACAAGGAAAGTTGGGAAATGCAATCTCCAGCTGGACAACTATGGACCCAACTACATATATGTTACAGTGAAAAAAGTGGAGGAAAAATCTTGGTGAAACTCTGTTTGCCTCCATTTTAGAGATCCATCTGAGTGAACCATCTCAGATGCTAGTTTGTCCTAGAGACACCTGAGAGAGTTTTTGTTTGTCACCCGGAGGTTGATTTGGACAATCATGGCATAAGTATTATACTACCACTCGGCAAAGCCTTCCGTAAACTTTTAGCTCTCACCTTAGTCAATTTAAGAGTGAGCTGCTTTTTGGAATAAGTACTGTGGTAGGCATGGTGGCTCACACCTATAACTCCAGCACTTCAAGAGGCCGAGGTGGCTGGATCACTTGAATTCAGGAGTTCGAGACCAACCTCAGCAACAGGGTGAGACTCCATCTCTACTAAAAATACAAATAGTAGCCAGGTGTAGTGATGCACACTTATAATTCCAGCTACTCAGGCCGGGCGCGGTGGCTCAAGCCTGTAATCCCAGCACTGTGGGAGGCCGAGGCGGGTGGATCACGAGGTCAAGAGATCGAGACCATCCTGGTCAACATGGTGAAACCCCGTCTCTACTAAAACTACAAAAAATTAGCTGGGCATGGTGGCGCGTGCCTGTAATCCCAGCTACTCAGGAGGCTGAGGCAGGAGAATTGCCTGAACCCGGGAGGCGGAGGTTGCGGTGAGCCGAGATCGTGCCATTGCACTCCAGCCTGGGTAACAAGAGGGAAACTCTGTCTCAAAAAATAATAATAATAATAATAATAATTCCAGCTACTCTGGAGGCTGAAGTGGGAGGATTCTTTGAGCCTAGGAGGTTGAGGCTACAGTAAGCTGAGATCTCACACTGCACTCCAGCCTGGGCGACAGAGTGAGACCCTGTCTCAAAAGAATAAATAAAATTAAAAAGACTGTCGTCACTATGTATTGCTTTTTGCCATCAAGGATCCTTTCACCTGCCTCCTAGTAGCACTATACTGACTTTCCTCTTGGGAACCCCACTTTCCCATTTTTAAAGTACAATTTCCATTTTATTTTTCCCCAGAGAATAGTCCGTCTTCAGTCTTTAAGGACTCAGCTCCTCACATGGGTTTTGGTGGGGGATGGGTTTTGGTGGGGGTCGTGGGGCAGCACCCACAGGTCTAAATCGGGGTGAAGGTGTTCGGTCCTTGTGGGCTTCCCAAGATCAATTCCTGACTACTTTGCTGTGAATTACACAACTCACACAGTAACATAGCTTCATATACAGCTTAGGAAGCACATAGGAATCGAAGACGCTCGCTTCAGAAATGTCCCTGACTGCTGCGGCCTCCACTATGTTTCGAATGACAAATTTCTTAGTGGCCTTGTCCTTGGGCACGCATCAGGCACAGTTCATGTTGTGGATAGGCTGCACGTGGCCGCAGCCATCTTTGGCACGACTGTTGTTCCTCCCTTTCGTTGTCATCTTAGAGGCACAGACCACAGAGAGACCCACTTTCCCATTCTTGATGTCCCGCAGACAGAGTTGACTCTACTCTCAGATCCAGAAGTAGGATCTGTCACTACAGCCAGCCACTTAGGCCATCACATTCCCCAGCCATGGTGTTTTGCTCGATGATGAATTCATGTTCAAGTCAGAGCCAGTTAAATGCAATGAGACTTTTGCTGGGACTGCAAAAAGAAAAGCACTTCATGTTTTTTCCTCCCAAGTCTCAGGCATGGGAAGAGGCAGGGCTGGTCAGCCCACTTCACCCTAGTAACCCCACGAGGAGCCCAGACAGTCTGGAGTTACTCCCAGGGCAAGCACGCTCTGAGAGAATGAGAACCCCTGGAGTGGCTGTGTTCTCACCAGGGAAGGTCACGCCCCCAGACTCTCCTGGGCTTGTCAGGTCCAGGCAAAGTGACCTCACTGGGGTTCTCAGTGAATCTACCATTAGGCTATCTGGTGAAACTGATCAGAGAGTGCTGCCATTGCCTGGTGGAGGATTGTGACAGCTCTAGGCACCAGGGTCAGGGAAAGCCAGAGAAAGGGGTGGCCTGGTGACAAGATTGCATTTAGGGCCTAGCATCTGAAACCCTTAAGGAGAAGGGTTTTAAAGAGTGTTAGGGTTTGGGTGTGGTGGCTCATGCCTGTAATCTCAGCACTTTGGGAGGCCGTGACAGGTGGATCATCTGAGGTCAGGAGTTCGACACCAGCCTGGCCAGTGTGGTGAAACCCAGTCTCTCCTAAAAATAAATTTTTTTTGAAAAGCCAGGTGTGGTAGCACACATCTGTAGTCCCAGCTACTGGGGAGGCTGAGGCAGAAGAATTGCTTGATCCTGGGAGGTGAAGGTTGCAGAGAGCTGAGATCGTGTCACTGCGCTCTAGCCTAGATGACAGAGCAAGACTCCGTCTCAATAAATAAATAAATAAATAAATAAAATAAAGAGTGTTAGGAGTCTTCTCTCCTATAGGCTATGAAAAACTAAGCTTGTTTGGTCCTGAAATGTCACTGTCATTGTCAGCATGATAAATGCTTTGTGCTGTAATAATACAGAGAATCAGGATGTCTACTCCCCAGAGCAGCTGTGCTAGAGAAGGTGGGCTTTCCAGAAGCTCTGACTGTGGAATATGTCTGGAATCCTCTGCATGCTTTCCAGGCTCACCGCCACACCCTCACCTCTGCTGAGCCAGGTCCTCACCAGGAGCTGGAACATGGCTGGTGGGTCTCTGACCGAAGTCCCATGCTCTGCAGGCTCCAGACTCTCCATAGCCCCAGCTCCTGCCTTGTTCTGGTGCCTTCTCTCAAGGGGCACCCTTCTTTACAAACCCTGACTCTTTTTTTTTTTTTTTTTTTTTGAGATAGGGTCTTGCTCTATCACCCAGGCTAGAGTGCAGTAGTGCAATCACAGCTCATTGCAGCCTCCACTGCCTGGGCTCAAGCAGTCCTCCTGCCTCAGATTCCGGAGTAGCAGGGACCACAGAGGCTCACCAGCATGCCAAGCTCATTGTTTTTATTATTATTTGTAGAGATGAGGTCTCGCTATGTTGCCCAGGCTGGTGTTAAGCTCCTTGTTTCAAGTGATCCTCCTCCCTCAACCTCCCAAAGTGCTGGGATTATAGGAGTGAGCCACTGTGCCCAGCCCAAGCCTGACTCAAAAAAAGAGTTAGTCCCAAGCTTGGGCAAGGACAGTGGGAAAGGGAAGACTCAGAGGTAGCCAAACTTTTGCCCCAGTAATTAATAAGACATTTAAAGGACTTATCAGAGCACCACAGTGCCATCATTCCGGGGGAATTTTTTGGTTTAGCAGAACTGTTCCCACCCTGCCCACTTTTGCTTTCCTCTGTCCTTGCCCAGACCCCTCCCCTACTTAGTTGACTTTGCACAAAGTTTTCAAAAAAACAACTTTTGTTCCCAGGTCAGCTATATCCTCGCAGGAAGTTTCCCCATCCCAGGGTGCAGTCAGGCCAACAGAGGGTGAAGAATTCGGAGGGCGTGTGTGTGTTTTGCATGAGGACAAGGCGTTCTTTTTTGTTGTTGTTATTCTTTGTGTCATTTCCAGACAGATAGGAAGGAAAAAATAGTAAACATTCTTCAGTTCTGCACAAAAGCCGAGAAGGGATTTTCTTCAGGAACCTCCCCGTGGGTCAATGCTCTGCCATGGTGGGGAGCGTAGGAGGTAAGAAATATAAGGCCCAGATCCCCGCGGGGGCGTGGGTTCAGTGAAACCAACCCGTTGACTTAGTTCAGTGAAAGAGGCGTGGGTTCGGTGAAATCAATCCTTTGACTTAGTTCAGTGAAACCAATCCCTTGAATGTGGGATGGAACCAACATGCAACTCAATCTGTTTTGGCACTCGCTGTGCATTTGAGCTATTCAGCCAGGGAAGCTTTTCCCCTTCCCCTGGCTGAAAGCTGAGCCGACCCCGAGTGTCTTCTGGTCATGCCTAGGGATGCTCATTTTATGTCGCAAAATCCACTATCGACTTAGAGATTTAAAGCAGCCAGTCAAAGATATTAAATGACACTTTCATCTTTCTTCAAAGAGAAATCTTCTTCCTTCTGCCCTAGTTAAGGCCTTAGTTGGGGGCTGCCAGCTGCCAGGGGCTGCGCATGGTGGGCTTTTGTCTGTTCTCACCTGAGTACCCCTCTTCCCACTTGCTGGTTGCTTTCAGAGTCTAAGTGGAAGTTGTGGGTGAGGATGCAGGGAAACGGATGGGGAGCAGGGGAATAGGGCAATTTTTACTTGACTGTATGATTGATTGCCAGGTCTGGGCGTGGCAGGTGGTGAAAGCGCTTCCTGGAGAGTTCTCTGGAACTAAAGACTGGGTGGCTCTTTCCAGTGGTCTTAAAAATGTCTATGCCAGGGATGTCATCCGATCCAAGAGAATATTTAATTTCCAGAAAGATTCTTAGTAGGATCTAGCCCTACTAAAACAAAACTACAAATCAAGGTGGTAATATGGTGCACTAGAAAGATAACAGAAGTTGCCAGGTGCGGTGGCTCATGACTTAATCCCAGCACTTCGGGAGGCCGAGGTGGGCAGATCACCTGAGGTCAGGAGTTCGAGACCAGCCTGACCAACATGGAGAAACCCTGCCTCTACTGTAAATACAAAAAAATTAGCTGGGCGTAGTGGCGCATGCCTATAATCCCAGCTACTCGGGAGGCTGAGGCAGGAGGATCGCTTGAACTCGGGAGGCGGAGGTTGGGGGTGAGCCGAGATCATGCCACTGCACTCCAGCCTGGGCAACAAGAGGGAAACTTCATCTAAAAAAAAAAAAAGAAGAAGTTTTCATCTTGGCCGGGAGTGGTGGCTCATGCCTGTAATCCCAGCACTTTGGGATGCTGAGGCGGGTGGATCACTTAAGCCCAGGAGTTCTAGACCAGCCTGAGCAGCATGGCTAAACCCTGTTTCTACCAAAAATGCAAAAATTAGTTGGGGTGGTGGTGCACGCCTGTATTCCTATCTACTTGGGAGGCTGAGGCAGGAGGATCGCTTGAAACCAGGAGGCGGAGGTTGCAGTGAGCCAAGATTGTGCCACTGGACTCCAGCTTGGGCAACAGAGTGAGACCCTGTCTCAAAAAAAAAAAAAAGAAGTTCTCATCTCTCAAGTTCTGTCCTGAAGTTCCCTGCTTTACACCTCCATTTGAGGTACGGCTATGACTGCATCTTCAACCCCCAGAAATCCAGCATCCTCTTCTGACTTCTTCCTGCTCACATCCCTTTTCCCTTCTTGGAGGCACCACAGGACTTAAGATGGCCCCCACTTTGGCCCTCTCTCCTGCCATGGTCCCGTCTGATCCACATGCGGCCCATGGGGAGAACTCACAGGACTCACACAGCCCCTTCATTCATCCTAATGCAGCCCCTCCTGGCGCAGTCCCGTGGGGACCCACAGCTCCGCATGGCTGCAGGGAGGCCCCCATCATTAGTCTTGAGTTGAAAGTTTTAGCGCCTCTGACTCCTTGGTGGGGTAGCTTACAGCATAGCTTTGCCCTCTCTGGAAGTTTCTATTTCCAAACTCTCCCCATTGTCCACACTCTTTATATTCTTGGTAGGCTGAGGGCCCTGAGGCTGTGCAACTGGTTCCCCATTATTTGCTTTGTACATACTACATACCGGAGTCTGTCTCGAGTTCAGTTTGCTCTCTGATACTGTGGTAGCCTGCTTCCACGATGGCCCCTCATTGTCACCACCTCCTGGCATTCACATCATTGTGTCTCCTCCCTCCCGAACAGGGCTGACCCTTGTAGCCACCTGCCATTGCAGAGCTGATGGCATGCATCTTCTGAGGCGAGGTCATTGTTGTGTGTTGAATGATGTCCCCCCGCAAAAGATATGTTGCAGCCCTAACCCCAAGGGCTTGTAAATGTGACCTTTTTGGAAAGAGTCTTTGCAGTTGTAATCAAGGGTCGCTCTTGACTAGAGTGGGCCCTACATCCAATGACTGGTGTCCTCATAAGGAGAGAGAGACACAGGTAGACACACACAGGGAGAGGGCCATATGAAGCTGGAGGCAGAGACTGGAATGACGCAGACACCAGCCAGGAAACATCTGCAGCCATCAGAAGCTGGAAGAGGCAAGAAATGATTTATTCTTTCCCGCTTATTCTTTCACCGATGAGCACCTTCCATGTGCCACCGTTCCGACCCTGCCGACGATGTGGTTTCATACTTCTGGCCTCTAGAATTGTGAAAGAGCAAATTTCTGTTGTTTTAAGTCATCTTGCTTGTGGTACTTCGATACAGCAGCCCTGTGGACCTAATATGGTCATAAGAGACGTTGTGACCTCCTCCTTGCCCTCTCTTGAGCCACTCATTCTGGGAGAAGTCAACTGCCATGTCATGAAGCTACTCAGGGCCATCTGTGGAGAGGTCCACATGGCAAGGAACCCAGGCCTCCTGCCAACAGCCAGTGCCAACCTGCCAGCCATGCGAGTGTGCCATCTTAGAAGCAGATCCTATGGCCCTAGTTGAGCCTTCAGATGACTGCCTCCCTGATTGACATTTTGACTGCAACCTCACGAGAAACCCTAAGCCACAACACCCAGCGACGCCATTCCCCAATTCCTGACCAAAAGAAATGATGAGATAATAAATGTTTATTATTGTTTTAAGCTGCTAAATTTTGAGGTAATCTGTTATGTAGTAATTGATAACTAATAATGATATCTATCATACTGGAGCCTCAGTGTAACCTGGAACAGAAAGAGTTCCACATTATAATTCTTAAACATTGCTTGGAATGGTTAAGGGCTCCAGTGCTATTCTCTGGGGATATTTCCAGCCATGGGCTCTGCAGCCATTTATAGTGGGTTGTCCCACTTACTCTTTCACCAGTGAGCACCTTCTATGTGTCAGATGCTATATTAGAGACTGGGGCTATAGAAACAAACAGTCCTGTTTTTAACCAGTGGCCATTATGGTCTTTGCTAGTACAGCACTATGGGCAAGAAGGACAGCACTGATTTGCAGAGAAGGGAAAAGAGAGACATCATTGAGGCACTGAGAGGAGAAGACTTCGGTGGTGTGGCCCTGAAGAGGCAGGAAGTGGACCAAGTTCTATAGTCTGCAAGACCAGTGGGAGGCAGAGCTGGAACTAGGATCCAGACACCCCACTTCTGGTCTTGAATTTGTGCTTCCTGAGCTACACAGAGGCTGGCTCACGGTACCAGGGCCTCTGAAGATACCTGGAGGCATGGACTTGAATCCTGCCGGGAACTATTCTTTGGATAATAATTTCTCAATGGAAAGGCAGGGTACAAAGTTCTGAGAACTTGCTTCTGCTCTGCCATCTTAGCTGACTAACTCCCTCTGGAGATCCTTTGAACCCTGATATATCAGCAGGCCCCTCTGAAACATCATAAGCCTCAGAGCAAGGAGGCTTGCCTTCTCCTCCATCCGAATCTTAGCACTTTTTTTTTTTTTGAGATGGAGTTTTGCTCTGTTGCCCAAGCTGGAGTGCAATGGCACAATCTCAGCTCACTGCAACCTCCGCCTCCCCAGTTCAAGTGATTTTCCTGCCTCAGCCTCCCGAGTAGCTGGAATTAGAGTCATGCTACTCTAATACCACCATGTCCTACTAATTTTGTATTTTAGTAGAGATGGGGTTTCTCCACCTTGATAGGGTGGTCTCGAACTCTCGTCCTCAGGTGATCCACCTGCCGCTAGGACACCTACTGGTATCTCCAGGCCAGCCCCTCCCAAGGTCAAATTGCACATCTTGCAGATGAGAACAGCCTTTACTTCTTGAGCGTCTACTCAGCAGCAGGTGATTTCTCTAATCTTCATGACACCCTCTCAAGGCAAGGGATCATGCCCTACACTTGGCAATCTAGAAAAGTGAAGTTCAAGAACAAGCCCCAGGACACACAGCTCGTGACCGTGAGGCACAGAGCTGCGACTCCAACCCACCCAGGCCTGTCTAACCCTAAAGGCCCTCCAATCCAGCCCCTCCTTGTCGCCACAGAGGGTGACTCAGAGGCACTCAGTCCGGGGAAGTCAAGCCAGTATCCCAGGAAGTGGAATTTTCTCCAGTGTCCTAGGAAGGAGGGACTGCCATTGGCACGGGGTGGGCCAGGTAGACACAAGAGGTAGTGAAGTTGCAATAAGTGCTGATTAGGCCAGGTGCACTGGCTCACGCCTGTAATCCCAGCACTTTGGGAGGCTAAGGCGGGCAGATCACCTGAGGTCAGGAGTTCGAGACCAGCCTGACTAACATGGAGACACCCCGTCATTACTAAAAATACAAAATTAGCCGGCTGTGGGGGTGCATGCCTGTAATCCCAGCTACTCGGAAGGCTGAGGCAGGAGAATCACTTGAACCCAGGAGGCAGAGGTTGCGGTGAGCCAAGATTGGGCCATTGCACTCCAGCCTGGGCAACAAAAACGAAACTCCATCTCAAAAATAAATAAATAAGGTGGTGATTAAAGAGAATGGAGTCTACTGTGGTTTGGATATGGTTGTGTCCACCTAAACTCATGTTAAAATTGGATCCTCAGTGTGTGGTGTTGGGAGGTGGGACCTAGTGGAAGGTGTCTGGGTCATGGGGGTGGATCCCTTATGAATGGCTTGGTGCCCCTCTCTCAGTGGACAGTGAGTTTTCACTCTGGCAAGACTGGATTCTTGCAGGAATGGATTTGTTCCTGAGACAGTGGGTGGTTATAAAGCCAGGACGCCCCTTGGCTTTCCCCTTCTTTGCCACTGTCCACTCCCCCTTTGACCTCCTGTATGTTGCAGCCCTCACCAGAGGCTGAGGAGGTACTGGGGCCGTGCGTCTTGATTTTCCCAGCCAACAGAACTGTGAGCTGAATAAACCTCTCTTCCTTATAAGTCACCCAGTCTCAGGTATTCTGTAATGGCACACAAAATGAACTAAGACAGGCTGACGACAGACTGTCCAGGTTTGAAACCTAGCTTTTCCTTGTGTACCACAGCTCAGGTTCTTTATCTGAAAATTGGGGATAAGAACATGTACCTCCGGCCAGGCGTGGTGGCTCATACCTGTAATCCCAGCACTTTGGGAGGCTGAGGCAGGCGGATCACCTGAGGTCGGGTGTTCGAGACCAGCCTGACCAACATGGAGAAACCCCATCTCTAATAAAAATATAAAATTACCTGGGTGTGGTGGCACATGCCTGTAATCTCAGCTACTCAGGAGGCTGAAGCAGGAGAATTGCTAAAACCTGGGAGGTGGAGGTTGCAGTGACCTATGATCATGCCATTGCACTCCAGCCTGGGCAACAACAGCAAAACTCTGTCTCAAAA
>NW_016107369.1:2097791-2099584 GCF_001604975.1 Cebus imitator
CCGGGAGGCGGAGGTTGCAGTGAGCCGAGATCACGCCACTGCACTCCAGCCTGGTGCCTGGTGACAGAGCAAGACTGTCTAAAAAAAAAAAAAAAAAAATTCCTCCTTGGATTTGGGGAAGATTAAATGAGATAATGCATGTGAAATTCACAGCAAGAGTAAACTGCCCATTAAATGTTTCCACTATTAACATTACTATTGACATTACTTTCCCTCCATCAGGTCAATATTTGAAGAGAGACAAATTTAAACAAAAAAGCTGTAATTTGTTGGAGGTCGATGGCAGAGAAATCTGTGGCTTGAAGGTTGTTTTTCTGATTTTGTTTTTTTCCAGCTCTAAGACAGCTCCCTGTGTAAGGTGATGAGTGTGATTAATCGCAATCAGCACCTCTCCATGTAATGAGGGAAGCTGGATGTCATCATGTGGCTTCTGTCCAAGCTGATGCAGTTACCTATTGTGTCCACGGGATGTCGCAATCAATCATGCGTCAACTGAGTACAACCAAACCAAGATACTCGGGGATGTGGAACTTGTTACCAGAGTTCCATTTAGTGCAGACACAGCGCCAGGAGGCTGGGCATTCTTCAGCAACACCCTTTGGACTCCTTCTCTACACCATCATGCTGTGTGGGTAGAAGAGCTGGGAACACGAAGGAGTAGCTCAGCCAAGGTGACCCAGGTGGTTGGGCTTGGAGCTGGAAGAACGCCGTGGCCCTCTGCCTCCCGGTTCCTACGTCTATCCTGCTTGTAAGAGGGCTGCCAAGAACAGGAGCTTTGTTTGTAGGTCTCCAGGGATATCCACCGCAGGGAGTATGATTTGAAGATGGGGTCAGGGTGACATTACAAGCCCCTTTAAGTTCTGCTGGGTTGCAGTCCAGCTCTCTGGGTACTCTGGGCTGTCTTTCCAATGGCTGCTATTTTAAAGGTAGATAGGATGAAATTAGCAACTTTTGTCATTAAACTAGCAAGGGCTCAGGAGAGGCAGCCCCCTTCTGGGAATGTGCCTAGCTCCACTTCAGAGTGGAGGAGTCTCTGTGGCTCTAGGGGACCTGGCCTTCCATGGAGTCTGGGCAATATACCACACGGGCAACAGAAGATGCTACCAGCTGATACCAATGTCTCTATCCAGAAATGTTTCTAGGACACCATGTTAGGCAGCAAAGACACAAGAAGCCAAGGCTCATATGCTCTGGTACGGATGTGTGCCTCCTGTGACTCAGTTGTACCATCTGTACCATGGGAGGTGTATAATGAGGGGTGAGATCACGTCTGTGAGGGCACGCACATAATAGATGCCCAGGAAGTGCCAGTCCCCATCTCCTTCCAAGTTTCTTCAGAGCCTTATGGAAAGCACTTGGCATAGCCCAGTCCTGAGGCACTGATTTTTCTTTCATGGACGATCAGGAGCTTCTGTGATTTCTTCCCCCTCACTCTTCATTTTGCCAAGATGCTGCCCATAGTAACCTCAGCAGTAGGGCGAGGATTCTGCACTGTTCCACTGCCCTGGGGCTGTACGTTCACGTGAGCAGGGCAGACCTGTCCTAGAGCGCTTTGCCTTCAGAGGACAGCGTCGCCTGCAGGAGTAATGCCGTGGACAGCTGTGGCATGTCCTCCAGGGCTCTGGCATGGTCAGTGAGGAAAGGCCCCCAGGGAGTGGGCTTTACTCCTCCCATCAGTCAGGAGAAGGCTTCCTGGGGTAGGGAGGGATGCTCCCTACCCAACAGAGTTGTTGAATGACAGGAGTGAGAAGGGAAGGTCTGAGTGTGTGGCACTGTGATTTTTTTTTTTTTTT
>NW_016107369.1:2101703-2104274 GCF_001604975.1 Cebus imitator
AAAAAAAAAAAAGAAATCCGTGCCCATCTGGGCCCAGGTAGGGAGGCGCTGCCCAGACGGGTCCCACGGTCCCCAGGCTGGGCCAGCCAGACCCTGGCAGCCAGAGTGGCTGGCTGTTATGACAGGTCCCGGGAAGACAGGGTGCCCCAGAGTGGGGCTGGGCCTGCTAAAAAGGGAGTTGGAGAATCTGGAGAAGAGCAGGAAGGAGGCGTGAGGGTCCTCCAGGAACCTGCACGGCTCCAGGTGCCGTGAGAGGTGGCCCTGGGAAACTGGCCAGCTGAACCTGGTCTTTGGGACAACCCAGAAGAGAGAATTAAGTGGGAGTCAGTATAGCACAGTGGCTCAGCACACAGGATCTAGGGGCTGGCTGGACCTGGCGGCCACTAGTGGCTCTGGCGCTTACCGGTTGTGTGGCCTGGATCAAGTTACGTAACCTCTCTGAGCCTCCATTTCCTCACCTGTAAATAATAGTGGTACCTACCTCATAGAGTTTGTGAAAACTAAGTAATATACATAGAGCATGTGGCACACTGCCCAATCCACAGCAGCTTAGCTATCTGTATTATCGTCAGGTAAGTTGGCCTGGAGAGCTGGGAGGCAGTGTGTATAGAAAGTGAATGTGCTGGCCATGCACATGCCCGGGGGTTCAAGCCTATAATCCTAGCACCTTGGGAGTCGAGAGGATTGCTTGAGGCCAGGAGTTCAAGACCAGCCTGGGGAACATGGTGAGAGAGCCCCATCTTTACAAAAAATACAAAAATTAGCCAGGCATGGTAGTGTGTGCCTGTGGTCCCAGCTACACGGGAGTCTGAGGCAGGAGGATTGCTTCAGCAGAGGAGGTCAAGGCTGTAGTGAGCCACGATCACACTACTGCACTTTAGAATGAGTGACAGAGGAAAACCCTGTCTTTAAAAAATAAAAATAAAAAGGCTGAGCACAGTGGCTCACGCCTGTAATCCTAGCACTTTGGGAGGCTGAGGTGTGCAGATCATGAGGTCAGGAGTTTGGACCAGCCAGACAACATGGTGAAACCCTGTCTCTACTAAAAATAAAAACAAATTAGTTGGGTGTGGTGGCGCGTACCTGTTTTCCCAGCTACTCCAGAGGCTGAGGCAGGAGAATCACTTGAACCAGGGGAGGCGGAGGTTGCCATGAGCCAAGATCACACCACTGCACTCCAGCCTGGACAACAGAGCAAGACTCTGTCTCAAAAAAAAAAAAAAAAAAGGAAATTCATGTGTTTCCCCAAGTTCACAACTGTGGCTGGATATTCCTTGCAGGGCCAGATTGGGGTATGCATGGCTGGGGATCTGGAGAGGAAGGAACTGGGAGGTTGGGGTCAAAGGGCAATCGTAATAAAGAATAAGGGATGGGGGCCTCTAGGCTTGACTGCTTTGAAACCCGGTAAAGACTCCAGTCACCTTCTTGGTTAAGGAACATGTTGTGTTTGTTCGCACCAAGCCTCTTTCCTCCAGGCTGCCCTTGAAGCGGTCCCACTCCTCCTGGGGTGCAAAGCAGGGGCTACAGGGATGCCTGCGGGGGAAGCGGAAGAGGGCTGGCAGGGAGGAGAAGGGGGCTCAGTGGCCTTGAGCAGCTAAGGCCTGATGGTCAACCTGGGTTCACCCTGCAGGGAAGCAGGTGCCCCTGCTGGCCTCCTTGCCGGGTGCACGGGCAGCCTGGGCCCTGGACCAGGCCTCCCACTTCCTGCTAATGAGGCGAGGCTTCTCCAAGGGCAGAGGGGGGCTATGCTCCTGGCAGGTGGGCTAGCGGGTGGGTGAGCAAGGGTGAGAGTGTGTCTGCCTGTGTTCTTTTAACTTCTCCAGAAGGGTCACCGAGGGGTCTCCATGACGAGCTGTCTTGAGCCTGGTACGATTTTCTCATACAATTTAATCTACTCCCCGGATGGCCTCCAGTGTGTGAGCCACTGACAACTGCAGGTCTTTGCAATCGAGTTCCTGGAAGCAGCGGCCCAGCCAGCGACCACATGATGGATGTATGCTGGCAACCTGGTTCAGCAGAGGCTGAGGGGGCTCAGGAACCCCAGGCTGCCCTCCCACACCATGGCAGGGTCGTGAAATGTAGGACGCATGCCCCACCAGCTCCATCCTGAAGCATCAATGCCTGGAGAACCATGCACACATGTGCACAAAGAGACATGGGCGAGCATGCTCGGTGCAGAATTGTTTGCACGGCAGAAACTGGAGCCGCCTTATCTGTTCTTCTGGCAGAGCTGCCGCATTCTGGGTGTGGATGGCATCCCCTGGAATTGTGCAGAGGCACCATGTACCATGAAAATCTTTTGACCCATGCCCACTAGAGCTGGGACCCTGAGTGGGAGGGGCGTGGATGAATCAACCGTGTTATAGCCACTCATGGAATATTAGGTAGAGGTTAAAAAAAAAAAATGAATGAGGATAGCCAGGTGTAGTGGTGCACACCTGTAGTCCCAGCTACTCGTGAGGCTGAGGCAGGAGGATTGCATGAGCCCAGGAGGTTGAGGCTGCAGTGAGCTATGATCGCACTAGTGCACTCCAGCCTGGGCAGCAGAGTGAGACCACATCTCTAGAAAAA
>NW_016107369.1:2104284-2106265 GCF_001604975.1 Cebus imitator
AAAAAAAAAAAAAAAAAAGAGGATGTTCTGTATTTGTTGACATGAGAAAATGTCCAGGATATACAGGTTTGGGGGAAGTTGCAAAGCAGTGTGGTCAGCATGATCCTCTTCAGGTAAAATCAAAGCAAAACAAAGATCTTGACATCATCCCCCTGGGTATGTGCATGTATTATGCATGTAAATGCCCAGAAAAAGTCTGGGATGATACATAGTAAACTGCTAATATAGGTTATTGCTGGGGAAAGCAGAGATACTAGCCGGAAAAGAAACGTTTCATTTCTCTTTCTTTTTTCTGAAACTGAGTCTTGCTCTGTTGCCCAGGCTGGAGTGCAGTGGCATGATCTCAGCTCACTCCACTCTTCACCTCCCGGTTCAAGCGATTCTCCCGCCCCTGCCTCCGGAGTAGCTGGGATTACAGGCGTGCACCACCACCCCCAGGTAATTTTTGTATTTTTAGTAGAGATGGGGTTTCACCAGGTTGGCCAGGGTGGTCTCGAACTCCTGACCTCAAGTGATCCACCTGTCTCGGTCTCCTAAAGTGCTGGGATTATAAGTGTGAGCCACCACACACAGCTCGCTTTTCTCTCTCTTTACCTCTGTGCTCACATTTTTTTCCCTAGGGAGGGAAAAATAATGTGTAAAAATAAAAAAAGAAAAAGAAACTTCCCTCCTTGCTTCTTTGCTTGTTGCCTAACTCCCTCATCCATCAGGGCCCTCCCCAAATTCCCATTTTTTATCATCTCCTGCGGAAAGCAGCTCCCTCCAAAGTTCCTTCCCATTTACTGTCCAAGAAGGAGCCCCAGGCAGGAGAGCTGGGCATTGCCTGGACCTACATCAAAAGGCCCCTGCCGCACTGGAAGGCCCAAAGCATCCTATGCCCATCCTGGCCTTGTGATCTGCGTCTGGGACTTCAGTGGCCAGGTTGTCCAGGGGACACTGCAGAGGGAGCCTTGGGGTGAGAAGCCCCTCATGTGGGTCGGCAGCAGGGGAAGGAGCCCAAAAGCTGAGGGGGAAGCAGGGGTGTAGCTACATTAAATAAAGCTACTTCTTCTCGCACCCACCAGCATGCTGGCAGGATGCTACCTCTAGCATCCCAGGGAGCCAGAAAGGGGCAAGCCTGGCTCTGCCTCCTGCCTATGTGACTGGTGCAGCCTCCACTGTGGTGTGGGGTCTCCGGCAGTGAGGACTAGGCTATACCCATCACTCTGGTCTGTGAATCCTGAAGGAGCCAGGGCACGACAGTCCACAGTGCCAACCCAGGGTCCTCAAACTCTCTATCTGGCCTGACCCTGCCTCCCTTGTCCTGCCAGGCCTACGGCAACAGCTGTGACTCTCTAGGGCTCTGCTCTGTGGGAGGAGCCCTTCTATTCTAGAGACTGTGTGGCTGCCAGGCCTACCAAGGGCCCAGCCTCCACTGCCCAGGGAGCCTTTGCTTCCTCCTTCCTTGTTGTAGAAGGAAGAATGGGGGCTAGGGGCATGATCACGGACTATATGCCTCTTCTGTGCCAGGAGCCCTGCTGGTTTCCTGATACTTCAGCCTGTTCACATCCCTTGACCGCCCTGTAGATGAGGCTCACAGACATGGGAGTGACGGGTGTGACCTGGCCACACAGCCCGAAGATATGGAGCTGAGTCCCGTACCCAGGTCCTTCCACACCCAGGGCCGCTCATTCCTGCAATGCCTCCCTGCAGCCTTGCTGCTCCGCAGGGTTCAGAGAGGATGCTTACCCTTTACTGCTGATGAGCAGAGATCCTAGCCATGGAAGGAAGTCCAAAGAGGGACAAGCTCCCAGGGCTCCTGGGGGCTCCCCAGCCCTCCCTGACCACTCCTCTGTGGGGGCCCCCTCCAGGGGTCTTCTTGCTTCCCAGTCCTCCCTATGCTTCCCTGACACCTCCAGTTATGGAGCTCAGACCCTGCTTGCTGGAGTCAGGTCAGCCAGGCCTTGACCCCACCCCACCCCACCCCTCCCCTCCCCTCCCT
>NW_016107369.1:2106314-2120185 GCF_001604975.1 Cebus imitator
CTCCCCTCCCCTCCTCTCCCCTCCCCTCCTCATGGATTCACTGGCCTTTTTGCCGGCATCACCCCATCCCAGCCAGATCAGGAGGACCCCTTCTTCCAAGCTCTTAGCCCTTCCTGCCAACATCGTTTAGTCAAGATTGGGTTTCCAATGACAGAGAATCAGCAAAGTCTGATGGTTAACATGGCTCCCATCCCAGCTCTCTCATCACTAGCCATGTGACGTTGAGAATGTCTCAGAACATCTGTCTCCCAGTTTCTTCATCTATAAAATGGGGATGCTAATAGTGATAATCGCTAGGGCTGTTGCATGCATCAAACATACATATCATGAGAACAGCTCCCTGCTGTGGTTCGTGCTCTGTATGTCTTTACTGTTATTGTTATCTTTTTCTTCCTCTGAGCTCCTTCCACAGGATGGCTGGGAGGAAATTAGAGTGGGCTGGATGGAAACCAGGCCGTGGGCCTGATGAAACTGCCATATGGTGCTTTGCCTAGAGCTGTATGCGGGAAGTTCACATGCCGGTTGGGTGGTGGAGACCGGGGAGGAAAGCAACAGGGACAGCATTTGCAAATGCTCTGTTTTTTGCTCCCTACCTTTCCCTAAAGCCCCTGGCCTCCAATCCCCATTGTCCCCTTTTTCTTCAGGTCTCTGGGTCTCTGATCATCTTGTGAAAAACGCCACGGAGAGGCAGGACGGCTGGAAAGAGGAAGAAGTGAGATGGATAAGCATGCTGTCTAGTGGCTGCGCCCTGCGTGTGCTCAGCTACCAGCAAGTTCTAATGTGGTGTTTAACAGTAACTGCGGGCAAAGCCAATGTGAGTCTCTCAAGCCAATTATGGTTTCTCTTGATTTCTTTCTCGCTACAAGAGACCCTTAAAAAGAAAGGCATTCTTGGCTGGGGAGGTGGCTCACACCTGTAATCCCAGCACTTTGGGAGGCTGAGGTGGGCAGATCACAAAGTCAGGAGATCAAGACCATCCTCGCCAACATGGTGAAAGCCCATCTCTACTAAAATACGAAAAATTAGCTGGGCGTGGTGGCTCATGCATGCCTGTAATCCCAGTTACTCAAGAGGCTGCAGCAGGGGAATCGCTTGAACCCGGGCGGAGGAGGTTGCAGGGAGCTGAGATAGCACCACTGCACTCCAGCTTGGCGACAGAGCAAGACTCTGTCTCAAAAAAAAAAAAAAAAAAAGGAAGTCATTCTTGATACAAAGCACTGGGAAACCTCACAGTTGGCCCTAAAACAACCAATAGCCCCTTATCTGGCACATGTATATTTCTTTGTCTTCCCTGCTGTGTTGCCACTGAGAATACCATGTCCATCCTGCTCACCCCGAGTCCTGATGCACCAAGCCTGAACTAATAGTCAATCCATATTTGTAGACAGAATGATGGAGGAGGGATCTGTAAACTTGGGAGCTTTATGAGAGAGCTAACGCCATTGAGAGGGCCTGATATGGTACCTAGCACATAGTAGGTACCCTATAAATGCCACTCGATTCTGAGTCTGGGGAGGGCTGTTTGGTTGTCACCCATTTTGATGTATTTCTGGGCTAACACCTCCAGCAAGCAGGTATGGCCACACCCAGCCTGTCCAGGCTCAGCCAAGGAACCAGCAGCCAGTCCTTCCTGTGCCACAAGCCTGGATCCAGCAACTCACACTGACGACACCCAGCCAGCTCTCTAGCGGTGACACGTGCCTTCTGCCGTGCAGGGTTTTTGAGGCACTGTGTCTGTTTCAGGGTGGCCTCCTGAGGAGGGTAGAAGCTACCTCTAGCAACCCTCTGCTCAGCAGATAATGTCCTTTGCTAGCACTGATCCAAGGGGAAACCGGCCCCACAGGCCCTTTGAAAGGCTTCTTGAGGATAAGGAGGAGTTTCCCTCCTGGGTTCCTTTCTCGGCATTGAGGACTAAAGCACTTTCCCAGCAAAGGAATTCATTGTCTGACTAGTGCTTCCTGGAAGTCAAAACATGGTCAAGATCAAGTGACCAGGGGCCTCCAGAAGCCTTTGTCATAGTCATTTCCATTCTTTCATGTAACTTGGCCAGCCTGGACACACGGGTGCTTAGGGCAGAGGAACCTCTGGCCAGGCCTCCTGGTGACTGGAAATGATGCACTGCTGAACTGTGAGCGTGCCTGCAAAGGCCAGTGAAAACCACTGTCCAGCTCACCGGAGATCCCTGCCCCAGCTGCAGGCCCCATCGGTCACTCTAATGTACTGCACCTGTCCACCTCAGGGACTTTGTTACACAAAGCCTTGCAACCAGTGGTTCTCAAACTTCACCATGCCTCAGAGGCCCCTGGTGTGCTTATTCACAGATTCTGAGTCTCATCAGAATCTGTGGGGCCTGAGAATTTGCCTTTCTTACAAATTTCTTTGCTACAGTGGCTCACGGCTGTAATCCCAGCACTTTGGGAAGCCGAAGCAGGAAGATTGCTTGAGTCCAGGAGTTCAAGACCAGCCTGGAAAACACGACAAGACCTGTCTCTACAAAAAATAAAATTAGCTGGGTGTAGTGGTGGGTGTAGCCTACCTGGGAGGCTGAGATGGGAGGATCCCTTGAGCCAGGAGGTTGCAGTGAGCTGTGTTTGTGCCACTGCACTCCAACCTGGACAACAGAGACTCTGTCTCTTAAAAAAATTTTTTAAACCAGATTCCTTGGTGATTCTTATGGTGCTAGGCCAGGAACCACATTTTGAGAACCACCGGTATAAGCTATTTCTTCATTTGTTACTTCCTCGGGGAATCCTTTCTTGACCTCACCCAACAGATGAGGTTCTCATACTAGGTGCTTTTATGGGATCCAGTACTTCCCCTTCATGCTGCTTATCACATTTTGCATTTACTATAAATTTATTAAAATGTTAAATTGATATCAGTCTCCCTGTTAAGCCTATGTCTGTTTTATATACCTTTGTCTCCCTGGTACATCGCATGATGCCTTGTACATAGTAGGTGCTCAACAAATCACTGCTGTGTGAATGAATGAATGAGTGAATGAATACATGCAAAAGACTGTCAGAGGCTTTCCTATGGTCACTACCGGCTCAGGCAATCCTGAGCACTAGGAGAGCATGGCTACTGGAATCAGACTCTCCGGGTTCAAATCCAGTTTGTTACTAGCTATGTGACCTTGGGTTGGTTACTTAATCTCTCCACGTGTAGCTGTTATCTGAAAAATGGGGATGTTACTAGTATCTGTGAGTAGTTCATAGGGTTGTATGGGGATTAAATGAGCTAATTTGTCTAGAATGCTAGCTTTTGTGCCTAGCACAGGTGAAACACTATCCAAGGTGATAGCTTAATTGTTAACAAAGTGCCTGGCACGGAGGCCCCTCTTGCTTTAATAAAACTCGGCTGGGTGCAGTGGCTCACGCCTGTAATCCCGGCACTTTGGGAGGCCGAGGCAGGTGGATCACTTGAGGTCAGGAATTTGAGACCATCCTGGCCAACGTGGCAAAACCTCATCTCTGCCCAAAATACAAAAATCAGCCAAGCATGGTGGCGCATGCCTGTAGTCCCAGATTCTTGGGAGGCTGAGGCAGGAGAATCACTTGAATGTGGGAGGCAGAGGTTGCAGGGAGCCAAGATTGCGCCACTGTACTCCAGCCTGGGTGACAGAGCAAGGGTCCATCTCAAAAAACAAAAAAACAAAGACCCTGTCCAGGGATCAGCTTCTGGAGCATTTCTTCTGGTCGACTTGGGCAAGACCTAGACACAAGGAAGTAGCCCAGGTTTCGGTTTGAATTAACTTTCCCAGAATGCTCCATCCCCACCTACCACGCCTCCAAGATGGTCATACACAGTGCATGTTGCGGGCTGGAGGGCCCGGCTCCCAGCTCCTGGCTCCTGCAGCTGCTCTCCACGTGGATGGAGCTGGTGTTTCTGGCCTTCCCTTACCATCACCGGCCTGGCGTGGAGCTGACTCACTGCCAGGAGGGGGTGGTGATTAGTATGCAGGGCCAGTACTGGGAGGAAAGCTGTCTCCACGCAACAGCTCTTGATGTGTTTCTCTGATTAATGTGGCAGAGAGAACATTGCAGCTTTTTCCTGAATGGTCGCCACGTGGAGCCGGAGTCATTAGCATTGCGTCTCCTGCTTGCCATGACCCGCTGACCACCCTAAGTAGATAAAAATGAAAATGGCCAAGACAGCTGCAAGGCTCAGAAACAAACTGCCTCATGGCTTTGCAGGCACGGGAGAGTCTTTTATGTGGAAGGTTTCTGGAACAGCTCTGCCTTCTCCATCCTTTCACACCCCTCCAAAGCCGTCCCTAAAGTTTCTGCTTCTGTGTCTGCTGGGAGGTCAGAACTCCTTTCTCAGGAGTGGAGCCCAGGTGGGAGCTCCTGGATCAAAGCCTCCCTTAAGGGTGTGTGCTCCAAGCCAAAAGAGGGTGGGAGGAGGGGCCCCAAAGGTATGAGCTCCAAGCCAAAAGAGGGTGTGGAGGGGACAGGGGCTTCAGAGGGAGGCATCAGATTGGGCAAAGGACTGGAGATAAGGGAGCCAGGGCGAGGAGGGGGTCTATGATGGATCAGCTGGGCTAGGGCAAAAGCAGGCACGTAAGGACCTGAACTGAGAGCGTCAGGGAGTTTGTTGAGCAGGCTGGACAGGAGAATAAATGGCAGCCCAGTCTGGAAGTGGGGAGAACTACGAGGAAGCCATTGTCATAATCCAGCGGGGAGTGTACCCGCACATTCCTCAGTGCACTCCCCCCGGCCCCGGGGAGCTCTGTGCATCTATGTGCAATCTCTGGAGGCTAAAAGCTGTGTTGCTCAAAGAAACGGATACAATCAGTGGCGACCTGACAGCCTCCCAAGGATAGGTGTGATGGCTCTGGGAGCTCCTGCTGTAGCTGTTTCCTCCTGGGCTCTTTGGGCTTGGAATCGTGTGGCCATGTTGCCCTGAATTATTGCTTTTGGATTTTTTTTCCTGATTTGCCATAGTCCTTCTCCAGGTCTCTGTTTCCCCATCCATGCAACCAGGGTGGGTCGATGGTGCTGGAGCTTGCTGGGAAGCAGGATAAGACACAAAAGCAGCACCAGACATCAGGAAGCGAGAGCTCAAGCCGGCACCACTCCTCACCATGGTGCCTCTGCCACCGACTCACACCACCATCCCTGCTCTATTTGGGTGGTGGTCTTCAAGCCAGTCCCATGGCTTCCCCTTGCCAGAAAGCAGGCCTCTGCCCTCGGCCTGAGCTGGAAGGGAATGAGCAATGGTGCTGACTGTGAAGCGGACAGGAGAGGCTGGGGGTAGGCAGCGGAGAGAGAAATCATCTTGTGATACGCCAATTACTGATCAGCTGGGACATAATTGCAGGTCTGCCATTCCGGCTGCTGGAGATACCAGGCCTCCCTCTCGTTAATCAACAATAATCCAGAATTATGACCCTTAATGATTTGCAAAGACACTTATGCACACACGCACACATGCTCTCACACAGACACAAGTAATTGATAATCAACCATGTAATTTGAGGCAATAATTCTGTCTGGGACAGATGACAGGCTCCACCCTGCCAGCAGAACAGAGCCCAAATCACACGGATCCCTGCAATTGGTGGCAGATTCTCTGGGGAAGGGAGCTCCTTTCCTCCTCCAGTGTAGGTATTGAGGGGACCTCCAGTTGTCTCTAGGCAGTGTGAGTATGATGGTTTTTTCCCCCTATTTTTACTTATCTATATTTTCTAAATTTTGTACATTATTATTTGCAGCATTTAAATCATCATTGGCCAGGCATGGTGGCTCATGCCTGTAATCCCAGCACTTTGGGAGGCTGAGGCAGGCAGATCAGGAGGTCAGGAGTTCAAGACCAGCCTGGCTAACATAGTGAAACCACATCTCTACTAAAAATATAAAAAGTAGCCAGGCATGGTGGGGTGTGGCTATAGTCCCAGCTACTTGGGTGGCTGAGGCTGGAGAATCACTTGAACCCAGGAGGTGGAGGCTGCAGTGAGCCAAGATCACACCACTGCACTGCAGCTTCGGCAACAGAGTGAGACTCTGTCTCAAAAAAAACCAACAAAAATAAAACAAACAAAAACACTACAAAAATTAGCTGGGTGTGGTGGTGGGTGCCTATAATCCCAGCTACTCAGGAGGCTGAGGCAGGAGAATCACTTGAACCTGGGAGGCGGATGTCACAGTGAGCCCGAGATCGTGCCACTGCACTCCAGCCTGGGCGACAGAGCAAGACTCTGTCTCAAAAAGAAACAAACAAAAAACATCTTTGCCATTGCTAGTGGATTGGGCAAAGGATGGGAGAAGAGGGAGCCAGAGCAAGTAGTGCTCTGCGATGGAGCAGCTGGGTTGCAAGACATCACTGCCACTGCCGTTGCTTCTTCATGAGCCTAAATCAACAGCCTCCAACTTCAGTGCACATTCCAATCACCTAGATAGTTAAAAATGTGGCTTCCATCCGGGCACAGTGGCTCACGCCTGTAATCCCAGCACTTTGGGAGGCCCAGGCGGGTGGATCACAAGGTCAGGAGTTCAAGACCAGCCTGGCCAATATTGTGAAACCCTGTCTCTACTAAAAATACAAAAATTAGCTGGGCGTGGCGGTGGATGCCTGCAATCTCAGCTACTCGGGAGGCTGAGTCAGGAGAATTGCTTGAACCCAGGAGGCAGAGGTTGCAGTGAGCTAAGATGGCACCACTGCACTCCAGCCTGGTAACACAGAGAGACTCTGTCTCAAAACAAAAAAAACCAAAAACAAAACCAAAAAAAAACATGGCTCCCATCCGGGTGCAGTGGCTCACGCCTTAATCCCAGCACTTTGGGAGGCTGAGGCAGGAGGATCACTTGAGCCCAAGAGTTTGAGATCAGCCTGGGAAACACAAGACCCCCATCTCCATTTTTAAAAATGCAAATTCCTGGGCCCCGCTCAAGGAGATTTAGACTAAAAAATACTGTTGTAGATCCCAGGAATCTGCATATTTAATAAGTGTCTCAAGTGATTTGTATATAGATGGTCCACAAATCTTAGCAACTAAGAGCCTAATCAGTGGTCCTCAACTCTGATTGCATATTAAAATCACCTGTGGTTTAACGCAAACCACCGTAGCGCACATTTACCTGTGTAACAAACCTGCACATCCTGCACATGTACTCCTGAACTTAAAATAAAAGTTGAATAAAAAAAAAAATCCCCCGAGGAGCTTTTAGAAAATTCCAATTCGGGGGCTAGACCATCAGAGACTTGGACTTAATTGATCCGGGGTACATGCTGGGCATCAGGATTTTTAAAAAAGCACCCACATCTCATCATTTCAGGCAGGTTTTAACTGGCATTTGTCTTCCTAACCTATTCCTGTTCTCTTTACCTTGAGAACCCCTAGCTTCAGCAGCCTCAAACTCTAACACGCATGTGAATCACTTGGGTATTTGTTAAAATGCGAGTTCTGGTTCAGGAGGTGGGCGGGGTGGGGGGGTCTGCCTCCCTAAACACATCCTCACGTGCTGCTGCTGCTGATCTTATAGAAATATGATTTTCCCTTTGTTCAAGGCCCAAGCACGTGTGTGGACTGTGGTGCCGAAAAGTCCTGTTTACAGAGCTTTGCTTCTGGGACATCCCCGGTGCTGGTGCTAGGTCTGCCAGGCTGAATCAGATCTTGCCTCACTTCAGGCACGTTGGTGGAGTGCCTGCAAGTCATATGGTAGGTTCTTTCAGGTTTTTGAGAACAAGCCCCGCTTGGGATAACTCAGGAGACTGGATCCCAGGAAATAGGGGAAAATGGTGCCTATTTTCAAAGAGACAAGATAAAGCAAATGCTTGTGAAACCAGGTGCAGAGTATGAAAAAGTCATTGGGCAGGAGGGCCAGGCAAGACAAAACATGGGCATGTGCCTTGTGGTGGGCGCCTAGCAGGCTTCAGTGAGTCCCTGGAAATAAAGGCTTCCTGGGATTAGGCAGAGGGGATGGGAGAAAGGCTGGCAGTGAGGAAGACTGAATGGTAGTTAGTCTTCCACATAGCCACAAGCATCTCCTTCCATTCCAGTATGCATATGCCGTTTCATCCATCAGGAGGCAAAATCCATTTTCCCTCCTCCTGAATCTGGGCTGATCTGGTGTCTTGCTTGGGGCAGCAGAAGTCGTGGAAGTCACACTGTGCCAGCTTCAGAGCTAGTCCCTAAGTCTGGCAGCTTCTGCTTTCATTCCCTTGGATGGAATGTAATTCCCAGCTGCCATGTAATTAATCCCACTGACCTGAAACCACCATGCTGGCCACGTGGAGAGGCCATGCAGAGGAGCGCTGAGGTGCCAGGAGTGTAAGTGATGCCTTCTTGGCCCTTCCCTCCCAGTCCAGCTGCCAGCTGAATACAGCTGAGTGAGTGACCCCTGCTGACACGCTGACACCACATGGAGCAGAAGAACCACCCAGCCAAGCCCTGCCCAAATTCCTGACTCATAAAATCAAGAGAAATAATAAATTGCTGGGTTTTTAATTTATTTATTTATTTTTTTGAGACGGAGTTTTGCTCTTGTTGCCCAGGCTGGAGTGCAATCTCGGTTCACCACAACCTCCACCTCCCACGTTCATTCAATTCTCCTGCTTCAGCCTCCCAAATAGCTGGGATTACAGCCATGTACTACCACACCCAGCTAATTTTGTATTTTTAGTAGAGATAAGGTTTCTGCATGTCAGTCAGACTGGTCTCAAACTCCTGACCTCAGGAGATCCACCCACCTCAGCCTCCCAAAGTGCTGGGATTACAGAGGTGAGCCACTGTGCCTGGCCAATAAATTGCTGTTTCAAGCCACTAATTCTTTTTTTGAGATGGAATCTCGCTCTGCCGCCCAAGCTGGAGTGCAGTGGTGTGATCTCAGCTCCCTGCAACCTCCACCTCCCAGTTTCAAGCAATTCAGCCTCAGCCTCCCGAGTAGCTGGGATTATAGGCATGTACCACCATGCCCAGCTTATTTTTGTATTTTTAGTAAAGACAGGTTTTCACCATGTTGGTCAGTCTGGTCTTGAACTCCTGACCTTGTGATCCACCTGCCTTGGCCTCCCAAAGTGCTAGGATTTCAGGTGTGAGTCATGGCACCCAGCCAAGCCTCTAATTTTAAATTTATTTACTTTTTACATTTTTTTTTTTTTAGATGGATTCTTGCTCTGTTGCCCAGGTTGGCGCAATCTTGGCTCACTGCAACCTCCACCTCCTGGGTTCAAGCAGTTTTCCTACCTCAGCCTCCTGAGTAGCTGGGACTACAGGCCCTGCCACCACGTCTGTCTAATTTTTTTTTTTTTTTTGAGACTCTGTCGCCTAGGCTGGAGTGCAATGACACGATCTCGACTCACCGCAACCTCCCCCTCCCAGGTTCGTGATTCTGCCTCAGCTTACTGAGTAGCTGGGACTACAGGCGTGCACCACCATGCCCTTGGCTAATTTTTTTTGTATTTTTAGTAGAGACAGGGTTTCACCGTGTTATCCAGGATGGTCTGGATCTCCTGACCTCATGATCCGCCAGCCTTGGCCTCCCAAAGTGCTGGGATTACAGGCATGAGCCACCGTTCCCGGCCAATTTTTGTATTTTTAGTAGAGACGAGGTTTCACCATGTTGGCCAGGCTGGTCTCGAATTCCTGACCTCAGGTGATCTGCCCGCCTCAGCCTCAGCCTCCCAAAGTGTTGGGATTACAGGCGTGAGCCACCATGCCTAGACTTAAGCCACTAATTTTTGAAAGTCAATTGTTATGACCTTGTTCTGATACACACAAGCTCAGGAAGCATGTTAGGCCTCAATTTCCTGATCTGTAAAATGAGAGTTAGATGAGATAGGCTGGGCGTGGTCGCTCAGCTGAACAATGCCACAATTTCTGTACCCATGCTCTGCCCTGACTGAGTGATGGCCATGCAGACCATGTTGTTCCAGGTCCTCAGATGAACAGCCATCATTCTACTCTAATGGAAATGGCCTGTCACCATGGCAGCACCCCAGCTAAAAGCAGTGGCTTCTAAATCAGCAAGCATGCATGTAAGCCCTTCTCTGTCAGTTTCTAGCTTTGTGACCTTAGGCAACTTATTTACTGTCTCTGAGTCTTGATTTCTTCACCTGAACAGAAAGGAAGTCAGCCACCCTCCCTCTTCAGGAAACCTACCCTGATTAGCCTCTCCCCACCATACTTTTCTAAATAGAGCTTTGTCATGGATTCCTGACCTGTCTAAAAAAAAAAAAAAAAAAAAAAAAAAGTGCTACCAACTGAGAAGGATCAGAATGGCCTGGGAGAGAACAGGAATCCGGGCAGGCAATGGTTCCTACCAGGCTGGCACTCGGCTAACCAGCCCAATTAATTTAAGGGAAATACCCACGTGTCACCTGGAGAGAAGGTTGCAGAGTATCTGCCCAATCCTCCCACATCCACTCTCATGACCTCTCATTAGAGGTTAGGGCTCTATCATTGCCCTGGAGCAGAATGGCCTGGGGCGGGGTCTTCTGGGGCTGCAGGCGGATGAAGAGCCTGGGGAGATTGGCATGACAGGGACGCCTCAAAACCAACCAAATGAATGACAGCCCAGGCTCAGAGGGATGAGGTTTCCTTTGAGATGAGATGGCTGTTGGTGGTGACTTCTAGCTCCCCACTAATGACAGCGCCCTTGAAATCCATACCCAAGAACTCTACCCTCTGGTTTGAGGGGAAGGCGTAGAGAAGTCTTCCATGCTACAGATGAGAACCTGAAACTCTGAGGAATTATGTGCTCTGTCCAAGATTGCTGCACATCCAAGATGCCAGGACCTTTGTTCACTGCTATATCCCAACGCACAGCCGTTTCTGTTGAATGAACATTCACGTAGATATTGATAGTCTCTGGGCTTGAACCTATGCGCGGTCAACACTAAAACTAGTTGGCTCCAAAAACCTAGTTTACTTTTCACTCACTTTGCATCCCTCCCAAAGCCTGGAGGGGTGCCTGATACCTGGCGCGTGCTCTGTGAATATTGGGTCAATTGACCCGACAGCGGCAGGTGGTGCAGGAAGCACCCGAAACCCCTGGCATACAGGCGGGACCTCTGCTCGCAGCCAGCAGGGGGCGCGCATACATCGTTTTCCAGTGGGATCCTTGCTCACCTCCCCAGGCCCCCTTTACAATCCTCTGGTCCCTATGAATGGTGTGTTAGACAGAAAGGATCCTCCCTCAACCAGCCTGTTTTATGTCGGGAGGCTTCAGATTATGCGGTCTTCCCCAGCAGGCAGCCCTCTGGGACGTGTGGCTCCTACACCAGGCGCTGTGCTAGGCCTTTGACACACATTATTTCATTCAATCGTCTGAGGTACGGATGTCAATTTTACAAATGACTGCCAAAGTGCTATGTTTACCCATTTTACAAATGAGAATACTGAGGCTTCAGGCTTTTCAGGGACTCGCGCCTCTGCTCTGGGGTGGTGGGACCCTGACAGGTCTGGGTAGAGGCCTGAGCTGCTGGAGAGGGCCAGATGGGAAAGAACACTTCTCAGAAGAGGAATGGCTCCTGCCTGGTTCTACCCCATCTCCTGCCTCCTCGTGGTTTGTCGCTGTTTCCCAGAGCTCGGGGTGGGGGAGGGGGGCACCTTGGGCAGCCCTGCCAGCTCCACAATGTACCACAGGGCACAAGGACACCCCCTCCTGGTGTCAGTTCCAGACACCTGGCACACACTGGGGAGTGTTCTGGGTGGTGTCATTGGTGGCAGAGGAGAGGCTTCCCAGCATGTCACAGTAGGGCCAACAAGCCCACCCCCTTTGCCATTTTATATGCAAGAAAACTGGCCCAGAGAGGAGCCCTCTGTCCCTTAGCCCTCAGGGTCCCTTAGCTCCTCCTGGCAGAGCCAGGGCTGGAACCCAGCTCTCTGGATTGCCAGTCTTTCTTCAGGTGTGAGCAGATTGTGTTCTCTGCAGCCTGGAATTTCCTCCTTCCCTACCTCCAACTCCCACCCCACCCCTGCCTGTGCCATGGCCAATCCTGCTGGTGCTGTCCTAGGCCCAGCCCCTGCCCCTCTTCCAGGGAGACTTTGCCGTCCTGACTTAGACCCACTTGTTCTTGTTCTTTTTTTTTTTTTTTTTTTTTGAGATGGAGTTTTGCTCTTGTTGCCCAGGCTGGAGTGCAGTGGTGCAATCTCGGCTCACTGAAGCCTCTACCTCCCGGGGTCAAGCAATTTTCCTGCCTCAGCCTCCCAAGTAGCTGAAATTACAGGTATGTGCCACCATGCCTAGCTAATTTTGTATTTTAGTAGAGACAGTTTCTCCATGTCAGTCAGGCTGGTCTCGAACTCCAGACCTCAGGTGATCCACCCGCCTCGGCCTTCCAAAGTGCTGGGATTACAGGTGTGAGCCACCATGCCCGGCCACTTGTTCTCTTTAGTCTGTGGCACATGTGTCTGTTCCTGGGTGACTTGCCCCATCTCCCCAGCTGATCTCTGAAACAAGTGTCAAGGGCAGGGCAGTACAATGGATGGGACACTGGACTTGACTTTGAACCTGACTGGGCCCTCCAACTTGCTGTGTGACTGAGGGAGGTCACTTCACCCCCTGGGCCTCTGTGTCCTCCCAGTCTGGGTCAGGGCTGTTTGGATGCTGTCCATGAAGTGTCGAATGGACAGGGCCCTGCCTCTGCCCCAGGTTGAACTGCAGCAGTCTCACTTTTTTTTCTCTCTTAAATACTTGGGCTTTTGGGGGGTGGGATTCGAGTTCTGAGGCAAACGGAGTTTAAAGGCCATTCTGAGGTCCTTTCTACTCTGGTCTTGCTCTCCGTATCTCTTACCCCTCTCCAACATTAGCCAAGAGGAATACGGCATCTTGCATAAAGTATTCTCAATAAAACTTGGTGGCTGGGTGTGGTGGCTCACGCCTGTAATCCCAGCACTTTGGGAGGCTGAGGCGGGTGGATCACCTTAGGTCAGAAGTTTGAGACCAGCCTGACCAACATGGAGAAACCACGTCTCTACTAAAAATACAAAAAATAAAAAAATAATAAATAAATAAACCGGGCGTGGTGGCACATAGCCTGTAATTCCAGCTGCTCAGGAGGCTGAGGCAGGAGAATCACTTGAACCTGGGAGGCAGAGGTTGCAGTGAACCGAGACCATGCCATTGCACTCCAGCCTGGGCAACAAGAGTAAAACTTTGTCTCAAAACAAACAAATAAATAAATAATAAAGATTTGGTGACCAGAATCGAGTGTCAGTGGCTAGACACGGTGGCTCACGCCTGTAATCCCAGCACTTTGGGAGGCTGAGATGGGCAAATCACCTGAGGTCAGGAGTTCGAGACCAGCCTGGCCAACGTGGTGAAACCCCATCTCTACTAAAAATACAAAATTAGCTAAGCATGGTGGTGCACGCCTTTAGTGCCCACTCTAATGAGACAGGAGAATCACTTGAACCCAGGAGGCGGAGGTTGCAGTGAAACGAGATCACTCCACTTCACTCCAGCCTGGATGAAAGAGTGAAACTCTGTCTCCAAATAAAAAGAATTGAGAGTCAGTGCCTCACAGCGGGG
This sequence comes from Cebus imitator, assembly GCF_001604975.1. Classification (NCBI taxonomy): domain Eukaryota; kingdom Metazoa; phylum Chordata; class Mammalia; order Primates; family Cebidae; genus Cebus; species Cebus imitator. The sequence continues at coordinate 2,119,790 of NW_016107369.1, forward strand.
CTGTGCTGAACCCTGGTGAGCAGGGGAGGGGCAGGCAGGAAAGGAGACCCTGGAACCAGCTTCTAAGGTGAAGGCGGCCTCTGAGAAGGCAGCTGAGGCTGCCTTGACTCTGTGGCTTCTGCTCCCCATCTTTTCCACGTTTCTTCCTGGCTTGCCCCTCAAGTGAGCCACCAAATCTCCCTGAGCTGCTGGAGAGGGCCAGATGGGAAAGAACACTTCTCAGAAGAGGAATGGCTCCTGCCTGGTTCTATCCCATCTCCTGCCTCCTCGTGGTTTGTTGCTGTTTCCCAGAGCTCGGGGTGGGGAGGGGGGCACCTTGGGCAGCCCTGCCAGCTCCACAATGTACCACAGGGCACAAGGACACCCCCTCCTGGTGTCAGTTCCAGACACCTGGCA
>NW_016107369.1:2120840-2123572 GCF_001604975.1 Cebus imitator
AAAAAAAAAAAAAAAAGAAAGAAAGAAAATTGTTTCTCCCTATGTTTTAAGATTGAGATAATATTTCCTAAAAGAAACCCCCAACCCCCAGGTCTTATTCACCAGAACTAGGTCACAGAGCCATCCCAAAACTAAGTGCTAGCAACGGGAAAGGGATGCCAAGATTAGCTCAGACTCATCAGGATTTTCCTCCAAGGCATGTGGAACTGGGGGGTGGGGACACCTGAAAAAAATTCAGGGCACTAAGGAAGAAAGCAGGGGTGACTACTTTTTAGCAATCAACAGCGTCTGCCCCATGGGTAATTATTATTATCTCCATTTTACAGCTGAGAAAACTGAGACTGAGATAGAGAAATGACTTCATGGCACAGTAAGAGACCAAGTTATGGTGTGAACCGAGAACTACTTGACTCCAAAGCCCCAACTCTTTCTACTGCAGGATATACTAAGTACTATTCTGTCTCTACTTCTGAGTAGAATGCTCCAAGTTTTTGCTGGGACAGGAAGGGTATAAATAGTACATGCATACATACACTTCCATATTATTTTGGTGACAATAAAATTACATCATAAAAATGTATATTTAGGCATGTTTATTTGACTAGCATTTATTTAGGGGCTTCTAATGCACTCAGGATAGAATGGCACCAGCCTTGAACTTCAGTGAGTCCCCAGTGAGGCAGTTGTGAACAGATAACTACAACTCTTTGTGGTAAATACAGATTGCAATTGAAGGACAGAGCTGGGAAATGCCAGAGACTACTTTCACAGGAAAGGTAAAAACTGAACTGGGTTTTGAAGGGTATATAGAAGTTTGCTCAAAAAACAAGAAGGAGAAACAGTCTTTGTAGATAGAGAACAGAGCCCTGCAAAGGCATGGGGCTTCAGAGTTCATATTGGGTTTAAGGAACAAGAAGAATTTAATGTGGTTAGAAAGTAATTGAGGAGAAGGAAGAGGCAGAAAGAGGAATTGGGGGCAATTTCCCAGAGGCCTTGTGTTCCAAGCTAAGGAGTTTGTCTTGATCCTGTAAAGCGCCCATAAGATTTTCATTTATTTTATTTTATTTTTGAAATGGACTCTCACTCTGTTGCCCAGGCTGGAGTGCAGTGGCGTGATCTCAGCTCACTGCAACTTCCTCCTCTTGGATTCGAGCAATTCTCCTGCCACAGCCTCCCGAGTAGCTGGGACTGTAGGCACCCACCATCAGGCCCAGCTAACTTTTGTATTTTTAGTAGAGACAGGGTTTCACCATATTGGCCAAGCTGGTCTTGAACTCCTGACCTTGTGATCCGCCCGCCTCAGCCTCCCAAAGCACTGGGATTACAGGCGTGAGCCACTGTGCCTGTCCTGGAAGATTTTTTTAAGCAGGAAAGTAAAATGATCATACTTAAGGATTTAGAAAACTTGGAAAACCCTAAGGAATCTAACTGGACGTGAGTGGGCAACACAGAAAAGGAGGGCTTGTTGGCTCAGATGCAGATGCGGACGCTTAGGACGTGTGGATTCTGGCATCAGTTAAGAGAAGTCACAGAGAAAGAAGGAGAAGGTATGTTCCCCAACATCAGTGCCACACCCAGCTGTACTTGGAGCCAATATACCTGTACAGGGATGTATGGGCCTTTCCAGGGTTTGAGAAGATCCACAAAGATGATGACTGCCTTGATCAATATATCTATGCTGAAGAAACACAAGCCTATCGGCTGGGCACAGTGGTTCAGACCTGTAATCCCAGCACTTCGGGAGTCCAAGGCAGGAGATCGCATGAGCCCAGGAGTTCACGACCAGCCTGGGCAACATGGCAAAACCCGTCTCTACTGAAAATACAAGACTTGCCGAGTGTGGTGGCATGCACCTGTAGTCCTAGTTACTCAGGAGGGTGAGGTGTGGGAATCACCTGAGCCCAGGAGGTCGAGGCTGCAGTGAGCTGTGATTGCACCACTGCACTCCAGCCTGAGCGACAGAGTGAGAACCTGTCTCAAAATAATAATTATTATAATACTTATAAATAAAATAAAAGCTAGCATCCATTGAGTACTTATTATATTCTGGGCACTCTGCTAAATATTCTAAATGCACTATCTTATTTAATTCTTAAAGCAATCTTGTAAAGCAGGTTTAGGCTACATTACATGAAATTGCCAATATTTGATGGGTCTAACAATGGAAACAGATGAGGAAGCCGGGAGGTGCAGTAACGTGGCGAAGATCGCACAGTCTCATGAGTCAAGATTCAAATCCAGATCTGTCTGATCAGGCCTCTAGAGTCAGGCAACTCTGAGTTCAAACTTCAGCCACCACTTACTAGCTGTGTGTCCCAAGATAAGTTATTTAACCTCTCTGAGTTTCAGTTGCTTCATCTATAAAATGGGGACAATAACTGACTCCACTCCATTAAGTGTGGATTAGCAGAGATAATGCAGCTGGACACCGTGGCTCATGCCTGTAATTCCAGCACTTTAGGAGGCTGAGGCGGGCAGATAACAAGGTCAGGGGTTTGAGACCAGCCTGGCCAACATAGTGAAACTCCTGTCTCTACTAAAATTACAAAAATTAGCTGGGCGTGGTGGCAGGCACCTGTAATCCCAGCTACTTAGAAGGCTGAGACAGGAGAATTGCTTGAAACTGGAAGGTGGCTGGCCGCGCGCTGGCTCACGCCTGTAATCCCAGCACTTTGGGAGGCCGAGGCGGGTGGATCACGATGTCAAGAGATCGAGACCATCCTGGTCAACAC
>NW_016107369.1:2124972-2134840 GCF_001604975.1 Cebus imitator
ACCTCATCTATGCACGCCTCTCCAATAGCTTTCTGGTTTTGCGTACAGACAGATGTTTCTGATATATGAGTGCATGCAGCTTTGTGTGTGTTTCAGGGCTCAAAAGCATCTGCACTGGCACAGGCTGGAGATTGGCACCACCCTTGGCAGCAATAGCCCAAAGACACTTTTTGTCCATTGCATTCCATGTCTGGGTGGGGCCCCTGCCTGCACTTTTCCATCTATATCTTGGAGTGTTCTTTTGGCAGAAACGACAAGTGCTGCTAACTTGAGAATGATCCAAAGTCCAGCACCCAGCTGCTCGCAGCGTATCTCCCTGAGATGGGGGGCTTTGGCTCACGGACGGACATCATAGTAGCTGTCATGATAAAATGCCGAAGGGGTGGGGAGCAGGCAGGCTCACTAAGCCACACCTGGGTTTCTGCACTTGGGGATACCCACGGATCTTTTCAGCACTGTCTGCCCTCTTCTGTGGCTGCAGTCTTGCACAAGACCTGGCTGCCCCCAGCTTCGTCTCTCTGAAAAGCATGTTCAGCTCGCTCCAGAGAAACTCAAAACACAGAAACTCCTATGCATTTTCCTGGAATCATTCTATAGCTCCAGCCTGGGAAAGCTTCCAACAGTTTCCTGAACCAAAGATAATAATAATAAAAGAGGTGAGGGAGGGGAGAATCGTGGGCACACGTTTCTATTGATTAATGTGCAAGGGAACAGACTTAGATTGTAGGGAAAGGAAAAGGAAAGGGTTTTCCAGGTCAATTTAAACATTTGTGTTGTTTTCTTTAAAGGCAGTTTCAAAATAGCTGGCCTCCCCAAAGCGATTTTTTGGAATCTACCCAGAGGGCAGAAAATGAACCCTTCCTTTCCTCATCTGGAAAGTCTTCACACCAGAGCCCCCCCTCATTCCTGAGCTCTGGCGTTAGAAGGACTTTCCCAACCTTCCAAGATTCCCTGCCCTCCCTCACCCGCTGACCTATAGGGAGTTATGTTTGCTCCACCCCAAGCAGCTGCATTCCAGCTGTGGAGATATTATGAAACATTTAGGAATCCTCTGGCTGGAAAGGTAAATGAGGAATAGCTCCTAAGGACAGCTGAAGGCTGGCTAAAGTCTGTAAACAGAGAAGCAGCAAGGAACAAATGCTTGACATAGGATTTCCTTTACAATTCTATTGTGCGGAACAGTCAGCTGTTAAGTTACAGAAAACCTTCTAGATGGTCTTACAGATCAAAGTGCTGATCAGCCCGACCCCCCTACTGTGAAGTGCAAGAAATGAAATTCGAACCTATTTGTGAAGATTCAAAAATATTTTCACTTACTCATGATCTCTCATCTATTTAATTAAAGCACAACATCTTGCTCAAAACAAGCCTTTGGAACAACAGACCAAACAGAACCTTAATTTAGGGATTTGCCAACTGATCTTGACTACTGCTGGCAGGTTATAGCAGCCAGCTAGAAGCAGAAGATGGGGTTCCCTGCCCTTCTGAAGATGGTGTCTGCCTGAGGATTCAGGAAAGAGGAGGGCCAGAGACCCATGGGGATCCTTGAAATACACAGAAGTTCGCCAGACAGGGCAGGGCTGAGCAAATGATTAGGCAGCTGAAGTCCCTGCAGCTGTCAGAACAACTGCCACCAAGCTCTCCTGGCTGAGGCTGCAGCAAGTGCTGCTGCGTGGATCTTATCTTCCGGGACTGCATTGTGGACACTCGGGTTAATGGCAGTCCACCTTACTACCTGGTTCTAGAACAGCCAGCAGCACCTGCCTAGCTACACGCTGTCTTACCCAAACCATTTCATTTCCTGGGTCCTGGATTTTGAGATTCTGGACTTTTCCACTAGCATCAACTGCCATCCAGCCTGACAGCAACAATTAACCACCATGGGTATGCTTTGAGAATTCAGTATCCAGGGTGGGGAACTCCACATCGTCCTCCATTCATGCCTGGTGCTAAAAGCAGATGTGGAGAATTAGCAGAAGTGGTGCCCGGTGTCCCAGGGGGCCGCCCAGCTACAGTGAAAGTGTCTCTCTCCCCACCTCTTCCTGCTCCTGTCGTTCCACTTCAAACACTCCCTATAGGGCACTTTTAACACCTCTGGAGCCACGATTGCCACTGTCTCTCTCACACTCACACACACACACACACACACACACACACACACACTCTGCCACTGGCCTAACCGCCTAATTCTCAGCCAGGTTGCTTGCTGACACAGCCTCCATGGCTGCCATGGAGGGTTCCTCTGCCCAGCAGTACCCCTTGGGGCTTTAAGACCCTATAAGGAAAGCACCAGGAAACCCCAAAACATTCTCCCTCCTGAAAACAATGGTTCCCAGTGTCTGCGCCAGACACACTCACACCACCCAAAATAGATGCGTTGTCCTCTTGCACAACATCCAGGAATTTGGTGAAACTCATCATTTTTCAGGTTACCGATAATTCAAGTTTGGAAACTGAAACAGGAAGGAACACAGGCTGAAAAGCTTTTATCCAGCCCACAGCATTTCTCTCTCCAGATGCAAGGTAGTTTTTTTCTTTTTTTTTTTTTTTTTCCAGCAGTACTTTGGTGGGGTTAAAATTAGCTGGCAGCATTCTGGTCACATGCTAGACGACAAAACAAAAGGGAGTTGTTCCCCCTGTGGCTCCTGAACTGGCCCACAACAGAGCTGCCTAAACCATGGATTTCTGGGAAGCTGGTTCTCCGGGCCCTGGTATGGAGTGGCCACACTAAGGACGCCCCTCGCTTATCATCCCTGCTATAACGGGGTGACACAGACAAGGTCAAGGCTGTTTGGAATCTTGGGGGTTGCCTCGATCTGGGAAGGCACTTAATGGTCCAGAATGGCTTTTGTAAATCTTCTCACCAAAGCCAATAAAGAAGCAAACACCACGGAAACACTGAGAGAGGGAAGGGAAACATCTGACACATGAACATGGGCATCCATGGACTTGTGGGGTGGCGGCTGCTCTTGGCATGATTAAAAAAAAAAAAATAGCTGGGTGTGGTGGCTCATGCCTGTAATCCCAGAGTCTTTGGGAGGCCGAGGAGTTCAGACCAGCCTGGCCAACATGGTGAAACACCATCTCTACTAAAAATACAAAAAATAGCTGGGCATGATGGCATGTGCCTGTAATCCCAGCTACTCAGGAGGCTGAGGCAGAAGAACTGCTTGAACCTGGAAGGCGGAGGTTACAGAGAGCTGAGATTGCCCCACTGCACTCCAGCCTGGGTGACAGGGGGAGACTCCGTCTCAAAAAACCAAACCAAACAAAAATAAATAAATATAATATATCTGGGCTAGGGGAGGCAAACATTTAGGATAAATTCTTTATCTCTTGACCTTGATGATAGGGACATGTCAGGGTCCGCTTTGTTCATCCAGCTTAAAACTGTCACCAGAAGCCCTGGATTAAAATGCAGCCTCTGATTCACACACAGTCAGGAAACATGCCTTGTGCTCAGTACGGAAACATGTCCGTCAACCTGGGAAAGGAATCACCACCACGAAATATGCTTTTGGCTTGCCAAAGCTTAGCAGCTGCTAGAGCCAAAAACCCAGCTGCCTGGACTGTCTGGGGAATGGGGGGAGGGTTGCTTTTTGAATCACCTGATTTCTGCCTCCAACTCTAGTTTAATTCCAAGCTGAAACCTATCTTGAAATGTCTCAAGGGCCAGCTGCTCCTAAAAATTGTAGTTTTAGCTAACCCTTTAGCTCTGTGCCTGCTGGCAAGGTGAAACAGATGGCCTTTGTTGATTATTTATTTGGAACGGACGACTTTGGAATCAGGAAATTCCAGCGAGACATAGTGCATCACTTTGGCCAAAGCTGCCGTAACAATCATGAACAGACACCCAGAGAGTCAAGTTCAAAGAAATTGCAGCTAAGCCCCAGGAACTTGGGGCATTTTCAGCCTTTCTCTTGTCCTGGCCTCCATGTTCACCATGCATTAGGCAGAAATATTCCGTTTGGTTCAACATTCCGTGGCCTTCAAGGGTTTGAATACAAGGGCCCACATTCAAGGTCCCACTTTGTCAAAAGGGCTTTAGGAAGCTAACAGGCCTCTGACTTGTATTTCATCCTGAAGCCCTCATTATACAGACAGATCAAAACAGAAATCCCACCTGCCTTAATGCCCAGCACAGAAAGTCCTCTTTAATTAACATACACCATTTTTCAGTGAAACAGCCGCAAGGTGTTAAAAAGTACATAGAGGTCTGAAAGCTGAAACCCAAGATAAACAGTGTGCCGAAATATATTTAGCAGAAAATATTGAAAGCCACAGGAAAAATAAGTTCCCTTCCTGGGATGTTAACAAAGGTTTAGGTTCAGGAAACCTTCAGGAAGCAGTGAGCCAAGAAGGAATACTGCTCTCGGGTTTTACCCCCAATGTAAATAAATCACTAAACCTCTTTGGTTTCCATAGGCCTGGGCTGGAGTGGAATATTTCATTTTTTCCCCATTAAACAGGCCACCCGGAGTGTTAGCATTACAGGCCTGAAAATATACCAAATCTGAATGTCCTATTTTGTTTCTGTACATTAAATCAGACTGTGTTTCAAACGACAGTTTGTGCCAAATGAGGGGCGGATGGTCCAGACACCGCACCCTCACACACCTGAAATCGGCGCAGTGCAAATGACAGATCTGTTTCACCTTGGATCTCCCGGCGTCTTGACTCCTACAGGAACATACCCTCTGCCCTAGTGGCCCAAGGTGATGTCATGTTCATTCTAAAGGCCGCGCGGTTCCCAGGGACTACACAGCAAGAAGTTGCCTTCAGAAAGACCCAGATTTCCTGCGATCTCAGGTAGGCGGCAGGGAGGGAGAAAACAAGGATCCGCCGCCCCTCTCCCCAAGATGGATGCTGCATGATGTAAGTGGCTGGCTAAAATATCTGGCATCCTTGCAGTTTTAAGTTGCCAGCTAAATATTATTAAAAAGATAAAATACACGCAAACTGTGCAGAATGCAGGGCTGCTGTGTTTACATCCGGGTTTTGATGACTCAAAGACTTACACTTGGACTTGCTGAAAAGCTCCATTAAAAACACCGCTTTGTGAAAGCCTCAAGGGAGTAGGAAGAAAGGGGGGGTGTGAAAGAGGAGCAGGGGAGGGTGGTAACCCACCCACGGACGGCGCTCAGACCTGTGATCCGGGCTGGCACTGGAGGCCAGGGAAGTGCTTAGAGGTTAACCTCCTCTCAGCCTCGGAACCAGAGCGGGGAGGGTTAACCTTTTTCCAGAACATGTATTTCACCGTCTCACTGACTGGAGGGAGAGGAGGGGCGGGAGGGGGAGAGCGAGAGCCTGCCGCGCAGAGAGGCAGCGGATCACAAGGCCATTCTGATAGCCTCCTGTCCCCATGGCAACTGCAACGGCATTTATCAGTTCCTTCTGCGCACAGGCACAGCAAATCTGCATTGCACATGGCAGTCTTCCAGCATTTCAAATGAAAGAGCACTTTGAACGGCTGCCAAGTTTGGAAGGAGCAGAACTGTCAGGGCTGCTTAAAGCTGGCAGTTTATACTGGGGAGGTTTTCGCTTCCCAGAATCCTTCGGGCCTGGCGAGCCGCCAAGTACTTAGCGGAAGCTAAAAAGTAACTCGCTCCCCTCCCTCCCATCCCTTCCCCTCCCCTCCCCTCCCCCTGCTCACGCTCCCCCTCCACACTATTCACCGCAGTGCTCTCAAAATTTTCCACATGTCCTGTGTCACCAGTGCAGACTGTACAATGAAAACCAGAACGCCGGCTGCCCACCACCAGGCTTTTATTAATAAATAACCGGGGGCGGTGGTGGCATCAGACTCTGACAGCTGGGGCACCGGGTCTCCGCGTACCTGCCAAAACCCCGTAACCACTGGGTGTGAACGCGTGTGGTGTGTGTGCCTTTCGGCCTTAAAAAGACATTAATAAAAATAAAAATAAAGGGAGCCTCAGAACCGTAGACACCCTGAGTACTGGGGGAGAAGGGGTGGGTTTCGGTTGGATGGTTTGGCGCTTTATTTAGGGTGGGAACGGAGGTCTTGCAGGCAGCGTTGTTCAGATCCAGCCTTTCTAAGATCTGCCGGGAAGAGGGCTGTTATGGAGAGCTGAACCTGTTTCTGGAGGTTTCCTTGAATCAGATGTCACGGTGAAAGCCCGGAGGCCACCGATGGGGAGGGAGTTCGGAGATGGTTTTCAATGGAAAGTTTACCAGATAACTTCTGACCATCACGCACAGCCTGGAGCACAAGGGCTTCTACCCGTAGAAAGTGGAAATTGGCATAGTATTCACTGTACTGATTTTTTTTTTTTAATGAAAATCTACACTGAGATCAAGGGCTTGGGCTTTATTCTCCAGCACAAATAGAATGAAAATTGTCTGCCGCTTAGGCGGTTGGATAGAGTTCAGGAAAACTATGTCTGGCATTAATTCCAAAGTGGAGGTTTTGGTACAAGTGAGGCCCATTAATTTCAGTAAACTGTTTTCACTAGTCCAGACCCTGCTGTGCAAGGACTATTTATTACCTTTTGCTAACCTGATGTCTGCAGAGTTGTAAAGCAAAGGGAAAAAATCCAGGGTGAAGATATCTATATTTTGCATCAAATGGGTTTTGCACTTCCCTTTGGGGGCCATGTTTTATGGGGAGTTTTCTATCCCTGGCTTTTCTTTATCTGAGCTAATTTTAAAAAAAATTCCATCTTGCAGTAAATTAGAAAAAAAAAAAAAATCCTGATAGAGAGGAGCCTGATGAGAGCAAATACTCATCTCCTGCCTCCTTCAGAAGGGCACCTCCCAGCCACAGGGATGTTTCGTGTCCCTGTCTTCAGCTTCCAGGCTGCAGGTCCACTGCAAAGCGCTGACATGATTCACCCTGACGATCAGGTCTAAAATACACCAAGACAGTCAATTTTGGCATTTGTTCTCCCTTAGGAATTTTACTAGCTGCCTTAGAAAAGCACATAAATTGCTTCTCCCTCCCTCTCTTTTTCCATGCCTCCTCTCTTCATCCCTCCCCGCCACAAGTCCATCTTGATGTCATTTCAAAGGGTGAAAAGAGGGGATTTGTCAGGCAGTCCGGTTTGAGTGTCTTGCCAGGCCCCTACACACACACACACACACACACACACACACACACACACGCATGCACGCACGCACACGCGCACCAGCTGAGAATGTTAATCAGAATTAAAAGCCAGTCAGTACTATTAAAGCATCAAACATGAAGACCTAGAGGAGGAGAAAGGGAATTGGGGCTGGGGATGCAGGGAGTAGGAACCAAGCAGAATTCAGTCCTCTGTCCTGACTTACTAAAATAAAGGAGGGGAGAGGTAGCGGTAATCCCGATTTGGTCACCTTGTCAAATTTATTGGCCTTTCCATTCAATTACCCCCCCACATTTCCCCACCTCCCTACCCCCCACGCCTCACCCTGCCCCAACACAGTCAAGTTTTGTGCCATTCCCAAGTGTGATTAATCTCTGGCAGAGGCCAGAAACAGGAGTAGGTTTCTTGGCTGCCCGTTCTGATAAACAATCTGTTCTAGGGAAGAGTAGGTGAAGGGGGCTGGCTGGCGGGCGAAGCGGGGGCGGTAATCTGCGGGCATGATGTGGGGTGGGGGTAGGAGAAGGAGGAAAGGAGGGGGCAGCCTCCAGGCTGGCCCCAGCTAACCCTAGTAGGGCCCGCCCTCCCGGAAAATGCAAGTTCCTCTCCTTGGGGCGCGTGGTCTTGGGATGGGTCAGGTTTCCTGCCCTTAAAAATGTGAGCAGACAGTAGATCCTTTCTTGCTTGTCACTTCACCATGTCCAGGGAATGTCGCAGGGACACCAAAGGCCCAGGGAGAGGGAAGGAAGGGGAGGAGAGGCGAGAGGAGCCCGCGCATCCCTAGGCTTCAAAGCCATTTTGAATGCTCTGGGCATTGCAGACCAGGTGCACACAGACTTGTCCCAAAGGGAAACCGAGGCAGCGGGGCGGGGAGGCTGGGTAGGAATGGTGGTGGTAAGAAGTATTTTAAAGCAGAATAGGGAAAGCCAGAAGCTGTTTAAAACAAAAGGAGAGACTATTTTGCAGCATCGGAGGTCGCTGGGATGGCAACAGTAGGCAAGAAAGCTGGCTGTGGATTTTGCAGTGGGGCTTATTGTGTGGGCAGCCAGGCAGAAAGTGGGAATATGAAAAAGTGGGGAGCGGGGAGTTGGCGGTAAAGGAAAACCAGTGCCTAGAAGGCTGCGCACGCTGAAATGTCACCAAGGAGAGGGCAGTGGCACTGAATGAAAGATGAATAATTGGCTACCTTTTGGAAAAAGCAATGTAAAAATATTAATAAAGGCAGGAAGCCCGCTTCTTCTCAGCGTGAAAAGCAAATCCATTTCTCACCTCCTGCCTCTCCTTCCCATCCCAACACACAAAAAGCAACACACATACACACAACTCCTGTCTGTCCTGCATCCAAGAAGCCTCTGATAGGTTCGTTTTCCCTTGGATTTAATTACTTGAAAATGCTAAACGAAAACCTGTAATTATACCCTTAGTCCCTGCCACTCAGGTCCAGTACACTTCCTGCCTAGATTTGTTTTCTAAAGAAGAGGTCATTGCATCTTTTATTTCCAAATTGGCCAAAAAAAAAAAAAAAAAAAAAAAAAAAAAAAGCCCCAGATAAATCCAACTGCTCTGAGCTGCACTGCCACCACCGGGGATTTGGGGAGGGGACAACCTTGTCTCTCTAGGAGAGATGAGAAAAAAACAGCCTAACCTTGCTATTGTCTTACTCCAGCTCTTAGGCCTAGAGGCTGTCATTGCTTCTTTGTCTGTCAGCCCAGAAGGACACGGACATGCTAGACTGGGCCCCCAGGAGGAAGCCCTCCAAGAGGAAGATGAAGAGGGTGGACAGGGCTTAGCTGCAGGCCTGGCTTTCCACCTAGTTTACCTCGAAGGGCTTAGCGCTGGAAACGAGATTTGTCACAGTGTCTCCCCTTTCTACAGCCCTAGGCATGAACATACAGAATTTCACAGCAAACCCCTGAAGTCGGGAGAACAGGTTTTAATATCAACCTTTGACAGGTGAAGACATGGAGTCCCAGAGAGATTAAATAGATTGCTCTAAGTCAGTCATGTGGCTGGTGGGAGTGTTGAACAAGCTCTGCCTCTTATGACTTTTGGGCTATTGCATCAGGAAAGGATACCTAGGAGGAAATGGAAGCTTCTAGATTCTGGGCTAGAGCCAGTCTGGCTTGTTTTATCCAGCACTGAGAGAAAAAGTGCTCTCTAAATAAATAGTTGAATAGCTGAATAAATGGCAAATGGAAGGGCACTGTTTAAGGAGCCAGGGAACAGAAACCCACCAGGCCATCTGGTAGCCAAGTTTCAGCTTTGAGACAAAATATAAGTATTGAGAACACTTTCACACCAGGGACCTATTCAAGCTTACTCCTTTGGGTCTGGCCAGAGGGGGAGTTCAGGTTAAAGTATGGTAGTCCTCTAGATGTGTTGGAGGGGTCACTGTGTTTCCTGGCTGTCTTGCTTCAGTGATGCCTAGGCCAGGTTTGATGTCAGGGCTATACCGTACCCTTGCCTAGAAGTGCTTTTTTCCCCCCTCTCTCTCTTAAGAGATGAAGGCTGGGCACTGTGTCTTACACCTATAATCCCAGCACTTTGGGAGGTTGAGGTAGGCAGATCACATGAGGTCAGGAGTTTGAGACCAGCCTGGCTAATATGGTGAAACCCCATGAAACAATAAATACAAAAATTAGCCGGGCATGGTGGCAGGCATCTGTAATTCCTGTTATCCCAAAGGCTGAGACAGGAGTATCATTTGAACCCAGGAGGCAGAGGTTGCAGTGAGCTGAGATCACACCACCATACTCCAGCCTGGGCAATAGAGCGAGACTCGGTCT
>NW_016107369.1:2134900-2140245 GCF_001604975.1 Cebus imitator
AAAAAAAAAAAAAAGAGGTCTTGTTCTGTCACCGAAGGTAGAATGCAGTGGTGTGATCATAGTTCACCGCAGTTTCCAACTACTCCTAGGCTCAAGTGATCCTCCCACCTCAGCCTCTCAAGTAGCTGGGACTACAGGTGTGTGCCACTGCACCTGGTAGCCAGAAATGCTTTGAGGGCTGCCGCCTGCCACAATCAAGTGGCCCCCAGCCCAAGGACAGGACAGTACATATTGGGTGAGTGTCCACAATATAAAGTGGCACACGTTATTTGTGTGATATGACTTTTGGGTATGAGAAGGGCTCCTTCCACTGTAGAAGTCACTCTCTTCACTTTCCTCCTTCCTTTTTATTGTTCAGCCTGGGGTTTTCCTCAGGAGTGCACATTTAAAAGGCTGCTGTCCTTGGTAAGGGTATCTCAGTAAATTTCAAAATGCTTCAGTGAGTGCTAGAGCTTCAGGTTTTTCTCCATCATCTCTGCCAAGGACCAGGGTAATGAAAAGGCAGGAAGAGATCAGGTGCGGTGGTAATCCCTGTACTTTGAAAGGCTGAGGTGGGAGAACTGGCTGAGCCCAGGAGAGACAAGCCTGGGCAACACAGTGAGATCCCCTTGTCTACAAAACATAAAAAACTTAGCTGGATGTGGGATGGTGCATACCTGTAGTCCCAGCTATTCTGGAGGCTGAGGTGGGAGGATCACTTGAGCTTCAGAGGTGAAGGCTGCAGTGAGCTGAGATCGCACCACTGCACACCGGCATGGGTGACAGAGTGATCCTGTCTCAAAATAAATAACGTGGTTTTTTTGCTGTTGTTGTTTGTTTGTTTTAAGGCAGGGGCTGTGTGCAGTTGCTCACACCTGTAATCCCAGCACTTCAGGAAGCCCAGGCAGATGGATTGCTTGAATCCAGGAGTTTGAGACCAGCCTGGGCAAAACCCCATCTCTTTTGTGCATGTGTGTGTGTTTTTATACTAAAAATACAAAACAAACAAAAAAATTAGCTGGGCATTGTGGCACACAACTGTAGTCCCAGCTACTCCAAAGGCTGAGGTGGGAGAATCATCTGAGCCCAGGAGGTTGAGCTGCAGTGTGCTGAGATGGTACCACTGCAGTCCAGCCTGGGCAACTGAAGTGATACCCTCTCAAAAAAGGAAAAGAAAAAGGAAAAAAAAAAAAAAAAAGGCTGGAAGAGAGTGAATGGCCTTACAGGATGCCAAGAAAGCGTAACTACTTAATTTTGCTTCAGAGTTGGATGGTGATTTTAACTCCAAAATAACCTGTGCTAATTTATGTATAACCTTGCATCTACTGGGACATTAACCTTTAAACTCCTATGGGGGGAGAGCTTTTAATTTCTTGCAGTTTCTCAGGAGCATCTGAGACCCTCAAAAGGCTAGGAGCAGGCTGGGTGAAAGAAGAAATGCCAGTTTTACACCCAGAGAACCTGGTTTCCAGTAATTCTGGACTCGGCTTTCCTCACCTATATGGGAGGTTGATGAAAGTAGCACCTACCTCACAGGGTTAGTGAAACAATGTCTGGGAATGCACGTTGGAGCCTTAGACAAATGTTGGTCATTATATTGTTAATAATCCCTTACATTTTATTAAGCATATTATATTGTCTTCACAGATCAACGAGGCAGGCAAAGGAGGCAGTGTAATTTTTCCCATTTTACGGATGAAGAAACTGAAGTTCAAGTGATTTGCTCAAGTTCACACAGCTGTTTAGGGTCAGCCAAGTCCAAGTTAAACAACATAAGTAAATATGTACCCAAATGGTAAGCGCCCTCCCTTCCTCCCTCTCTCCTGAGTTTCGGGTTGAACTACTCAGCTCACGCAAACCAAAATATTTGAGAGGCCTGGCCCGTCCATGCCAATCAGGGACAACAATGACAGCAGGCCCCGTGTACCAGACCTGACCGAGGGATGGCGAGACTGCAGGGAGGGGCTTCCCGCTCTGAGGCCCCGCCTTCTGGTGGCCCAGCAGGAAAGCGCCGGCGGCACCGGGTCTCCGTAGCCGGGCGGTGGAAATCCCCAGCTTGTTGCGGGCCAGTGGGAACTGGCTGGCACTCCTACTCCCCGCTGAGGCCCAGGCACACGCCTGGCAGGGTGGAGGGTACGGGGGTGTGCGCACCTGTGGCCCGGTCGGCCACCCTGTCAGCTCTCTGCCTACTCTTGCCGTCCAAGGACTTCCTTCCTTGCCAACCCCCCTTTTTGGGGTGTGGGTATTTGTTTTAATCCAACCAGGTCAGTGAATAGCACCCTTGTCTGGCTCTTCCCATTTTTTTTACCTCTAGGCCTGGTCCCTGGGCAGCTCATTCCAGGGTTCCTTTATTTTTGGACATAAAAAAACCACATCAGCTTTTGCTGAGGACCACGCTGGGCTCCTCCATGTCCTGGCACGCGGGCAAAGAGAGGAAGCGGGGAGGAGGCAGGAACCAGACGCGACTCCCTCCGCCTTTCTTCTCCTCCCTGTTCCCCGCCCCTCCAGGAAGAAATCAGTCAGAGATCCATCGCTCGCTGCGGTCACTGTGCCTGCAGCCACCACTACGCCCGCCCTCCTTTTCCTTCCACCCGATTTTGCTCGGAGAGCCCGGCTGCCCGCGAGCCCCAGGCTGGGCAGGTCCTGGCGGGCGGCGCGGGCTCCCCTCCCCCAGGGCTTCTCTGCGAATCACGTTGTTCCTGGGATTTCATGCTCGAGTGACTCTTGCGTAACCCTACGCCCTGGCCTAAGTTAATACTTTTTATTTCCCAAATACTGGGATTACTCCTTTAGGGAAAGGCAAATACTTCCGCCACGGGATGGGCCTGGGAGTAGATGTGTAAATCACCTTGCTGTCTCCGTTCCCTCACCCTCCACAGCCCCTTTGCTCGTCCCTACAGGCCCAGGGCTCAGGCTGTGCCTCTGGGGTTCCTGGCGCACAGCGATCAGGGGCCAAGGAGAGGCCAGAGGAGGGCCCAACCCAGACATTTGTTTTCATCTTCTCCGAGGCGGATCTAGCAGGCTGGAGAAGTGGGTCCCGCTTACCACGGGGCTGTTACCAAAAAAGGCCTTTCTCTCGCTGGAGCGCTTGGCGGCGCGCGTTGCAGTAGGGTGACGCGAGGTTCAGCCCGGGCCTCCTCGAAGGTTGAGCCAGCTGACTGCACGGATGCCAGGCCAAGAGCACCCCCCCACACACCCACCCGCCCTGTCTCTGCCACAGCAAGGCAGGGGCAGGAGAGAGACTGCAGGGAGCTTCGAAGTGCGAGCCTGGCGACCTTCTTCTCCCCACTACTAACCTTGGGCTATGGCGCTCCGGAAAGGCCAAGTGGAAAGCTGACCTTTTGCTCCAGTTTAGAGCAGGGTTCCCTGAGGATGCCAGCCCAGATGGCAAGCTGGGGGAAGGGAGGAAGCGACAGGAGGAAGGAACTTTGGGAAAGCGATGCCGCCGTTTGGCACCTGGCTATACTAGTCTCTCTGCCTGTCTCCCAGACCCCGTGGACAGAGTTCTGTGAGTCTGCACCTGGCATCTTAGTTGAAGCTCCTCCACCTCCACTACCTCCCTCCCAAATCCTGTCCAGTTCCTTTCCACCGTTGTCACAGTATTGTTGCTCCGGGCTTTTCTTCGGGGAGAAAATCCACCTCCGGAACACTGGAGTTCTTGCGTCTCACCGTCTCTCACACATCCCCAAACGGCCATCTCCAACAAGCAGTTAAGGAACAGTTTATCACCACAAATGATGGTGATTCTTCGGGTGTGTGGGGGGGAGTATGGAGAGAGCTGTGTTTTTTAAATTAAAGGATTATGAGTCTGTAATGGAAGTCTGTTTAAATACACGTTGATTTCTAAGTCAGTGTGTCTGAAGGCACCCCGGCATGTATGTGTATATATATCTCCCTTTAGTAACAGTGAAGACGAGACAGACAGGGAGAAGGGGACATATGTGTGTGCATGCCAAACATAACACTATGACATAGAATCCAACTTGCTTTCTCTAGCAGCCTGGCTGGAGGGTTGTGGCTAAGTTGCTATTTCCCCAATATTTTTGGTTTAATAAAGGGAAGGGCTGAATAAATATTAATGTAAAGAAATGGGTCAACCAGCCAAGCCAAAGCTAAGGAGCCCTGGGCTGGCGGGGATGTCAAACCATTTCCCAGCCCTGTGTTTTGATTCACTTCAGGGTAGCTATGATGTGTGAAGGCCTGAAGTCTGGGAGAGTGAGGCAATGCTCCCCAAGCAGCTCTTTGCAGAGGAATCACTGCAAAGCGCCAGCAGGCCAGAGAAAGTTTATTATTGCTCTGGAGTGCACTGAGAGCTCACTGTTTTGCAAAAACAGAAATCTGGCTGCTTTGAGATGAAAGCGGGGCTCCCTAGGACTCCTCCTCCTTTTCTGTCCTTAAAAACTGACCTTTCTGGCCAGGCGCAGTGGCTCACTCCTGTAATCTCAATACTTTGGGAGGTGGAGGTGGGCAGATCACCTCAGGTTAGGAGTTCGAGACCAGCCTAACCAATATGATGAAACCCCGTCTCTACTAAAAATACAAAAATTAGCCAGGTGTGGTGGCGTGCGCCTGTAATCCCAGGTATTTGGGAGGCTGAGACAGGAGAATCACTTGAACTCGGGAGGTAGAGATTGCAGTGAGCCAAGATGGTGCCATTGCACTCCAGCCTGGGCAACAAGAGTGAAACTCTGCCTCAAAAAAACAAACAAGGCCGAGTGCGGTGGCTCATGCCTGTAATCCCAGTACTTTGGGAGGTTGAGACGGGTGGATCACGAGGTCAGGAGTTCAAGACCAGCCTGGCCAACATGGTGAAAACCCATCTCTATAAAAAAGATTAAAGCAAACAAACAAAACACCTCCCCTTTCCTTTGCACTTGGGAGCCCAAGAATGAGTGGGAGATTGTAGCTCCGGGGAGTGTTGGATAAGGGAAGAGGCTCTGGAGGTCAAGTGCCAAAATAAAAATAAATATCTCTTGTTGCTTCCATGAGCTTTATTGCAATTAGTAATAGGAGTAATATGAATAGTGACCCTTACATTTTATGCAATTTACAAAGTACTGTCACATGTTACCAGCAATAGTACCAACCCTAGTACCAATACTAATAATAACTAACACTTACTGTGAGTCTGACACTGTGCTCTCCATTCTGTATGGTGAATTTAGGTTACAGTCTGGTAGTGACAGATCTACAACTTCTGTATATAGAACTCAGTGGTGCTGGGCACGGTGGCTCACGCCTGTAATCCCAGCACTTTGGGAGGCCAAGGTGGGCAGATCACAAGGTCAAGAGATCGAGACCATCCTGGCCAACATGGTGAAACCCCATCTCTACTAAAAAATATAAAAATTAGCTGGGCATGGTGG
>NW_016107369.1:2140416-2146711 GCF_001604975.1 Cebus imitator
AAAAAAAAAAAAAAAAAAAAAGAACTCAGCGTTACAAATCTGTTGTTTGGAAGGGGAAGCTGGGGTTTGGTTATGAAGGTATATTTGAATAGTACTTACATAAGATTGTATGTAACATCAAATCCACTGGGACTGATGGGAATTTTGAGTACCCTAAGCCACCTCTGCGAGCCTGAGCTTGTCAAAGCCACCTCTCAAATCATATTTACTGGATTCAGATCATAGCTCCATCTCTAATGGCTGTGGGCAAGTTTTATAGCCTCTTTGCTTTCCTGATTTGTAAAATGGAGTTAAAAGAATCTACCCTGTAGATAATATTAAGAGTTTAATAGTATAATAGGCTGGGTGCGGTGGCTCATGCCTGTAATTCTGGCACTCTGGGAGCCTGAGGAGAGACGATCACCTGAGGTCAGGAGTTCGAGACCAGCCTGGCCAACATGGTGAAACCCTGTTTCTACTAAAAATACAAAAATTAGCAGGGTGTGGTGGTGGGAGCCTGTAATCACAGCTACTCAGGAGCCTGAGGCAGGAGAATTGCTTGAACCTGGGAGGTAGAGGTTGCAGTGAGCTGAGATCATGTCACTGCACTCCAGCCTGGGCAACAGAGTGAGACTTTGTCTCAAAACAACAACAAACACCACAAAATACTATAGATGATATCCCCTAAATAATTTAGATAATATTAAGGGTGATGCAAGTAAGCCACCTAGTTTACTAAATGTCTCACAACAAGTCTAGGTAAAAGTTATCTCCTATTATGAAAAGAAACAAATTGAGGCTGGGTGAGGTGGCTCATTCATGTAATAACAACACTTTGGGAGACCAATGTGGGTGTATCACTTGGGCCCAGGAGTTCGAGACCAGCCTGGGCAACATGGCAAAACTCCACCCCTACAAAAAATAGCCCCTCCCCCCCCAAAAAATAGCCAGGTGTAATGGCACATGCCTGTAGTTCCAGCTACTAGGGAGGCTGAGGTTGGAAGATTGCTTGAGCCTGGGAGGTCAGGCTGTGGCAAGCTGTGTGTGCCACTGCACTCCAGCCTGGGCAACAGAACAAGATCCCATCTCAAAAAAACAAAAAATCCAAAAGCCCAAGTTGAAATCCCAAACAACCCAAATAAGCTGGGAGCTATTATTCCATTTTACAGACTGAAAAGAGAGCTTTTGTGACTAACTAGCTCAAGGGTGCAAAGCCAGTAAGTGATGAAGAGGAAATTTCAATCTGGTGGCCAGACTCCAGAACCTGAAACCCATTACATTACTTTCCCTTCTCCAGCCTTCCCTGGGATTATCTCGGTTTTAATGAAATAAAAAAAATACCAACCCAGTAATTAGAATAATCAACAGAAATGCCTTAACTAGAGCTATGGCCAACATATCAGTTCTGCCATAAGTAATACTGATGAGTAGTGATCTTGTTCTGCCTTCTGGGGCAACATGGAATGAGATCACAGCGCCTGAGAAAGAGGTTAGAAAACTGCGGCTGTAGGCTGCTGCAGGCCGAGTGCAGTGGCTGACGCCCGAAATCCCAGCACTTTGGGTGGGGGGGGGGGAGCGGGGAAGACACAGACAAGACTGCCTGAGTTCAGGAGTTCGAGACCAGCCTCGGCAACACAGTACAAAAAATTAACCTGGCGGGGCAGCGTGCGCTTCTAGTTCCAGCAACTCTGGAGGCTGAGGCGGGAGAATCACTTGAACCTGGAAAGCGGAGGTTGCAGTGAGCCGAGATCGCGCCATTGCATTCCAGTCTGGGCGACAGAATGATATTCGTCTCCAAAAAAACAAAAGAAAGAAAGAAAACTACAGCTGTGCTTTACAAAAAGATATAAAGTTATCAGTATTATTAAAAACTGCCCCCACCTTTTAAAAATCAAACTAGAAAAACCACTCACCTGTTTGGCCTCTCCTGCACCTCCCCCTCCCTGCCCTCAACTGCAGCTGTGCGCAGCCAGTTGACTGTTTTCCTTAAAGGCCTCTGGGTGCTCGTATCTTTAGACGTTCAGCCAAAATTTTTAGAGTGCGGCTGGGGGGAAGGGTAGCACACCCAGAATTAATTTAGCTCCACCGTTGAAACCTGGGTTCCTACCCAAGGCACAAAAACAAATAGAAAAGGCAGTTTCTGGAAGATTAGAAAACAGCAAAGTTTGCAGGTGTTTCGCCATCAGTGGTGGCGTTGAATGTAACATCCATGCCAGGGGGGATAAGGTTTGATCGCAGATGAAATGGTTAATACCTTATACGAAATTCACGACGAAAAATCCCGAAACAGGACATTTAAATGCACTGCCGAGGCTCGGGGGTGGGGAGCAGGGATCGGAAGCGACGCTAGTGGTTCTTAAATGCGTTTTTACTTGGGAATGCCGGGCAGGGAAAGGAAAGGTCATCGTCTGTTTAATTTCCAACCCCAGCTCTGGACTTCCAGCATTAGCTCGCCGGGCCTCAGCTGTTGTACACACACGGCGAGGGGGAGGGGAGGGCAGAGGCGCGGAGGAGGGGCCGGCTGGGAGGAATCTGGGCATCCTGCCGCGCATGCGCCTTTCCCGAGCAACAAGTGGGCTCCACAGAGGAAGTGTAAAGGGGGGGGTGGAGAACTGGTGCAGAGCATGGCGGTGACGTCAGCGCTCCGCCCGGGCGGCATCCCGCGCGGCCAAGCCGGGGACAGCGCGAGCCGCAGCCGGAGCAGGAGCGCCGAGACGCGCCTCCGGAACGTAGAGTAACAATCACAACCCCACATTCCGGGCGAGCGCGAGCACGAGCGGGAAGGGATGCGACCCGGGCCGAGGCGCCGCGCGAGCGCCCTGCAGCCAACGTGAGCGCCGCCAGCCGCGGCGGCCCGGGCGCCAGCCAGGCCTGGGGGCGGCGGGAGCCTGCGTGCGTGCCCTCCTCTCCTCTGCTCTCGTGCGTCCTGGAAGCAGTGGCCGCGGCGGCTCCCTCCGGGGTGCAAACCCAGCCGCTGCCAGCGGAACGGCAGACGCCGCGGAGGGGAGAAGGTCCGTTCTCGGCTACCACCCCCTCCCCCAGCCCTCCGGGGAAGCAGCGGCTTCAGCAAGATTGGACCCGGGCACCGGGTGGCACTGAACCCTCTAGCCCTCGCCCCAGGGGGCCCGTCGGGGAAAGGACGCAGCTCGTAGGGGGGCCCCCGGGGAAAGGACGAGACATCCCCTTTCGAGCTTCCAAGCTACCCGCCACGCCGGGGAGGGGGCCAAGAGGCAACGGCGGCCAGCACCGGGCACCCTCGCCCCCTCCCCTCGGGCCCGGAGCTTCCAGCCCAAGTCCGCAGCACCAGGAAGAAGGCTCCTGAGCTCCCCTCGCGACGAGACAACCGCAGTAGGAGGTGGGGGCGAAGAGCGGGCTGAACCCGTCCTCCGCCCGGACGGTGGAGCCCCCACGGCGAGGCGCTGCGCCGGCGGTGGAGACTCGCGCGCCCTTCAGCCCCTGGGGCAGAACTTTCTCGCCCCCCTCCTCCCTCCCCCGCAGTCGGACTCCCTCCCCAGCCGGCCAGTCCTCCCG
Source organism: Cebus imitator (assembly GCF_001604975.1). Taxonomy (NCBI): domain Eukaryota; kingdom Metazoa; phylum Chordata; class Mammalia; order Primates; family Cebidae; genus Cebus; species Cebus imitator. Next base: position 2,143,927 of record NW_016107369.1, read on the forward strand.
GAGGAGAAGGCACCGCGGAGACAGCCCGGGCGGGGGCCTACCTTCCCCAGGGCCGGCATCATGTCGGCGGCGCAGGTGTCCTCGTCCCGGAGACAATCTTGTTACCTGTGCGACCTGCCCCGCATGCCCTGGGCCATGATCTGGGACTTCTCGGAACCCGTATGCCGCGGTTGCGTCAACTACGAGGGCGCCGATCGCATCGAGTTCGTGATCGAGACCGCGCGCCAGCTGAAGCGGGCGCACGGTTGCTTCCAGGACGGCCGCTCCCCCGGGCCGCCGCCACCCGTCGGGGTCAAGACTGTAGCCCTGTCGGCTAAGGAAGCGGCTGCGGCAGCAGCGGCAGCGGCGGCGGCCGCCGCGCAGCAGCAGCAGCAACAGCAGCAGCAACAGCAGCAGCAGCAGCAGCAGCAGCAGCAGCTCAACCACGTAGATGGTCCCAGCAAACCTGCGGTGCTGGCGGCCCCGTCTGGCCTGGAGCGCTACGGCCTGAGCGCGGCCGCCGCCGCCGCCGCCGCCGCTGCCGCCGCTGTGGAACAGCGCAGCCGCTTCGAGTACCCGCCACCGCCGGTGAGCCTGGGAAGCAGCAGCCACGCCGCGCGGCTGCCCAACGGCCTGGGGGGCCCAAACGGCTTCCCCAAACCAGCACCGGAGGAGGGACCCCCAGAGCTGAACCGCCAGAGCCCCAACTCTTCTTCAGCGGCGGCGTCGGTGGCGTCTCGGCGTGGGACGCACGGTGGGCTGGTGACGGGGCTGCCCAACCCGGGGGGTGGCGGAGGTCCCCAGCTCACCGTGCCCCCCAACCTGCTGCCGCAGACACTGCTTAACGGCCCGGCCAGCGCCGCGGTCCTCCCTCCACCCCCGCCCCACGCGCTGGGCAGCCGTGGGCCCCCCACGCCTGCCCCCCCAGGGGCTCCCGGGGGCCCCGCTTGTCTCGGGGGTACCCCGGGTGTATCAGCCACGTCGTCCGCGTCGTCTTCGACCTCTTCGTCGGTGGCGGAGGTGGGCGTGGGTGCTGGTGGCAAGAGGCCCGGCTCAGTATCGAGCATGGACCAGGAGCGCGAGTTGAAGGAGAAGCAGCGCAACGCCGAGGCCCTGGCCGAGCTGAGCGAGAGCTTGCGCAACCGCGCCGAGGAGTGGGCCAACAAGCCCAAGATGGTCCGAGACACGCTGCTCACGCTGGCGGGCTGCACGCCCTACGAGGTTCGCTTCAAGAAGGACCACTCGCTGCTAGGCCGCGTTTTCGCCTTCGACGCGGTCTCCAAGCCCGGCATGGACTACGAATTGAAGCTGTTCATTGAGTACCCCACGGGCTCGGGCAACGTGTACTCCAGTGCGTCTGGTGTGGCCAAGCAGATGTACCAGGACTGCATGAAGGACTTCGGCCGGGGCCTGTCCTCGGGTTTCAAGTACCTGGAGTACGAAAAGAAGCACGGCTCCGGGGACTGGCGCCTGCTTGGGGACCTGCTGCCCGAGGCTGTGCGCTTCTTCAAGGAGGGCGTGCCTGGCGCCGACATGCTGCCCCAGCCCTACCTGGACGCCAGCTGCCCCATGCTGCCCACGGCACTGGTGAGTCTGAGCCGCGCCCCCAGCGCACCCCCGGGGACCGGGACCCTGCCGTCCACCGCGCCCTCGGGCCGGGGCGCAGCCGCCAGCCTGCGCAAGAGGAAGGCCTCTCCCGAGCCCCCGGACCCAGCCGAGGGCGCGCTGAAGCTGGGCGAGGAACAGCAGAGGCAGCAGTGGATGGCGAACCAGAGCGAGGCGCTGAAGCTCACCATGTCCGCCGGGGGCTTCGCGACGCCGGGGCACGCGGCAGGGGGTCCGCCTCCGCCGCCCCCACCTCTGGGACCCCATTCCAACCGGACCACTCCACCTGAGTCAGCCCCCCAGAACGGTCCGTCCCCCATGGCCGCCCTCATGTCGGTGGCAGATACTCTGGGCACTGCGCACTCGCCCAAGGATGGCAGTTCCGTGCACTCTACCACTGCGTCCGCGCGGCGCAACAGCAGCAGCCCAGTCTCGCCGGCCTCCGTGCCGGGGCAGCGCCGCTTGGCATCACGTAACGGGGACCTGAATTTACAGGTGGCGCCCCCGCCGCCTAGCTCCCATCCGGGCATGGACCAAGTGCACCCCCAAAACATTCCGGATTCCCCCATGGCCAACAGCGGACCCCTCTGCTGCACCATTTGCCACGAACGTTTGGAGGACACGCATTTCGTTCAGTGCCCGTCCGTCCCCAGCCACAAATTTTGCTTCCCTTGCTCTAGAGAGAGTATCAAGGCCCAGGGGGCCACCGGCGAGGTGTATTGCCCCAGCGGAGAGAAATGCCCCCTAGTCGGGTCGAATGTACCTTGGGCCTTCATGCAAGGCGAAATCGCGACTATCTTAGCTGGGGATGTTAAAGTGAAAAAGGAGAGAGACCCTTGAACCACTGAGCAGCCACCTCTGCCCCAGACCAGCTCCTCTCCAATCCTGAGGGCCCCACCCCCACCCACCTCGACCCTCCCTTCCCTCACCCCCAAGATGTAGAATTGTGAATATAACAAAACTGCAAAAAGTTAGTCTTATGTATAGACATTATTTTCGTCGTATGTTTCTATATTTTGAAACAAAGGTATGTAACTTCTTCATTTGAAGGATAAGCTGGTTTGTGTTAAGCAGTATCATATTGGTTGGGTCGTTTGCATCATATTCGTTAGCATTTATTTGGTGGCAGAATGTTTGCCTAGGTACAGAATTAATAGCCCTTAGCAACGACTGCTGCTGGTGTGTATTTTTGTAAATGTTA
>NW_016107369.1:2146835-2164282 GCF_001604975.1 Cebus imitator
AAAAAAAGATGCTATAAAATGGTGAAAGCTTCCTTCTAAACTGCCCCAAGTGTTGAAGTCTTCACTTTATTTTGTTCTGTTTTTGTTTCGTTTTTCAGTTTTGTTTGCAAAATGGTAAGGGGGGCGTGGGGGGGACGGGGTGTTTTTTGTTGCAAGTTTGTGAGGGGGAAAATGTTTTGGTTTGTTTCTACTGACCTGAATGTGTTGGATCTACACGTGTTGTTTTGTTTTTGCTTTATTGATGCACGGATGCTTTTGAACAGTAGAGCGAAATGCTAGACATGGAGAATCTGCTCTGTTTGTCCTTTATACATTTCTGTAGTTAACAGAACACTGTAATGTGCCTTGGAGCTTAGTAACTTGTAATAAATTCAATTGATATTAATTCTGCGCCGAGTCAGCAAGTTTGTCTTTCTAGGGCTAAGGCCACACAACTCCAACGTAAGGGACACCCTCCCTACCTCCAATACAGAACGAAAATCCTAGTGCCTTTGAAAGCCCTGGGAGCTGGCCTGTGGGAAAGGCCCTGTGCTGCCTGGCTGCCCCTCCCCCTCAGTACCAGGCTATTTACATTCACCTCTTGGGGAGGCGACAGTTGCTGACTAAGCGATTTGGGTTTACTCTTCAGCATCTCTATTTTCCCCCGGATGCGGGCCCAGCTGCAAATGGCATTGTCAGGAATGCTTTTTGGTGCCTCGCCCTGTGGCCGTGAATATAGGCTGACACTCAATGCAGCTGGTGACTTGACGAATGGGGGGAAAAGTGTAGGAAAAAACCTAGGTGCTTTGCCTCTCAGATATGACGGACTTCCGTCTTTGCATATTTGAAACAGAAGTGTCACGGAGCTGGGAGCAAATGCATACACTTAGCCTGGAGTGTCGGCAGTAGCTTCAGGCTGGTGCCTTGGAAAAGCAGTTTTCACCTCATTCATTACACGTTGTTTTCTTTCCTCTTTAAAAATTTTCTAAAGGCGGAAGATGTTAAGAGTTGATCAGAGGGTTTCCGACGATGAGGAGGAGGGGGGAAACCCCAAACCCAGTTCCTGAAGCAAAGGTTTACTTCCGACACCAAATAAAAATCCATTCCTGCTGGTGAAGCAATGCAATTATTCATCTAATCAGCTTTTGTCGGCGTTTGTGAGGTGCAGAGGGGCAGGGAAGGGGACAGAAGACTAATGCCCTTTAGAGCAGAGCCCCATGGGCTGAGAGCAGCCTGGAGTCCTCCCAGAGGTAGGGGAAGGCAAACAAACCTGATCTGAACCTTGTACTTTCCTGGGAGGCAAATAGAAGAGCAGAAAACAGGAGGGAGGAAACAAAACCCGGTGATCCAGTCAAATTGATTCCTGGCCACACCTCATTCCTGGGCGGGGGCGACCTGGCCTCGGATGGTCCCCTCCAAGGGTGAAGGACTGACTACAAGAAACTTGGAGCCTCCACCCCACTCCCATCCAAGGAGTGAGAGGACTACGAGGTGGGGATGGGTGCAGGCACGTCTGGGGAGAAACAAACCACTGGTTCGCCCAGAACTCCCGTGTGGAGGTTGGGCTGGTGTCGGGACTTGTTAATAACACCCTTTTAGTTTCTGTTCCTGCTTTCCCACTGCCATCACTGAAGTGGTGGAAACCAGGACTGTGCGTGTGCCTGCGCACGCGCGTGTGTGTTTGTGGGTGTGGATAAGTGGCAATATTGATGGATCGGCTGCAGCCTCTTAATCCTGGTACATGGGAGGTGCCTGTCTCACCTCTTTAAGAATCTCCCCACATGGAGATATTCATGTCAGCTTCCTGCAAATGTGTCCTTGCATTTTCATCTGCTGCCAAGTGTTGTATTGGTGCTTATGAGTCATGAAACCTATTTTCATCCGCAGGGGTAATTAACTTGGGGGTGATAATGCGTAGCAGACTGTAGGAAGAGTTAATTCCAAAACCCATCCTCGCCTGGCTACCAATCACACATTTCACTTAAAGGTCTGGGTTGCCTTTTTGCATAAGCTCATTAATAAAAACCAAGCACGTTATGCCTGGAAGATCCTCTAAGATGCTCCCAACTCCCACTCCCAAAGCACATACTCTTAAAATGGGTAAAGCTCAATAGCCTGAGAATATAGTGTCATGGGTACAATGTAACCATCATTGAAGGAAGGAGCGGTGGGTGCAGCCACAGCATTGCATGGTGCATATGAATTTAGACATGTGGATCACCTGTCTGGGTGTGGATCTTATGAGTTGTGTCTGGTGGCTCCAGCTGGGAGTTGGCCCTGTTACCGGTCTCTGTACACAGCCGCTCCTGCCAGCCTGCAACTGGCTCTTCATCGCTATGGTATTATGCTCAGGAACTTTCAGGATTACAAGCCCCTTGATTACTAGTGCACATAGGTAGGAAAGGGGGGCCCGTCATTAAGCAGTGAAAACATTATCGTTTCTTTCCTTCTTGTTGCTGGGTGCTGTTATGAACAGTAGAAGCAGTAGCTGTAATAATGAGGCATCCAGCCACGGAGGCCAGTTTGGTTTCACTGAGGAAACCTGACTAGAGATGGGGGGGGAGAGAAGGGAGGGAGTGGGAGGGAGAGAGTGGGTTGGGGTGGATCCCAGGCTGGAAGTGAATTATAATAGTGCAGTTAATTAAAGTTTATCATAGCCAGGGGCCACTTGTTAAATGAAGGCTGTCTCTCTCTCTCTCTCTCTCTCTCTCTCTCTCTCTCTCTCTCTCTCTCTCTCTCTCTCCCCTCTTTTAACCATGTGACCTTTTCCTTTGCTGGGACCCATCCAGTTGCTAGTCTAGTTGCCTTAACCAGTCTTGCTCTGATCCCTCAGCTGGATTCCCCTTTCCCTGAAGCTTTCCACATTGGACACCTAGGAAGCACTTTTCCTCTCTGGCATGTGAGGATTCTTGTGGGTTTCTGAGATTCAGCTCAGGCCTCTGGATGCACCAAGGTTCCTTTCATCTCCATTTTACCTCCACTTGTTTCTACTCTCGTTTCTCATTCTTCTCACTCTCTTTCCCCTCAGAGCCAAAGTGGCCAATATTTAAAAATTTATACTTATTTATTCATGTGTATCATTTGTGCAGCAAATCCAAATGAGATGTTTAAGACAGCAGAGTTGTGAGGCAATGAGGACTTAATTCAACACCTTTGAGAGAAGAGGCCAATGGGAGTAATTTCTTGACCTTGATCTCTGAAAGCAGCACCATAGTCCACCACGAAGACGGCTTACCATATCAAGTCCTACATGTAAGACTCAAGATGCATTTTCATTTGCATCCAGCCCAGACTGGCTGATGTAATAAATACTGAAATTCATCTTTGTTTTCTCTAATACTTCATCAAGTCAGGAAGTTGGAATTGGAGCTGCGCAGGGTGGCTCACACCTATGATCCCAGTACTTTGGGAAGCCAAGGCGTGAGGATCACCTGAGGTCAAGAGTTCAAGACCAGCCTGGCCAATATAGTGAAACTCCGTCTCTACTAAAAATAGAAAAATTAGCTGGGTGTGGTGGCGTGTGCCTGTAGTCCCAGCTACTTGGGAGGCTAAGGCACAAGAATTGCTTGAACCTGGGAGACAGAGGTTGCAATGAGCTGAGACAGCACCACTGCACTGGGAATGACTCTTAAGGTCATCTAGTGAAATGTTTTCTAAACCTTTTTTGGGGTCAGAGACACCTTAGAAAAATCTAACAAAAATTATGGCACCTCCCTAAGATATACCACTGTCCATATATACAAGGATTTGCATACATTTTTTTCCTTTTTAATATACATTTTGTGTATTTGTTTTTGAGAAGGTAATACATTCTTTTGGTTCAAAATGCAAAGAATGGGGCCAGGAGTGGTGGCTCATGCATTTAATCCCAGTACTTTGGGAGGCTGAGGCAGGAGGATTGCTTTAGGCCAGGAGTTTAAGACCGGTCTGGGTAACATGTGGGACCCTTTCTCTACAAAAAATTTTTTAAAATTAGCCCAGCAGGTCCAGTATGGTGACCCACACCTATAATTCCAGCACTTTGGGAGGCTGAGGTGGGCAGATCATTTAAGGTCAGGAGTTCAAGACCAGCCTGGCCAACATGGTGAAACCCGGTCTCTACTAAAAATACAAAAACTCAGCCAGGCATGGTGGCACATGCCCATAATCCCAGCTACTCAGGAGGTTGAGGAGGGAGACTTGCTTGAACCTGGTAGGCAGAGGTTGCAGTGAGCCAAGATCACACCACTGCACTCCAGCCTGGGTGACAGAGCTAGACTCCTTCTCAAAACAAACAAAGAAACAAACAACAACAACAACAAAATTAGCTAGGCATGGTGGTGCATGCCTGTGGTCCCAGCTACTTGACAGGCAGAGGCGGCATGATCGCTTGAGCCTGGGAGGTCAAGGTTGCAGTGAGCAACGATTGTGCCATTGCCCTCCAGCTTAGGCAACAGAGCAAGATCCTGTGTCAAACAAACAAACAAACAATGCAAAGAGGGGAATACAGTAAACTGGCCCCTCTGCTACCCAGTTTCCTTCTGGGATGCAACCAATACTACTCAATTTCTCAAGGCATATGCACGTCTAAAGCCCTTTCATGAACTTGAGGTTAGAATTTATGTCTGGTTCCTCCACTTTGTAATGATGAAGATCCCAAGACACAGAGAAGTGAAATAACTTGCCTAGGGCGGATCACCTGAGGTCAGGAGATTGAGACCAGCCTGACCAACATGGAGAAACCCCATCTCTATTAAAAATACAAAATTAGCTGGGCTTGGTGGCAGCCGCCTGTAATCCCAGCTACTTGGGAGGCTGAGGCAGGAGAATTGCTCGAACCCAGGAGGTGGAGGTTGCAGTGAGCTGAGATCGTACCACTGCACTGCAGCCTGGGCAACAAGAGCGAAGCTCCATCTCAAAAAAAAAAAAAGAAAGAACTTTCCTATGGTCACACAGTGGCAGAGTCTGGGCTAGATTCTTATTAGGGAACAGCTATAATAGACTTTTTTTTTTTTATTAATTTAAGACTATTTGAGAGTTGGGCGTGGTGGTGTAATCCCAGCTACTCGGGAGATGTGAGGATTGCTTAAACCCGGGAGATTGAGAGTAGCCTGGGCAGTCTTGGGGAAAACAAATAAGAAAGAAAAGTTTAAGGACACTTTCTATGAGGAGTGATGATGAGGTGGGCAAAAGGAGAGCGATACCTTGTCCAGTGGCATTCACTGTTTTTACCAGTTCTTGGAGGACTGGCAAAAAACATTCATCCCTTGTAGCCTTTTGGGGAAGGGAATGTTCAGAGGTATTTCTAGGTTTCTGACTGTAAATGTCAGGTGGGCTTTTTTTTTTTTAAAGACAGAGTCTTACTCTGTCTCCCAGGCTGGAGAGCAGTGGTGCTATCTCGGCTCACTGCAGCCTATGCCTCCCGAGTTCAATGAGTTCAAGCGATTCTCTCGCCTCAGCCTCCTGAGTAGCTGGGATTACAGGTGCACATCACCACGCCCAGCTAATTTTTGTATTTTTAGTAGAGATGGGTTTTACCATATTGGCCAGGCTGATCTTCAACTCCTGACTTTGTGATCTGCCCACCTCGGCCTCCCAATGTGCTGGGATTACAGGTGTGAGCCACCACATTCGGCCAGTAGAGTCTTTTTTTAACCTTTGATCTGGCCCGTCACACAACCTCCCCCTTTGCTGATGGGAAACTTCTGAAGGGTTTTTTTTTTTTTTTTGGAATAGGGTCTTGCTTTTTCCCCCAGGCTGAAGTGCAGTGGCACATCCACCAAGGCTCACTGCAGCCTCCACCTCCTGGGCTCAAGCCATCCTCCAGTCTTGCCTCCCGAGTAGCTGGGACTACAGGTACATGTCACCACCATGCCTGGCTAAATTTTTCTTTCTCTTTTCTTCGTTTTGAGATGGAGTTTCCCTCTTGTTGCCCAGGTTGGGGTGCAATAGCACAATCACAGCTCACCACAACCTCCACCTCCTGGATTCAGGCAATTCTCCTGCCTCAGCCTCCTGAATAGCTGGGATTACAGGCACGCGCCACCATGCCCAGCTGATTTTTTGTATTTTTAGTAGAGATGGGGTTTTACCATGTTGACCAGGATAGTCTCGATCTCTTGACCTCGTGATCCACCAGCCTCAGCCTCCCAAAGTGCTGGGATTACAGGCGTGAGCCACCGCGCCCGGCCCTCGAACTCCTGACCTCAAGTGATCTGCCGGCTTCAGCCTCCCAAAGCGCTGGGATTATAGGCATGAGCCATTGTGCCTAGCCCAGGAGTATTTTTAATTTTTAAAAAGGTATTAGATACACATGGTAAAAAGAAAAAAAAAAATCAAACATCATGAAAAGGTACTCAGAGAAAAGTAAGTCGGTCTCCTTCTCATTCCAAATTTTCTGTTCCTCTGCACCGTGGGCAGTTATTCTGTATAATGTTCAGCAGTATTAAAAGCACAGAGAAGCTAAGATCTATAATATATATATATATATATATATATATCTTCTGGGGTCAGATCTTAAGACAAGCCAGGGAGATGAAGAAAGGTCCAGGATAAGGAACTGGGGTTGGGTCAGAGAGAGCCCTAATCTGGGTCTGGGGGCTGATGTAAAAGTGAGCGAGATACTCCCTGTCCCCACAGCCGAGGATTGGTTCTGAGGCTTCCTAGGCTCCTGGGCAGGGAGTGTGAGTCAGTGAGTGTGAGTGTGTGCTTGTGTGTGTATCTGGCCCACAGGCCCACACCCAGTGCACTCACATCCCTGTGGTGACTTGGGTGCCCTGAGCAGTCCCTGGATGGCTGGGCATTCTCTGGAAGGACATGGGGGAAGAGGTGGGGCAGCGTCCACGGAGGCCACGAATCCCCAACAGTGTCCAGAGCCTTCCTTACCAATAGCTCATTCCCCTCCGTCTCCCACCAGCCACAACAGCTCGATGAGGCTGTCAGAATTGTACCCCTAGGTCACAGACGGCAACGCTGTGGCTGAAAGAAAAGATTGAAGGAGACAAATTATTATCACTATTATTATTGGAGACAGAGTCTTGTTCTATGTCCCAAGCTGGAGTGCAGTGGCGCAATCTTGGCTCACTGAAGCCTCCACCTCCTGGGTTCAAGCAATTCTTCTGCCTCAGCCTCCCGAGTAGCTGGGATTACAGGTGAGTGCCACGATGCCTGGCTAATTTTTGTATTTTTAGTAGAGATGGCATTTCAACATGTTGGCCAGGCTGATCTTGAACTCCTGGCCTCACGTGATCAACCCGCCTCTGCCTCCCAAAGTGTTGGGATTACAGGCATGAACCACCACACTTGGTGGGAGAGAAATGATTGACTGTAGACTTTGGAACTGACAATGGGCCAGTCCTTGTCATATATGACTTCCCCTTCTTTATGGTAAATCTTTGAGGCTCGTTGTGGCCATGATTCGCCTTTGGCAGGAAAATCTCCACAGTAAGTCCTGTTATTGCTCCCATTTCATAGACAGGCAACCAAGGTATAGGGTTAAATAATTTGCCCCGCCTGGCTTCACTCCTCCTTGTCACCTGAAGGACGTTCACGCCACACCCCTCGCTCTGCCCCCACACCTCACGCTTCACCAGCACAGACCCTGCCAGCCATGGCTGGTGTTTTTGAGGGGAGGAGTGAGCACTGGGAATCCCAGAGCTGCGGGCAGTGAGTGACTCTGGACCTGCTGCTGCTCCAGGAGGTCTGGGTGCATCTGAGAACATGTGTGGGTGCCTGGGGGCGCCGAGGGCAATACTGATGGCCAGCACCCTGGGAGAGGCAGCTCTGGAATGTGGGACCATGTGAACGTGAAGGAATTAACTCTGTGCCCCTGGGTCTCAGCCCAGACGGTCATGTGACCACCTCCCACAATCTCCCCCTTCCCTGGTGTCTGCCTGGAGCTGGAGGTTCACAATGCCCTGTTCCGCTTGGACTGGAGCTGGTGGCAACTGATCCCTGACTTGGGGAATTGCCAACATGCCCACTCTTCTGGGGCCTCTGGAAACAGGAGAGTTTCAGGGGTAGAGAGAGGGGTGCCTGGGAGCTTCCCAAGGTAGAATAGAAAAGGGGAGAGCTGGAAAGTCTGAAGAAGGAGCTGTTGTGGAGCCCACCACCTCACCTGGCGCTAAACCAACTGGCCAGGTCACTTGCCAAAAAGTGGCTTTTTGGGCCCCAAGTCAGTCCTGCCCCAGAAGGGCCTCCAGCTTACCTTGGTGAGTGTGGTGACCCCAGTGGGGCTCGGAAAGGGGCAAGGTTGGCCCTCAGGCAGGGAGCTAGCACCTGCAGCTCCTTATTAGGCACAGGCACCCCTTGCCTTGTTCCCCCTACCTTGCCCTAGCCGTGCCCTGCCCAGGGAGGCAGAAGTGGGGGGTCAGGAGGTGTCTGCCAGCCATAGCTGCTGCCTCCAGCACCCTAGGTGCAGGCAGTGCCTCTAACAGCCTCCACCTCATTTTTCTTTTTCTTTCTTTCTTATTTTTATTTGTTTATTTTTTTTGAGATGAAGTGTCACTCTGTCACCCAGGCTGGAGTGCAATGGCACAATCTCAGCTTACTGCAACCTCCACCTCTTGGGTTCAAGTGATTCTTCTGCCTCAGCCTACTGAGTAGCCAGGATTATAAGCAAGCGCAGCTAATTTTTGGATTTTTAGTAGAGACGGGTTTTCACCATGTTGGCCAGGCTGGTCTTGAACTCCTGACCTCAAGTGATCAGCCTGCCTCAGCCTCCCAAAGTGCTGAGATTACAGGTGTGAGCCACTGCACCCGGCCTATCACAGGACACTTTCTTTGCCCACTATGGCTGAGTGCCTGGGGCAGGGTTCCTGTTTCTGGGGATGGCAGAGATGGGAGAGGTCTGGAGCACCCAGGCCAGGCTGTGCTTCTGCCCGACACATGGATCCCTTCCCTTTTTGCCTACTTATCACTCCCCTGCTCCTTCAAGACTCATCCAGGCAGCATGCCTCCATGAAAATCAGCTTTCACCCAACGTGCATCTATTGATTGATGTGTGAGTTCAAATCCTGGCTCTGCTATTAACTTTGGGCAAGTTACTTGATCTTTCTGGGCTTGTATCCTCCCTGGGAAGGAGGAATATTTCTCACAAGGTGGCAGGAAGAATCCAGAGAGACAGCGGTGTATATTCCATGTCAGCACTAGCCACTGTGTTGGCTTCCAGTGAGGTTAGCTGCTTTGTTGCCCTTATTCTTGCCTGGCTCAGGGGTCTCCAGCCACCAGGACTCTCAGCACTGGGGGACTAGGCAAAGGAAAGTCAATAGAGGCACCAGCGATGGTGCTGTGACTGTGGTGCTCGGTGAGGGGGTGGGGGAAGGACCTCTTCCTGGAGATAGGGCCCATATAGGACTGAGAGCAGGGTTGATAGAAGAAGCCCCTGGTGGAGAATCACTTGAAGCCAGGAGGCAGAGGTTGCAGTGAGCAGAGGTTGGGCCACTGCACTCCCGCCTGGGCAACAAGAGTGAAACTCCGTCAAAAAAGAACGAAAGAGAGAAAGAGAGAGGGAGAGAAGGAGAGATGGAGCGAGGGAAGAGGGAGGGAGGGAGGGAGGACGGAAGGAAGGAAGGAAGGAAGGGAGGGAGGGAGGGAGGGAGGAGTGCCTGGTGGAGGTACAATTGGGGAGGCAGGAGAGCAAGTTTCCTCTGGAAGGGCAAGGAGTTAGTTGGCTTTGGCTGGAGAGTGGGGAGGAGGTGAGGCAGGACCAGTAAGCAAGACTTTCTGTGTGGGGAGGCGGGTGGAGTGGGTGTTGGGGTCAGGGACTGCAGGGGACACTTGAGGCTTGGAATTAATCACAAAGGGCCCCTGGAGGATGCTGTGAGCTGGGAGAGATGTGGCCCTATTTGCCATTTGAAAAGATCTTTCTGGCAGCAGCTTGAGGACTGGATTGGAGGGGAGAGAGAACCAAGATTGGGAAACCAGCTAGGAGGCGATTGCAGTCATCCAGGCCAGATGTGGTGACGCCGAAGGAGGAGGGGCTGTGGTGCTGTGAGAGGCTGAGCGCTGTGGGGAGGAGAAGTCCACGGGCCCTCATGCCCAGACCCAGGAGGGTGAGGCGGAGGGAGAAAGGGAGCAGGGGTCATCAGGGTCATTCCTCAGCTTGGGTGCCTGGGGACTGCACAGGCCAAGGAGGGTTAGGGAAAGAGGTCCAGCTCCACTCTGGACACAGGGTTGGGGTGGGGGACGAGATGAGGATAAGCAGGTAGCCAGGCAGGTCTGGCCTCTGCAGACAGGTCTAGGCAAGAAGGGAGAGGTACTGTCCTCTTTGTGGGTGGTAGATGGAGGTGTGAGTTTGGATGAGGGTCCGGAAAGGAAAGACGGCAGCATGACGAAATGAGATGGAATGCCCGTAGCTAGTGCTCCAGCCTCGCAGGCCTTGGGGAGGAGCAGCCCGGGAGGAGAATGACTAGCAGGAGAGGTGGAAGGAGGATCCCAAGAAGTGGTGTCCTGTCTGCCTAAGGAGACCTGCAGACTGGGCTCGGACATAGCCAGGTGCTGGGCTAAGATGGAGGAAGGTCAGGCCAGAAAGGTGTCTGCTGGACTTGGCAAGATGGAGTTCCTGGAGATCTTAGCCAGGGAGGCATGGCTGTACTTCCCACATTTCAGCAAGAATGAAGGGAGCAGAGGCGAAGACGCACCGTGTCCAGGGGTCAGTGGGCAAAGTGTGGGAACAGCAGAAGGCCCAGGTTGTCCTAGTATCTTGGCTCTGAAAGGAAGGAGAGAAATGCAGCCAAGGGACAGGGCAGGAGAGTGTCCTTGATGCCAGTTGAGAGACACAAGCATGTGTGCAGGGAAGGGGCTAGTCCAGGAGAGGTTGAAGGCCCTGGAAAGGGGATGGGAATGAACGGAGTGGCAGCTTTGAAGAGGGAGGTGGTGGCACAGGTATAGGAAAGTCATAACATTAACAATAGCTCTCAGGCCGGGAGTGGTGGCTCATACCTGCAATCCCAGCACGTTGGGAGGCTGAGGCGGGTGGATCATGATGTCGGGAGTTCAGGACCATCTTGACCAATGTGGGGAAATCCCGTCTCTACTAAAAATACGAAAATTAGCTGGGCGTGGTGGCATATATCTGTAGTTCCAGCTACTCGGGAGGCTGAGGCAGAAGAACTGCTTGAACCTGGGAGGCAGAGGTTGCAGTGAGCTGAGATCGTGCCATTGCACTCCAGCCTGGGTGACAGAGCAGGACTCCGTCTCAAAACAAACAAAAATTAGCTCTTGTACACACAGCGCTTACAATGTGCCAGGCTCCCTTCTAACTTTAGCTTTATGTATACTGCCCCACCCAATGTGCAAACCAGCCCTACAAAGTAGGTAGGTGCTTATCAGATGGGAAATGCATCTGATAGTAATCACTTCAGCACCCCCTGAGAATGACCCTGGATGGCAGACGAACCTGCACATGCGTTCCAAGCCAGGGGTCTGGGAGTAGCCAACCTGGAGATCCATTCCTTGTCCATGAGGAACATCTGAACCCGCAGCCTGCCCTACGTAACATGGGCCATACAGAGATGGAGGCCCTAAGTGTTGTACTGAAAGAAGGTTGCCAGGTGGAGGTCAGGGAAAGGGTGCTAAGTGACAGTGTTATATAAATGGCATGCCTTTTGCAAGCGGCTGCAGTTCCCTTGCCCAACCCACTGCCACTGGACTCTCTTCCCTGTATGTAAGTCCCCAGTAAAGCCCCGGGCACTCAATCATTTGCTGGTCCTAGGTCTCTGCTACGGTCTCTTGAACCTGGTACCATCCCCACTGGAGTTGACAGGGTTCAGCACAACAGCGCTATCATAGCTCACATTTTACAGACGAAGAAATCCACATGCAGAGGTTGAGAAATTCAGCTGGGCGTGGTGGCTCACTCCTGTAATCCCAGCACTGTGAGAGGCTGAGGTGGGCAGATCACCTGAGGTTGGGAGCTCAAGACCAGCCTGACCAACGTGGAGAAACTCCTGTCTCTACTAAAAATACAAAATTAGCTGGGCATGGTGGCGCATGCCTGTAATCTCAGCTACTCAGGAGGCTGAGGCAGGAGAATTGCTTGAACCTGGGGGTGGGGGTGAAGGTTGCAGTGAACCAAGATTGCATGATTGCACTCCAGCCTGGTAACAAGAGCAAACCTCCATCTCAGAAAAGAAAAAGAAAGCAAAGGAAGGAAGGAAGGAAGGAAGGAAGGAAGGAGGGAGGGAGGGAGGGAGGGAGGGAGGGAAGGAAGGAAGGAAGGAAGGAAGGAAGGGAAGGAAGGAAGGAAGGAAGGAAGGAAGGAAGGCAGGCTCTCCTAAGGTTACACAGCTAATATGTGGTGTTGCTGGTGTGTCAGGATTTGAACCCAGGCAAGGAACCTCCAGAATTGTGTAGTGTCCAAGAGCATGGATTCCAGGGCCAGACTGTCAGTTTCTTCACCAAGAAAATGGGCATGAGAATTGTACCTACTTCATAGCGCTAGTGGGTGGATTATATGCATAAGTGCCCATAAAACTCTAGAGTGGGGCTTGGTGCATAGAGAGCTTAGGTGGGTGATGCATCTGGGACAGACCTGGGGGCCCCACTTCCATTGGGAGCAGAGGGAGGAAGCCAGGATGGAGAGATGGAGAGACTTGCAGGAACTCCTCAGCCTTTTCTGTAATATTTATTTACGGGTGCTCTCCTGACCAGACAGGACTCCTTGCAGGAAAGTTTAGGAGCAATTTATGGTAGAGCTGAGGAAATCTTTGGGACCAGAACCTGGTCTCTTTGCTTGACTCAGTAGCTGTGGAACCTTCTGCACATTACTCTGAGAGCCTCAGCCTCCTCTTAGGCCTAAGGGGCACTGATGCCACCTTGCCGGGCTGTGATGAGGATGAAATGAGACCATGTGTGTGAGCCGGTGTGCCTAGCTCAGCTCATTGCCTGACACCAGGTGATGCTCATCAGGCAGCTACTTCCACCACTTGTACAAATGCTGATGGAGCTCCCAGCAGGGGCTGGCGCTGTTCTAGAGTGAAGCTAGTGGCATTAGTCCTGATGCCTTAGCACAGTGCCTAGGTGCTCATGTTGGTCGGATGAGGAAAGAGGTTGCCTCCAGCAAGGATCAAGGAATGGGTCAAGGAGGAGGTGCTAGGATTAATTATGAAGTCAGAAAAAGGGAAGAGGGTAGAGAGGCTCACTGCCTCACCCCATCCAAGTCAGTTTTCTAGGGACCAGAGATTGTCAGGGGCTCTGGGTAGCCACCCCCCCACCCCGTTACATGCAGATGTGACCTGGAAGATGAGAGGTGAGGTCGAGAGCACCTTCGGATGGTGGTGGGGCCTCCAGGTCAGCAGAGGACTTGCTTCTCAAGGCCCATGGCCATCGTACTTGCCTCATGTCTGGGATATGTAACTTCCCAGGTAAGGGAGTAGTTTATTTGGGGGAGAGTATGGGTGCTGTTTATGGGTGTCGACCTGTGCAGTCACAAGGGGTCCCACATTCAAAAGGAATGGTTGAATGTTCTGCTGGCACTTTCTTGCAATTCTTTTTTCTTTTCTTTTTTTTGAGATGGAGTCTCGCTCTGTTACCCAGGCTGGAGTGCAATGGCGCAATCTCGTCTCAGTGCAAACTCCGCCTCCTGGGTTCAAACAATTCTCTGCCTCAGCCTCCTGAGTAGCTGGGATTCCAGGTGTGCACCACCACGCCCGGCTAATTTTTGTATTTTTAATAGAGACGGGGTTTCACCATTTTGGCCAGGCTGGTCTGAAACTCCCGATGTAAGGTGATCCACCTGCCTCAGCCTCCCAAAGTGCTGGGATTACAGCGTGAGCCACTGCACCCGGCAATCTTGCAATTCCTGATCATTTGGAACAAGGGACCTTGCGTTTTCATTTTGCAATGGTCCCAGAAAATTATGGAGCTAGTTGTGGGACCTGGGGTGCTTGCCTGTCTCCTCATTCATAATGTTGGAGGCTCCTGGCCGTGGTAGAAGTTGAGAGGTGCCTGGCTGGGCAGAGAGCATTGAAGCAAGAGAGCTTGTGGCTTTGCCCCTCTGGAGGCCTGAGCAGGAGTGTGACCAGAGGGTGTGGAGTAAAGCATGCTGGGCAAAGTCAGACAACTGGGTTTGTATCCTAACCCTGCCACGGGGCAGCGGTGTGCTCTTCAGCGAGCTCACTGTCTTGGAGCCTGTTTCCTCGTCTGTACAATGGGATAGAGCAACCATACCACAGGCAACATGAGGGTTACAATGAGGCATAAAAAGCGCCTGGAGCTCTGGGCACAGTGGCTCATCTCTGTAATCCCAGCACTTTGAGAGGCTGAGGGGGACGGATCACAAGGTCAGGAGTTCGAGACCAGCCTGGCCAACATGGTGAAAACGCGTCTCTACTAAAAATATAAAAATCAGCCAGGCGTGGTGGTGCGTGCCTGTAATCCCAGGTACTCAGGAGGCTGAGGCAGGAGAATCACTTGAACCTGGGAGGCGGAGGTTACAGTGAGCCGAGACCTCGCCATTACACTCCAGCCTGGGCAATAGAGTGAGACTCCGTCCCATTTTAAAAACAAAAAAAGTGCCTGGAGCAAGTAGGTGCTTAGCAAATGTTTGCTGTTGAGTGCCTGGCTGGGGCAGGAAGGGAGTTGGGCTGTGAGTAACATGCTCCATTGCAGCAGGCTATGGGGGAAGAGGCATCGAGCCCTGCCCTGCCTCCAGGGGCTCAGAGCTGAGTGGCATCCTTGGAACCATCTTCCAGGAAATGGGTTGCCAGCTCCACTTCCAAAGTGACCACTGTCTTTGGCCACCTTTGGCCAAGGGGCTTGCCATTTCCAGACTGACCAAATCCCAGCTCTGACCCAGGGGTGGCAATTCCAGGCTGCCAGGCCTTGTTCACAGGCCCTGAGTGCCCCTGCTCCTTGTTCCCCTGCAGGAACTCACACCTTGATTTCCCCGGGATCCTCTTCACACCAACGCAGGCCTCACATTGCACACCTCTGGCTGGGCTAGACCAGCTCTCCTTTTACAATAATACTGCAGTGTCCCCTTCTCTGCTGAAAGCCTCCCTCTCCAGGGGATAGAGCTACAGGTTGAGGCCACCTACTCCCTCCTCCTCAATGCCTCAGGGTCCCCACCCCCTTTCTGATCCTTGATTTTCCCTGAGCTGGATTAAGACCTTTAGCAGCCTTAAAAGCTGACAGATTAAGGTGTACCTCCCCCACTCACCCACACACAAATTCCAAATAAAATAATCCTAAACCTGAAAATAAGTGTCAGGAAGTCCAACAGAGTTTTCATTTTCCCCAGGATGACTACTCTTCCTTGCTATTTTTGAAGTACTAAATATTAGGTGTTAAAAAAGCAAAACCAAACCCAAACACTTTGTTGATGGCCTTTTGCTGCCAGCACCCTGAGAACACGCTTAATCTGCCTACCGGGGAACCTGGCCTCGCCTGCCCCCTCCCTCGTGCCCCAGAAGGAGAGGCCTGGCTTGCAATAGCAGGGCATTGGGCCACTCTGCCCAGAGATGTCCCCAGGGAGAGAGGGAAGTCCTGGGCCAATCAGTCCCCGCAGAGGAGGTGACATCAGCAAAGCCCAGAAAGTTCTGCTGCATCCACCCCTCCCATAGGGCGCCCTCTCCTCCCCTCCAGAGCAGCCAGGGTCAGTCCGGGCCCCCTTCCAGCCCTGCAGCTGGCCAAGGATGGCTGGGCTGTTAGTCCCTGGGCCTGCTGCCCTTCACCCACACCTGTTGGGCAGGTCTCCCTGCCTGGCCAAGGGCTGCCTTAGCCACTCACCCTCCTGCTGTGGGGGAGGGAGCCAGCTGGGGCTGGAACATCTCCTACAAACAGGCTTTTCCAGATCCTGCTTGTAAACTCTGGTTAAAAATAAAACTCTCCTGTCTGGGAAGGAGAGGGTAGGAGGCTACGGTGGTGGGGGACAGAGCAGGCCGGCAGAGGGCTATGGACAGGTGACAACAGCCCACCCTAGCAAAACGGTGGGGTATCCCAGAGAGCAACGCTGGCTGGGGAGTATCCCACATAATTCCTCTGGGAGGGAGGCGCCTTCCAGAGCCCTTTGTTTTGCAAAGAGAAAACAGGCCCCAAAAAGGACAGGTGGTGTCACCAGGTCTCCAAATGGAGTCAGTCGGGCCTTTTTCTTGCTGCTGCCTTTTCCTCAAGAGCGAGGTGTGAGGACAACCCTCTCCCTTCTTCCCTGCCAAGGATCCCCCACTCCTCCCCAGGAGCACTCCTCAGTCATGTCAGGGCACCTTCTCCATCCCTCACCCGCCCAGCCCCGCCCAGGATCTATGTCAGAACAGCTCCTTTGCCATCCTCTGCCTGCCCGACCCCGCCCACTCTCTTCTCCACTGTTTTTCTCCCCCCCAGACCTCCATCAAGCTGGTCTCCCTTTGGTCTCTCTGAAGGAACGAATGGCTATTGTGCGTCCGGCTCTGTGCATGCTATGCCATTTATTCTTCCTGCCAATAAAGCAAAGCTTTCCTACAGTGTTTTCTGAAGGAAATGTCACCTTGTAGGGGAGAGAAGGAAAGGGCTTTGTGTATACTGAGTGCTTTACAGGTGCAGGGTACTTCCAATCCTCAAAACAGCCCTGCAAAGTATTCCGAGGCCTTCCATAAACAACAGACCTCGAGGCTGAGAGCCTTAAGGAACTGGCTTAAGGCTCAGTCCCGCTGACCCAGGGCTGACTCGGTCTTCCACCTAATCCCTTGCTCCTGCAGCCCCACAAGGGCAAGGACTGAGCCCTCGGTATATGACACAACTCTAGCGACTGAGGCAGGGGATCACTTGAGCCCAGGAAGTCGAGGCTACAGTGAGCTGTGATGACGCCATTGCACTCAGCCTGGCCCGCAGAGCGAGACCCCATCTCAATCTCATTCCATCCTCCAGCGCCCATCAGTGAATACTACATCAGTGGGTACTAGTGTTGCCCCATTTTACACAGGAAGGAACTGAGGCACAGGGTAGTTAAGGAACGATGTCCCCCAATCAGGAGGAAGTAGAACTCAGCTTTGAACCCAGGGTTTTCTGCTGTAGGCCCATGCTCTTAATTACGGCCCAACCTGGACACTCACACAATCCCATCTTCAAGACCCAATCCAACTTTCCATCTTTTCTGTCCAGCCCCCTCTGCAGTCTTGGGCTGTGGGCTTCAGGCCAGCTGGCCTGGTGTCTCTCTGGGGAGGGCAGAGGCGGTGGGTTCACATTCTGAAGCTGAGGTGGGAGGTTGGGCTCAAATAGTGGTAACTGACAGCCAAGCTGGTGGAAGGCTTAGGGAGGGAGTAGGTGTGGGCGTGGGCTGAGAGTGGTGTGTGAGATTGCTGTCTTTTCCCCTCTGACCCTTTTTGGAGTTTTAGCTTTGTCTCCACTGCCCTGGTGGTTTCAGGTTGTTTCTTTCCTTTGCAAATGCTCCCCCAGAAAAGGCTGTACAATTCAGAGATGAGGTGTTTGGATTGGATTTGGGCATTGGGATTGGACAGAAGGAGGTTCAAATTTCTTTCTTTTTTTTTTTTTTTTTTGAGACAGAGTCTCACTCT
>NW_016107369.1:2166862-2174161 GCF_001604975.1 Cebus imitator
AGGAGGCTGAGGCAGGAGAATTGCCTGAACCCAGGAGGCGGAGGTTGCGGTGAGCCGAGATCGCGCCATTGCACTCCAGCCTGGGTAACAAGAGTGAAACTCCGTCTCAAAAAAACCAGAAGTTCCTTTTAGAAGTTTCCTTTCTTGTTAAAGAATAAATCATCAGTGTGTTAATAACTTTGTTAAGCCCTACCCTATGCAGCTGTTAGGCATGCCATGCTTGCAGACAGGTAGTACACTCTATGTCCTTGTACTTTAACCAGCTGTGCTGGACGTGCTCACAGCCATGTCCCAGCTCTCCATGGCTTTTACCTGTTTAGAAAAGTTTTAAGTTGTTAGCCAATCGGGTTTTAGTTTAGATTGTGAGGTCTGGCTCCAGCCAACAGAGATTAGACACAGCAGTCAGGACGACCCCAAATGTGTAAGGAATAAATTTGTGTGTGTTTCTTTTGTTCATTGTACTCTCGTGGCACGTTGGCTACCGCTGAGTACCCTTCCTGCAGTCCAGGAAGTAAAAATTGCATTGCTGAAAAATCCTTTGTCTCAGTGCTGATTTGTTTCTTTGCAGCACCGAGCATCTATTTCCAACAGGGAGAGTGCCAGAAACGTACAACTGGGAATGAAGAGGCAACCGTTTCAGCTTGGGCACTTCGGCCTGTGTTTTGATGAGTAAATAGGAATTGACTGGGCAGGGATGGGAAAATCTTAAGCCTCACTTATCCACAGGTTGAAGCTAAGAAACTGCCCCCTGCACAGAATTCATGAGTGCTGGGAGGTGTTCTAAGGTTACAGGAGAGCATGACTCAGGAATGAGGCCATTCTGGGTCTGATGGTAAATCTCCCTGATACTGTAATTTTGGCCTCTGCCCCACTGGTCAGGCCTCCAGCTCTTCCCTGGGCTCAGCTAGAAGGAAACTTGGCCCAAATCACATTTCTGTCTCTGACTGAGCCATCCAGCACCTTGCTGGCTGGGAGCGCAGAGGTCAGAGAAGGACAGGGAGTCAATACACAGACTGGAGCCTCTTCTTCTTCTTCTTCCTCCTCCTCGTCCTTCTTCTTCTTCCTCGTTTTCTTCATCTTCTTCTGGAGTCTCACTCTCTGTGCCCAGGCTGGAGGGCAGTGGCCCGATCTCAGCTCACTGCAACTTCCGCCACCCAAGTTCAAGTGATTCTCCTGCCTCAGCCTCCTGAGTAGCTGGGGCTATAGGCATGTGCCACCACGCCCGGCTAATTTTTGTATTTTTAGTAGAGACGGAGTTTCACCATGTTGGCCAGGCTGGTCTCAAACCCCTGACCTCAGGTGATCCACCTGCCTCAGCCTCCCAAAGTGCTGGGATTATAGGTGTGAGCCACCATACCCTGCCCAAATGATCTCTCTTTTCAAGTTAGTTCCCCTATTAATCACCTGTTTCACCAAAGGGCCATGTAGGAGATGATGGAATTGGGAGGACTAGCTGGTCCATGGAGGTTTGGGTCCTGATGCCAGCCCCTGCTCTTCCATCCCCCACCATTCTCTGCTGGAGAGAAATGGTCTCAGTGCCCACCATAGCAGGCCTGTCCAGAGGGGTGAAGGCCAGCAGACAATGCCATCATGGTCACTCTGCCCTGGACTCCTCTCTGACCCTTCTGCCTCCCCTGCTGTCTGCAGCTAGGGAGTGGCTCTGTGAAAGAAAGAATATTTACTTGTCTTTGAGCTTCAGTTCTGAACATGATCCTAATGCCTTTGCATGTTTCTGGCTCCCCTTCTAGAAGGTCTTGTTTGACACCAAGTGCCAGTGCAGGAATAGCTCCTGGAACAGAGGAGAATGTTTGTTGACTGACTGACTGACTGCCTTGCAGATTGAGGGAATGATCCAGGACTGCAGGTGAGGTGGGGCATGCGCAGAGGGCAGGTGATCATCCCAGGAGGGAGGAGGGAAGCAGGAGAGATCTCTAATTTCAGTTTCTGGGGTTGATTAGATGGCTGTGTTTTGGTCTTCTACAGAAAAATAATCTCAAATATCTATATTGTGTCAGCCACTGTCCCAAGTATTTTACATACATTAATGTATTGAATCCTCATAAAAACCATGTGTATGGAGGGTGCTATTCTTGTAAATGGAGCTGGGTGTCCATGGCTACAGGAGGAGGGGCTGCTACAGGCTGACAGCCCTTTTTTTTTTTTTTTTTTTTTTAAAGACGAGGTTTCACCATGTTGGTCAGGCTGGTCTTGAACTCCCGACCTCAGGTGATCTGCCCACCTTGGCCTCCAAAGTGCTTGGATTACAGGTGTGAGCCACCATGCCTGGCCTGTCATCCCTATTTTATAGGCCAAGATTCTGAAGCACAGAGAGGTTAAGTGATCTAGCCAAGGTCACGCAGCTAATAACTGGCAGAGTCAGGATGTAAACCCGAGTCCCTGCTCTTAGCTTTCCCCTATAGATTAATATCCCATATTCTTGCCCCATAGACTGCTCCCAAAGCTCTTTAACTGGGGTGCTTGTGCCCTTAGGGTCCCTGGGATGAGCCAGAGGGTTTTTGAGACTCAACTTTCATGAAGATCAATTTTAAGCAGATTTCAGGAAAAAAAGTTAACTGTTGAAATATAAGTCATTTGAGATGATTGACATATATGTTATAATGAATCATGCCAAAAGCCAAGTGAAATTTTAAGACCAAAAAGGTGGCCAGATGCAGTGGCCCATACCTCCCAGCACTTTGGGAGGCTGAGGCAGGAGGATCACTGGAGGCCATGATTTTGAGACCAGCCTGGGCAACATAGTGAGACACTGTCTTAGCCAGGCATGGTTGCATGAACCTCTGACTGTCTGGGTGGCATCAGTTGTGGGCCACGTCCAGGCAGGGCTGCAGTGGGAAGTGATACTTTCTAAGGATCGTGGGCCTGGGGGTGGAGGGCGGGGCAGGGAGAGAGGCTGGGTCTTGCGTCTCCATGGGAGCTTGCACGGGGCTCAGAGTTTCCCTTGGCACCTTGGGATGGGGTAACAGAGGGACTGCCCCACAGAAAACTGCAAGGCGATGAAACAGGAGGGAGGGGGAGCTTCACCTCTGCTCCACCAAGTACCACACCCGGGGGGCCCTTCGTGGAACTCGCAGAGCACATCCTTAGCTGCTCCTCCCTGCAGGGTGAGAGGCATGTTCTGTGGCGATGTTTCCTGTGTGTCCGTGTATGCCAAGCCCAGGGATACGTGTGGGTCCTACTGGGGGAGGCAATGCCCGTGGGACTCTTAGAGGCAGAGCAGGAGGAATGTGAGCTGACACTCCTGCCGGTGAGTGACAAGGAGCTGGGGTTCCTCTGCGGAGGACAGGCCTGCTCATTAACATGCCAGCATCTTCATTGACAAAGCAAAGAAGCAAACACAGCGGAGGGGAGCGAGCCGCGCAGAGAGACGACGGTGGCTGGAAGGAAAGGGCAGGGCTGTGCGAGTGTCTGCGGGGATCGGAGGGGCTCAGGCAGGGCCAGCGGAGCTGGAGAGGCTGGACACAATTGTCTGCAATTGTGAGGAAATGTGCGTGTGAGAGAGAAAGAAAACGTGAGAGGCTGTGTCTGAGAGGGAACGTAGAGCCTCGAAGTGAGTGTGTAACAACAGAGGAGGGGACAGAGGGAGTGAGGAAGGGTGGGGGCGGCGGCAGGGGGAGAGGCCCCTCCTCTCTCCTTCAGCCTACGGGCTCTGGAAGGGCCTGCGGTGTGGAGTGAGGGATGACGGGCAGGAGAGGTGAGATTTCATTACCTTTCCCTTTGTGTGACAGTTTGGAGTTAGAGATAGAAGACTGGAGCTATAAATAATCCAGTCACAGCTGCAGCATCCTGGAGATTTATGATGCATGCCAATGCCAGCCAGCTTCAGGCTGGGGAGGGGTTGGGTTTGCTTCCCACAGCGAGATGAAAGGCTGATTCCCCCCAACTCGCTCCCTGCAGCCCCAGCAGGCACCCACTCACCCCCACACCTCCCACCTGGCCCATGGAGCCCAAAGGGGAGAAAAGCTCACAAATGCTTTGACCCCCTCTCTAGCCCTGAGACCCGAGCCCCATGAAGCCTGGCATAGTGGTGACTCTGAGAGCAGTGGG
The DNA here is from genome assembly GCF_001604975.1 of Cebus imitator. NCBI lineage: Eukaryota > Metazoa > Chordata > Mammalia > Primates > Cebidae > Cebus > Cebus imitator. The sequence continues at coordinate 2,170,928 of NW_016107369.1, forward strand.
GCAGAGGGAGCAGGATGGGCAGAAGGTGTCTTACTAGGCTGGGCGAGGTGGCTCATGCCTGTAATCCCAGCACTTTGGGAGGCCAAGGAAGGAGGATCACTTGAGGTCAGGAGTTTGAGACCAGCCTGGCCAACATGGTGAAACCCCATCTCTACTAAAAATACAAAAATCAGCTGAGCATGGTGGTGGGTGCCTGTAATTCCAGCTAATTGGGAGGCTGAGGCAGGAGAATTGCTTGAACCTGGGAGGCAGAGGTTGCAGTGAGCTGACATTGTGCTACTGCAATCCAGCCCGGGCAACAGAGCAAGACTCTGTCTCAAAAAAAGAAAGAAAAAAAGAAGATGCCTTACCCTAGAGGTCCACGTTGCTCAGCGGCCTCAGACAAGGGGGCAGACCTGGCAGGGCCTGCAGGTGGCCCAGACTATTCAGGCTTGATGAGGTCCCGAGGGGCCATCACCCCCACCCTCCCGATTCCTAGTCTTCCCAGTGGGCTGGGATCCTGTTCCATGTCTCAGCTGCAAAGACTGCCAAGATGGGCTTGGTGCAAGACTCTGTGGGACTAGGGGGTCCTCCCAACCCAGAAGAGGGTGATTGCCCATCCCATTGGCCTGGGTAGCAGCCCATTCCCCAACTATGCAGCCAGTGCCTCTGGGACAGTGGGAGGGTCACCTCCACACATCTGTCTCCAGCCCTGCTGTGAGGGTGGGGGAGGGGGAGGTGAACAGAGGCATCTGGGGATCCCAGACATAGGGTTCTCCTCAGGCTCTGTGGGAGCTGGAGGAAGAGGATGAGGGTGGGGGTCTCAGGAAGAGGAGCTGGTTCAAGGCAACCCACTAAGCCTGTGCCTCTCTGCAGTTTCCCACCAGAGCACTTATCCACTCGTGGCCCCCACAAGCCCTAAGCTTTGGAAGGCAGAGAGCGTGCAAGCTTCGCTCTCCCTGCAACCCTGGGGACTGTGCGTCAATACCTGCTGAAGAGTCAGGCCCTGGTGCTGGGTGCACGCGCCCATGGGCTGAGCCCACAGAAGGAGTTTCCTGAGAGAGAGGTGGCCAGGCCCGCCTGGGTCTGCCTCCTGGGGGCCGAGGATCTCCTGAACTTCCCCCTCCTCTTCTCCATGTTTGGAAACCCCAGGGCCTCCTGGGGCACAGCTACCTCAGGCAGCAGCTGCCATCTCAGCAGTGTCTGCTTTGCTTTTCTTATTCCCTGAGCAAATATTGAACATCCAGAGAGACAACCAAATCCTGAGTGTCTGGGTGGGGACGGAGGTGGTAACTCAGCTGGTTACTTCTTGGGCAACTCAGCCAAGATCATCCATACCTCAGGCCAGGCCTCTGGTGGAGGGAGGATGCTGGGCGGTGGGGCCCTTCCTTCAGAAGGCTCCTCTGGGGTTGGGGGTTTATGGGATTCCTGGGGCCTCCAGAATACCCATAGGTTGGTTGTGGCAGGGTCTTTTCTTGGGTGAGGGGGGCAATCTGTCCCCCCTCAGCTTCCAAAAGTAAACCGTGTCTGCAGTAGGGTACACACAAAACTCATTTTCTGCAGTGAGTGTTCATGGGACCCTGTAACTCCAGCTACTGTGAAAGTGATTGTCTTTGCAGGAAAGAAGTTATTGGGCTGGGATTTCTCCTTCAGGGGGCTCAGAGGCAGCTGAGCCGAAGACACAAAGCAAGCTTGCCCAAGTCAGTGCACGGCAGAGCCTCAGAGTTCTCTAAGGGCGTGCCTGACTGCAGCTTGGATGGCTCCTCCCCTCCTGCATTTCTGGTGCACCTGTCAGGGGACCACCTTCTGCCATAAGCATTGTCTATCTGTCCTGGGCGTTTGTACCAGTCAGAGTTCTCTTTGAAAGCAAGAGAAATGGACTCTGATGCTTTTAAGCAGAGAAAAGATTTACAGAAAAGATTTGGGGATGCTCACGGCATCCACAGCAAAGCTGGAACCCAGCTTGAAAAATGGGCAGGGTCTAGGGGATGGAGGGCAGTCGGCATCACTGCCAAGGTCATGCCGCAGGGTGGTCTGGTTAGGACACCTTTGCTGGCACCACCTCTATGCCTTCCATGGGTCCTACCACAGCCTGACTCTGCCACAGCCCCTGCCTCTGCTGACCCTGTGGGTCTGAGCTTCCTTTTTTTCCCCTTTTTGAGATGCAGTCTTGCTCTGTTGCCTTGGTTGGAGCGCAGTGGTGTGATCACAGCTCACTGCAACCTCTGCCTCCTAGGTTCAAGCAATTCTACCCCCTCAGCGTCCCGAGTAGCTGGGATTACAGGCACACGCCAGCAGTCCCAGCTAATTTTTGTATTTTTAGTAGAGACAGGGTTTCACCATGTTGGCCAGGCTGGCCTTGAACTCCTGACCTCCGGTGATCCGCCCACCTCAGCCTCCCAAAGTGCTGAGATTATAGGTGTGAGCCACTGTGCCCGGCCCTGAGCTACTTCCTTAAGACTGAGCTCCGGGTGGGAATTTCTGATTGACTGAGTCTAGGTCGTGAGCCCACCTCCTGGCTGCCAACAAGTAGGAGAGAGAATCCCCAGCTTTGATTTCTGTGGTGAAAGGCGAAGTCCATTTCCACAAATACCCCTCAGGGAGGGACATTCCCATCCCCAGCTCCCAAACAGAATAGGAGCATTCTGGATGGCCTTTCTGATTCCAGACTTCATCCTTCTCTCCCTCCCCAACTCTGAAGTCCAGGAGGGTGATCTGTATGGGCTGAATCAGCTGAACGCCCATGCTTTGTGGCTTCTGGTTGGGTTTGCCCAATGGGCGGCATCATTGGAGGAGAATGGAGGTGGAAGGAGAGGGTGGGGTATTGTTCCCCTCGCTCCTTTCCTTTGCAGCTTTGGGTCTCTCCAGCTTCCGGTCACTCTGTCCCTGTCCCATGGGGTCTTCGTCATACCTGGTTGGTTTCACTTTGTGCTGCCCACCTTTACAACTTGTTCCTTCTTGAAAGGTCCTGCAATTGCCCTGTTTCAGGGTAACAGCTGTTTCCTGTTGGGACCCCGAATGATACAGAGGGGTTGAACAGTGAGAGGCAACAGAGCTCCAATGAATGCCCACAACATGGTGGAACAGATGCCCATTGGAAGCTGGAAGTTGGCAGCGTGATAAATGGGCAAAAGCAAGGAATTTGAAGCCAGCCTAGGATGGTCTAAATTTTTTTTTTTTTTTTTTTGAGACAGAGTTTCACTCTTGTTGCCCAGGCTGGAGTGCAATGGCACAATCTCAGCTCACCGCAACCTC
>NW_016107369.1:2174311-2177328 GCF_001604975.1 Cebus imitator
CTGGTCTTGAACTCCTGACCTCAGGTGATCCGCCCGCCTCAGCTTCCCAAAGGGCTGGGATTACAGGTGTGAGCCACTGCGCCCGGCCTGGAAGGTCTAAATTCTTAGCCCAGCTCTTACTACCTGTGTGAACTTGACTGAGTTCCTCAACCATGCTCAGTTTTTGTTCTTTTTGAGAAGTAAAAGATAATCCTTAACTCAGGGATTGGTTGTGAGATGGATTTATTAAGCACTTGGCACTTAGGAGACCAGTGATGGTGAAAAGGGAGACCAGCGATCCTCTTATGTGGATCCCAAGCTATCAGTAATGGTTCTTTGGAGCATTGTGTTGAGAATTCCAACACTTTGTTCTGGCCTGGAGGGATGGGTGCATTGTGATTGATTAGTGATGTTTGTCCCAGTGCAGGCTGGGCAGTGGCATTTACTCAATCTTAGCTATCCCTTTTTATATTTTTTGCTCCTTGGGAAGGGAAGCAGGATTCTGCTGGGGTCAAAAAGACCAGGATCTGTCTCCATCAGCACTGCCCAGGTCCTGAGTCCTGGTTCAGCACAGACTTCTCAGCAGGGCGGGTGCCTGGCAAGCCCTCTCTTAATCAGCAAACTGCTTTAGCCCTGCAGAGGTTGTTTCAAGGTCTTTCTACTGGGACCTCTGTTCTTTTCAATTCCCAAGTCTGATCCTCCCTGCCAGCACAGGTACACCGCACACGTGCACACACGCCCAATCCCACGTTCACATAGTAACTCAAATCTGATATAGTAACTTGCATTCCTTGACTCCACTCTCCAAAGCCTCCCCTATTATGTCCTGCCCCAACTCAGGGGGCCTGACATTATTCCAGTGACACACCAAAGTTGGCTGAAGGTAGAAGAGATAGACGAGAAACCATGTCATAAGCATCCTGTGATGAGTGCTGGAGTCTTGGTGATCACCACGTGGTCCCTGGGACAACCAAGAAGGTGGGAGAGACCAAGGAATCCTTCCCCCAAAATCCTCCTTTCTAGTTTCCGTTGCACATAGGAGCAGCCTTCAGTTATTCTAGAAACATTTATTGAGTACCTGCTACGTGCCAGGCAGGAGTGCAGGAAATAGACTCTGCTGTGAAGGGCGGACAGGCATAACTCAGGGCAGTAAAGTGGTACGTGGAGGCGAGCACAGGGGACCTCTAATTGTGTGGCATGGTGGGACAATCAGGGAGGACTTTCCTGAGGAGGTGGCCCTAAGCCGAGTCAGGAAGGATAAGGAAGCTGTTCCAGGTGTCGTGGTAAGGGCAGCATATGGCAAGATCTGAAGGTGTGTGTTTGAAGAGCTCCTGGTTGCTGGCTGGTCACTGTGGCTGGGGCTTAGAGCTGGAAGGGAGGAGATACTGGAGCTGGGGGAGTACAGGGGGCAGGTCCTACAGGGCCTTGAAAGGGGCCTGGTGGCTGGGCACCGTGGCTCACACCTGTAATCCCAGCACTGTGGGAGGCCGAGGTGGGCAGATCACGAGGTCAGGAGTTCCAGACCAGCTTGGCCAACATGATGAAACCCTGTCTCTACTAAAAATACAAAAAAATTAGCTGGGCGCAGTGGCACATGCCTGTAATCCCAGCTACTCAGGAGGCTGACGCAGGAGAATCGCTTGAACCCAGGAGGTTGCAGTGAGCGGAGATCGGGCCATTGCACTCCAGCCTGGGTGACAGAGCAAGACTCCGTCTCAAAAAAAAAAAAAGACAAAAAAGAAAAGGGGCCTGGATTTTCCCAAAGTAGCACCCACCCCACCCCAGCCTGTCCTCTCCCTGCTTCAGCAAGTGAGTCCCTGAAAGGACACACTTTCCACGCCCCTCCTTTCTGTGAGCTGCGGGGCTTCCAAGGCAGTTGAAGGCAGATTCCCACCCTCCCTATCGCCCCCACCCTTCATGCCCTGTGAGTCATCGGGAGAATAGTGAAAGCTGACTAAGGTGGGTGGCTGAGTGAGGAGGAGCTGCAGAGCAGGCCCCTACCCCCAACCTGCTGAATGAAGCCATTAGCGCAGTCCCGTAATAACTGGCGGGCCCAACCATCAGGTGTGACATAGAGTAAAGCAGGCGTTGAGGCATTTTATTTCTCCAGTGACTAAGTAGCTGTTCCCTCTTCCTCTCATAAACCCCCCAACCCTTTTTCCCAGCCACCTCCCATGCTCAGACTTGCTTTTCTTTGGAAAATGGGAAATGATGTGTTTATGAAGCAAAGTGTGGCTCTGTGTGTATGCATATAGTATATAGCTATATATGTGTGTGCATGAAAGTATTTCATGTATATGTGAGGAAGTATATAAAAGGAACATATGGGCCAGGTGCCGTGGCTCACGCTTGTAATCCCAACACTTTGGGAGGCCGAGGTGAGCAGATCACCTGAGGTCAGGAGTTTGAGACTAACCTGGCCAACATGATGGAAACCCCGTCTCTACTAAAAGTAAAAAAATTAGCTGGGCATGGTGATGGGTGCCTGTAGTCCATGCTACTTGGGAGGCTGAGGCAGGAGAATCACTTGAACCCAGGAGGCAGAGGTTGCAGTGGGTCGAGACTGTGCCACTGCACTCCAGCCTGGGCAATAGAAGGAGACTTCATCTAAAATAAAATAAATAAAAAGAAATAAAATAGGCCAGGCACGGTGGCTCACGCCTGTAATCCCAGCACTTTGGGAGGCTGAGATGGGCAAATCACCAGAGGTCAGGAGTTCGAGACCAGCCTGGCCAACATGGTAAAACCCTATCTCCACTAAAAATATAAAAATTAGCTGGGTGTGGTGGCGGGCACCTGTGAGCCCAGCTACTCGGGAGGCTGAGACAGGAGAATCGCTTGAACCTGGGAGATGGAGGTTGCAGTGAGCTGAGATCACACCATTGCACTCCAACCTGGTGGACAAGAACAATATTTGGTCTTAAAAAATACATAAATAAGGCCGGGTGCGGTGGCTCACGCTTGTAATCCCAGCACTTTGGGAGGCCGAGGCGGGTGGATCACGAGGTCAAGAGATCGAGACCATCCTGGTCAACATG
>NW_016107369.1:2177628-2192625 GCF_001604975.1 Cebus imitator
GTGGATCACAAGGTCAAGAGATCGAGACCATCCTGGTCAACACAGTGAAACCCCGTCTCTACTAAAAATACAAAAAATTAGCTGGGCATGGTGGCGCGTGCCTGTAATCCCAGCTACTTAGGAGGTTGAGGCAGGGGAATTGCCTGAACCCAGGAGGCGGAGGTTGCGGTGAGCCGAGATCACGCCATTGCACTCCAGCCTGGGTAACAAGAGTGAAACTCTGTCTCAAAAATAAATAAATAAATAAAATAAAATAAAATAAAAGGAATACCTATACTTAGGTGTGCATGAAAATATTTCTACTGGTGCCATTCGTGGGAGCACATTTGCATCAAACTTGGATGCCGCTGTGTGTTAAGTATGCATGTCGGGAACATGGAGGCACATGTGTGCACAGGTGCAGGAGTGTGGCTGGTTACGAGTGGAGGGGACATGAGGCACATGTGTGTGTTTGCAGTGAGTGTGCATGTGACTGCAACTCCAGCTACCTTGATAGTGATTGTCTTTGCAGGAGAGAAGTTGTTGGGCTGGGATATTCCTATTAACCAAAGCAATAAAACACTCAACGGGTCTGGCTGCCGCCCCTCTTGCTTCTTTGTGATTCATTCTCCACCTAGCAGTCAGTGCAAGCTCTTAAAAATGCAAATCAGATTATGTCTCTCTAAGGCTGAAAACACTTCAGTGGCTTCCCATTGCATTTGGAATAAATCAGACTTTGTGGCCTGCAGGATGTGCCTCCACCTCAGCCTTTGAAGCTCTGCTGTCTCCTCTCCTCTCACTCTCTGGGCACGCCCTGAGCCACACAGCCAAGAGTCTTCACACCTGCTGTTTCCTCTCTTGGACTCCTTTGCTGTCGGGTGGTGTCCTGCCCTCAGGTCTCAGCTCAACATGATGGCATCATCAGTGGGGGCAGCCCTGACACCCTCCCCAGTTTAAATTGGCACCCCTAGATGGGTGCAGTGGCTCACGCCTGCGATCCCAGCAATTTGGGAGGCCAAAGCGGATGGATCATTTAAAGTCAGGAGTTTGAGACTAGCATGGCCAACATGGTGAAACTCCATCTCCACTAAAACTACAAAAATTAGCCGGGCCTGGCCAGGCGCAGTGGCTCATGCCTGTGATCCCAGCACTTTGGAAGGCCAAGGCAGGCGGATCACCTGAGGTCGGGAGTTCGAGACCAGCGTGATCAACAGGGAGAAACCCCATCTCCACTAAAAATGCAAAAATTAGCCATGCATGATGGTGGGCACCTGTAATCTCAGCTACTGGGGAGGCTGAGGCAGGAGAATTGGTGGAACCCAGGTGGTGGAGGTTGCAGTGAGCTGAGATCGCACCATTGCACTCCAGCTCTGGCCAACAACAGAGGGACACAGTCTCCAAAAAATAAAATAAAATAAAATAATAAATAAATGAATAAATTGGCACCCTCAATCCATGTCCATCCCATTACTCCGACTTAGTTCCTCCGCAGCCCTAGGTCCCTTGGGTCTGAAGCTGGCACTGAGATGGAGTTAGGAGTACCTAGGGTCAGTGGGGAGTGGCCTCTGTGACAGGAACAGGGAGGATGCCGCATTGGACCATGGTGCAGAGCTGACAAGATCTCTGCTAGCCCACCAGGTGCCAGCAGCAGAGACAGCCCATTGGAGGAGTCCTCAGTTAAGTAGAAATGGCTGGCCTCTACATAACCCTCTGGCTCAATCAGCGACTGGAATCATACACTCAGATGAAACGAGGAGTCACAGACTGAGAGAAAATATTCAAAAGACACATTTGATAAAGGACTGTCATCCAAGGCACAGTGGTTCACACCTGTAATCCCAGCACTTTGGGAGGCTGAGGCGGGAGGACTGCTTGAGCCCAGAAGTTGGAGACCAGCCTGGGTTACATAGTGAGACCCTTTACCTACAAAAAAAATTTAAAAATGAGCTGGGCGTGATGGCGCATGCCTGTAGAGCCAGCTACTTGAAAGCTGAGATACGAGGATCGCTTGAGCTGGGAGGTGCTGTAGTGAGCCAGTCTCACCACTGCACTCCAACCCGGGTGACAGTGAGACACTGTCTCAAAAAAAAAAAAAAGAAGAATATTATATATACACACAATGAACTCTTAAAACTTAACAATAAAAAACCAAACAAAGAGATTAAAAAATGAGCTAAAGAGCTGGGCGCGGTGGCTCAAGCCTGTAATCCCAGCACTTTGGGAGGCCGAGGCGGGTGGATCACGAGGTCAAGAGATCGAGACCATCCTGGTCAACACGGTGAAACCCCGTCTCTACTAAAAATACAAAAAATTAGCTGGGTATGGTGACGCGTGCCTGTAATCCCAGCTACTCAGGAGGCTGAGGCAGGAGAATTGCCTGAACCCAGGAGGCGGAGGTTGCGGTGAGCTGAGATTGCGCCATTGCACTCCAGCCTGGGTAACAAGAGCGAAACTCCGTCCCCCCCCCCAAAAAAAAAAAGAGCTAAAGATCCAAAGAAAGACACCTTGCTAAAGAAGATACATAGATAGCAAGTAAGCACATGAGAAGATGATGTTCAATGTCTTGTATCTTCTTTTTTAAATAAAAAAAAAATTCTGAACATCTCTTTCTTGATCTTTTTTTTTAATTAAAAAAATATATATATATATCTTTCTTTTTTTCTGAGATGGAGTCTCGCTGTGTCACCCAGGCTGGAGTGCAGTGGCGCGATCTCGGCTCACCACAACATCTGCCTCCTGAGTTCAAGTGATTCTCTTGCTTCAGCCTCTCAAGTAGCTGGGATTACAGGCACCCACCATCATGCCTGGCTAATTTTTACACTTTTGTAGAGACAGGGTTTCACCATCTTGGCCAGGCTGGTCTTGAACTCCTGACCTCTGGTAATCTACCACCTCAGCCTCCCAAAGTGCTGGGATTACAGGCATGAGCCACCGCACCTGGCAACATCGTATATCTTTAGGGAAGTACAAAGTAAATCAACACCGAGATTCCACTATACATCTATTAGAATATCCACAGTCCAGGATGGTGACAACACCAAATGCCGGCGAGTATGAGGAGCAACAGGAACTCTCACTGACTGCAGTGCCAATGCAAAATGGTACAGCCACTTTGAAGACAGTTCAGCAATTTCTTACGGAACTAAACATACTTTTACCATATGATCCAGAAATGATGCTCCTTGGTATTTACCCAAATAAACTTAAGTTCACACAAAAAACAGCACATGAATGCTTATAGCAGCGTTATTAATAATTGACAAAACTTGGATGCGACCAAGTTATCCTTCAGTAGGCGAACGAGTGAATAAACTGTGGGACATCTGGACAATTGAACATTATTCGGTAACAAAAAGAATTGAACTATCAAGTTATAAAAAAAAACTTGGAGGAACCTTAAAAGCATATTACTAATTTGGGCATGATGGCTCACACCTGTAATTTTAGCACTTTGGGAGGCCAAGGTAGGAGGATTGCTACAGCCCAGGAGTTCTAGGCTGTAGTGAGCTATGATTGTGCCACTGTACTTCAGCCTGGGTGATAGAGAAAAAGAAAGAAGAAAGAAAGAAAGAGAGAAAGAGAAAGAGAGAGAGAAAGAAAGAAAGAAAGAAAGAAAGAGAGAGAGAGAGAGAAAGAAGGAAGGAAGGAAGGAAAGAAAAGGAAAGGAAAGAAAAGGAAAGAGAGGGAAGGAGGGAGGGAAGGAAGGAAGGGAGGAAGGGAGGAAGGGAGGAAGGGAGGGAGGGGGGTGGGGGGGAGGGAGGGATGGAGGGAGAGGCTGGGCACAGTGGGAAGCCAAGGTGGGAGGAGCACTTGAGCTCAGCCTGGCCAACATGGTGAAACCCCATCTCTACTAAAAATACAAAAATTAGCCGGGTGTGGTGGGCAGGCACCTGTAATCCCAGCTACTCAGAAGCCTAAGGCAGGAGAATTGCTTGAACCTGAAAGGCAGAGGTTGCAGTGAGCCAAGATCCAGCCATTGCACTGTAGCCTGGGTGACGAGAGCGTAACTCTGGCTTAAATAAATAAATAAATAAATAAATAAAATAAAAGGAAGGCCGGGTGAGATGGCTTACGCCTGTAATCCCAGCACTTTGGGAGGCTGAGGCGGGTGGATCACCTGATGTCAGGAGTTCAAGACCCCCCCGGCTAACATGGTGAAACCCCGTCTCTACTAAAAATACAAAAATAAATAAAATAAATAAGTTTTTTAAAATGAAAGGAAGAAAGAAAAGAAAAGAAAGCTTGTATTCCTTCTGGACTCCCTTTCCTTCTCTTCTCCTTTATATTCTTCTGTGGCCCTCAGGGGAATGTATTTGCTAGGTATTTCTGTCTGCTTGTCCTTGTCTCCTCTGGTTTGGCCAAATCCTTTGTTAGTTTCCCAGCTTAGGGGCTGGCCTGCTGGAGGCTCCTGGATCTCTGTGGCTCCTCTGCCCTCCTTGCCGCCCAGCCCCTTTCCTGCGGGCCCACTGTCCTTCTGGAAAGAATTTCATAAACAAATGACAGCTACTGTAAGTCCTGTCCTGGTATAAATAGGTACCCTGACACCCAACTGAGGAGAAGGAAATTCAAGATTGGAGAAGAAAATCCTGAATAACTCATTAGCACCACCTCCAACCAAGCTTAATCTTGCCTCCTTTGGTGTCAGACAGCGGCAAGAGGAAAAACATCTTCCCTCCCTGCCCTCCAGGGATGAAGCTGCCATGCAGAACAGACTTGAGGGGGGCCCACCAACTGTGCGCCCCACTTCCATTTTCCAGGCCTTGATTAAGACTTTTAGAGGCAGTAAGCTCCGAAAAGATGAGGGCATCTCCGTCCCCGTGAATAGTACAAAATGAAATCAATATTAAGCCACAAAATAAATGTGAGGAAGTCCTTCAACATTTTAAATTTTCCCATGATGACTGCTTTGAAGTTGTTTATTTTTTGAAATATCAAATATGAAATTGTTAAATGCTTTTCTCCTTCTTCGCTGGCTTCCTTCCTGTGGGTTTTGTCTGTGTGTTGCTCTTATCTGTGATCAGCCCTCACCCCCAGCCGCCAGCTGGCCTTCCTGCCCCCACCAGGCCTGCCCTGTGCTGGGCGTTAGGAGGGTGGTTCTGGCCAGGCTCGGTGCCTCACGCCTGTAATCCCAGCACTTAGGGAGGCTGAGGTGGGTGGACACAAGGTAAGGAGTTCGAGACCAGCCTGACCAATGGTGAAACCCTGTCTCTACTAAAAATATAAAAATTAGCCTGGCATGGTGGCGTGCATCTATAATCCCAGCTACTCAGGAGACCGAGGCAGGAGAATCGCTCAAACCCGGAAGGCGGAAGTTGCAGTGTGCCAAGATCCTGCCAAGATCTAGCCTGGGTAACAGAGTGAGACTCCATCTCAAAAATAGATAAATAAATAAATAAATAAATAAATAAAGGAGTGTGGTTCTAGGGCTGACCTTGAGGAACCCAGGGGGTACTTCCATGAAAACTGGCCTGGCGTGGAGACGGGAGGGTCAGAGGTAAGTCCCCTCTCACCAAGGTTAGTGGGCTTGCTGAATAGTCCAGGGCATACCAGCTTACAGCTGATCAGGGCTGAGCTGAGCAGGGAGGGCAGAGTCCTGGGTGGGGCTTGGAAAATCAAACTTGAATCAAATCAACAGACAGCTACTGCGTTCCATGTTCAAGGCCAAAAACAAATTGGGCTGGACGGGAAGACCAGGACTGGGGTCTTATCATCCGGCGGCCGTGGGCTCTTCTGACCTGTGGGTGGCTCAGATGGTGGAACAGAATGGTCAAGCGCCCAGTTGGCTGCTCCCCATCAGCTCAGGTTCATTACTGTCGATAAGGACTAGAGGATCACCCACATTACACATGGGCAAATGGAAGCCAAGGTCCCTGCACAGTGATGGAAGAGCTGGATCTGTCTAGCTGGCTGGGTCTGGAGATTTGGCTCACAGTAAGCCTCCAGGATCCAGAGCCTGGGGCTCCTCACTCATGAGTTTTATCATTGTCTGGCGCCTTCTGTTGCTGAAGGGAGAGGTGAGAAGCCTATAGGCATTTTTGTCATGTCTGAGTATTTGGCTCACTATGTGTTGGGCATTCACAAATATGTGATCTCATCCAGGCTGCACCCCTGCAAAGTGGGCACTGTGGGTCCCCTTTTACAGACATGCTCAGCAAAGGAGAGGGACTTGCCCAAGCTGGGGCATGTGGTGGGGACTTCTGGCTCCCTGGAAGGGACTCTCCATGGGTGCAGGGCCTGTCTGGCTCCAGCTATAGCCCAATCCACAGCCCCCAGCACAGCGATCAATGCGTTGTCAGCAAGCAATACCTATCTGGTGAATGAATAAGTCAGTGACTAGTGAATGATTGCTTGATTCCATTTGACCCCAAATCTTTGCCCTTTCCTGTTTTCAACTAGTCTGGGGAGCTGCAGCTGAAAGCAGAATTCCAGGCCTTCCTGGTGGAAAAGGCTCCCTGCACTGTGCTGGTGAGAGCTGTTGGGTGAGAGGCCTCAGCCTTGCCAAGGTCTCCCAGCTTCTGCCTGCTCAGGGAACCCCTGCCTTCACCCCTGCCTGCCACAGCCATCCCTGGCGGCCATGTATAGTCCCAGAAGATGCTGAGAGGGTTTCATTGCAGAATAAGCATATAGGCTGTACATGCAGTGATTCAGAAGCTCCTGCTGTGCTGGCTTCCCTCTCCCCTAAACCACGCGGTTGCCATAGCAACTGTCAGCAAACCAGAGCTTGCTGAGGGCATCCCAATTAACCCCTTCCTGGTGCACAGGACCGTCAGTATACCTGTCCACATGGCCTGGATGCCCACAGCACTGATGCCCAGGCTGAGAGCCAGTGGCACAGGGGCAACTTGTGCCAGACAGAGGCAGGGTGGTACTGTGGGCAGAAATGCAGGCTTTGGAGGTCAGAGGGCCTGAGTTAAATCCCTGGGTCAGCTATGTGAACTTGGATACTCCAAGAAACTTTTCTTTCTTTTTTCTTTTTTTTTTTGTTTTGAGATGGAGTCTCAGTCTGTTGCCTAGGCTGCAGTGCAGTGACACGATCTTGGCTCACTGCAACCTCCACCTCCTGTATTCAAGCAATTCTCCTGCCTCAGCCTCCTGAGTCACTGGGACTACAGGTGCCTGCTACCACACCTGGCTAATTTTTTGCATTTTTAGTAGAGATGAGGTTTCACCGTGTTAGCCAGGATGGTCTCGATCTCTTGACCTTATGACCCACCTACCTTGGCCTCCCAAAGTTCTGGGATTACAGGCGTGAGCCACCGCACCTGGCCTACTCCTGGAAACCTTTCAAGCCTCACTTGCAATATGGACCTAATACTGTGCCCACTCACAGAGCTTCTCTAGCAGTCGGCTGAATGAGGAATGCATCACAAGACCCTGTGGAATACGTGGCATGCGGCTAATGCTCATGACTTTGGGCTGGGTTTGTGCTCTCCGCACAGGAGGAGCTGGCCAGAGGGCTGTGTGTACATATCCAGGCCACTCCTGTTATGTGGGGCCCCAGGACGTGTTAGGGGTGGGCGAATAGGTACAGACACACAGAGCAGGGATTCATCTGGGAAAAAGGAAGCCCGTAGCCTCTCAAGCTGTACCAGGCCTGGAGCTTGCCCTGGGAGATCTCTGTCAAACGGCCCATTCATTCCACCTTGAACTTAACCCTCTCCAGGCCCCACTGGGCTCTGGGACTCCCAGAGTAACAGGTTGATTAGAAACCAAGAGGGGTGGGAGGAAGCTGATGAGAGAGGAGGTGGGTCTGTGGGTCTCTGGTGTGCAGAGGGGAGGGTAGCCAAGTCAAGTCTCCTCTCACCAAGGTTAGTGGGCTTGGTTAATAGTCCAGGGCATACCAGCTTAGGGCTGATCAGGGCTGAGCTAAGCAGGGAGGGCAGAGTCCTGGGTGGACATCAGACTTGGACTTCCTCACACTTATTTTGTGGCTTACAAATAGGTCTGGGGGGGGTGGGGAGGATAGAAAGTGAGGCTGTGCCAGAAGCTCTGGACTCACCTGGCAACCTGTGGCCAAGGCCCCTACCCCACCCTGCCCCCTGTCAACTCCAGTTGAGCAAAGGGCCCCTGGGGAAAGTGACAGCAGACAGTAGACCTGACAAGGCAGTATTAATGACCACTGCTGATTGAGAGTCAGGGGTCAGAGTGATAAACCAAATAAGGCCACATTCCCTGCACCCACTGCCTAAAGCACTTCGATGGCTTCTCCCTGAGGGACACATTCCCTGCACCCACTGCCTAAAGCACTTCGATGGCTTCTCCCTGAGGGACCCAAACCTCAGTGGTGGCTTACAGACCCTCTGTCCCGGCCCCAGCCCACCTCTGTGCTCACCTTGCTCTGCTTTGCTCCAAGCTGCTCTGCTCCTAGTCACCCAGACTTGCTTTGTTTGTGTAGTTGTTTTTCAAATGAGTTGCCTCTTTCTGCCTCAGGCTTCTGCTCGGTCAAGGCAGGTGCCTCTACCTGAAATGCTCACGTACTCCTTCCCCAGCTCATTTACTGTATCTTATCAGTTACAAGATATGCACTAAAAGAACCCCCAAACTTTTTATTTGAAATAATTTCAGACTGCATAAAAGTTGCAAAAAATAATACAAATAATCTTCATATTCCATTTGCTCTGTTTCACCAAATGTTAGCTTTCCACCGCGCTTGTGTTTGTACAGGCATGATGCACGCTGGAGCCGTCTTTGTGCAACTGCTTCCCAACTCCCTCTTCAGTGACTTCACAGCACCAGCTTCAAATTGGCCGCGGAGAGTATTTACACCACAGAAATTGGTATCACGACATTTTTGCCCCGAGAGAGCTGGTTGTGAAACATTTTCAGCATACCACCACTTTATCAATCTCTCTCTTTTGTCTTTTGAAAATCAAATTCTCTCTTCATATGTATGGTATGGTGTATGTGTGTGTTCACTCATTCTTTTTCTTTTTTCTTTTTTTTTTTTTCTGAGACAGAGTCTTGCTCTGTCACCCAGGCTGGATTGCATTGGTGTGATCTTGGCTCACTGCAACCTCCACCTACAAGTGATTCTCCTGCCTCAGCCTCCCCAGTCGCTGGCGCTGCAGGCATGTGCCACCATGCCTGGCTAATTTTTGTATTTTTAGTAGAGATGAGGTTTTGGCATGTTGGCCAGGATCTGGTCTCAAACTCCTGACCTCAGGTGATCTGCCCACCTCAGCTTCCCAAAGTTCTGGGATTACAGGTGTGAGCCACTGCACCTGGCCTCTTTTTCTTTTCTTTCTTTCTGTATTTTTTTTCTAAACTGCTTGAGAGTAGGTGACAGATAAGCGCCTTTATCTCTAAATACTTTGATATATTCTTCTTCAAAACAAGGACATTCTTTTATGTAATAACCACAGTACATTTATTGAAATCGGAAAGTTAGCATGGCTACATATGGTTCTATTGTCTGATGTACAGATATTATTCAACCATCTCAACCACCCTGCTAATGTCCTTTACAGCAAAAGAAGAAACACGGTGAGCACAGTGAGTCACACCTGTGATCGCAGCTCTTGGGGAGGCTGAGGTGGAAGGATTGCTTGAGCCCAGGAGTTCAAGACCAGCCTGGGCAACACAGTGAGACCCTATCTCTGCACACACACACACACACACCCCAAGTGTGGTGGTGCACATCTGTAGTCCCAGCTACTTGGGAGGCTAAGGTGGGAGGATCACTTAAGCCCAGGAGGTTGAGACTTTAGTAAGCCCAGGCTGGGTGCCGTGGCTCATGCCTGTAACCCCAGCACTTTGGGAGGCCGAAGTGGGTGGATCACAAGGTCAGGAGCTCAAGACCAGTCTGGCCAATCTTGTGAAACCTTGTCTCAGCTAAAAATACAAAAAATTAGCTGGGTGTGGTGGTGTGCACCTGTAATCCCAGCTACTTGGGAGGCTGAGGCAAGAGAATCGAGTGAAACTGGGAGGTGGAGGTTGCAGTGAGCCGAGATCACGCCATTGCACTCCACCCCGAGCAACAGTGCAAGACTCTGTCTCAAAAAAAGAAAAAAAGTAAGCCTGAATCTCCCGCCTCAGCCTTCTAAGTAGCTGGTACTACAGGTGTGCACCATCAGGCCCAACTCATTTTAATTTTTTTTTGTAGAGACAGGGTTTTTAGCAGAGACGAGTTTCTATTGTCTGATATACAGACCTTGTTGTTCAGGCTGGTCTCAAACTCCAGGGCTTAAGTGATCTGCCCACTTCAGCCTCCTGAAGTGCTGGGATTACAGGCACACCCCACTACGCCTGCCTATTTTATTCTTTATTTATATATTTTTTAGAGATAAGATCTCACTGTGTTGCCCAGGCTGGAGTGCCGTGGCTATTCACAGGTGTGATGATAGGGCCCTACAGCCTGGAAGTCCTGGCCTCAGCAGCCTTCTTGCCTCAGCCTCCTAAACAGCTGGGGCTACAGGCGTGCACCACTGTACCTGGCTTTATTATTATTATTTTTTAGCACCTCCTCACTTTCTAGCCCAAGATAATCCAGGCTCAATTGTATTTTCCCTGAGCCAACCTTGGAATTAGCTATTCTCTAAAGTGCCCTAATCCTTTTCATGGAAAATGGTGCTTCTGGGGAAGACGCACCTTTTACATTTCTGCCCACAGGATGCATTTTATTTTATTTATTTATTTTTGAGATGGAGTCTTGTTCTGTCACCAGGTGGGAGTGCAGTGGCGCCGTCTCGGCTCACTGCAACCTCCACCTCCTGGGTTTAAGCGATTCTCCTGCCTCAGCCTCCCAAGTAGCTGGGATTACAGGCACACACCACCATGCCCAGCTAATTTTTGTATTTTTAGTAGAGACAGGGTTTCACCATGTTGGCCAGGTTGGATGCAGGATGCATTTTTGAGATGACGTCTAATAATCCCCCAGCTTGGCATTTGCCTCTTCTCCTTCCGGCCACCCCAGAAGCTGAGCCCAGCAGCGACTGCTCAGCCAGGACCCCTTCCCCACCCTTCTCCCTAGGCTGGTCCACAGGACCCTTTTGTCCTGACTCTTCTTTCCACTGAATCAGAGCCCCAGAGCCTACCAACCACAAACTCAGGACTTTTATACCGGCAAAGCTTCCTGCAGGACAAAGTAGATTTCTCTTGGATTCTATTTTATTCTGATCTCTGCCACGACAGATCCTTCTTTGTTTTAAATTAGGTGGGAGAGAGAAAACTTCTCTGGGGCTGTAGAAGGTCAAAAGAGCTCTTTCAGTAAGCACAAAATAACACTTCTAAGGTTAATTGGCGGTTTTTCTCTCAGTGTTATCTAGAATAACAGTGTGGATGATCAATAGTGTTTTAGAGTCCATGAACTAGATCGCACCCATTACCCTTCAACACAGCTCATGCTACTACTCATGGGTGCTTTTCCTCTGTATCGTTCAACATAATCAGTAACATGGATTTGGGGGTAACTGTTGGTCCATTATCTCTCTGAATGCCTGGAAAGGGGACTCTCACCTCTGTGTCTATCATGTATTCAAATCTGTATCCTCAATGTATGGTGCAGTTAGGCGCTCAATAAGGATTTGTGGAGTAAATGGCTGGATTAAGTAAATCTTAACAAGCCTGCAAGCAGAGATGAGGCTTCCTACTTTACTGGTGGAGAAACTGAGGCTCCTAGGGCCAAAGTTTGTTCAATATCACTCCACCAGTGAATAGTAGACTCCGGATTTCTAAGATTCCAATGTCTGTACAAAGTGTGTCAGTTGAGGAAATTATTTTAGTGAAGAACTGAGTTTTTTATTTTATTATTTTTAGAGACGGGGTTTCACCATGTTGGCCAGGATGGTCTCAATCTCCTGACCTCATGATCCACCTGCCTTGGCCTCTCAAAGTGCTGGAATTACAGGCGTGAGGTACCACACCTGGCCAAGAATTGAGTTTTTATTCCCATGATGAGTTTGGTCCCCAGAGTGTATAAATTCCTAGAAATTGGGGCAGCACATATATAATGCAAGAAAGGACACAGAGGAGGGGCTGGCTGGGAACCAGTTTCCAGGGGGGACCACAGCCACTCAGCTCATACTGCCACTAGGTTGGCCTGGGCTGGCCTGCCCCGCTATGGGAGGGCCAGGCAGAGGCATGGGTCAAGGGCAAGCAGCCTGGCGGGGCCTGCCTGACCCCAGGCATGGGCCTTGGCCACTTGTGCTGCCCGATTAGCCCTGGGCCTGCGAAGGGGACTTCTACACAGACAGCACTTCTCTCCAGGGCTTTACCGTCTCACCCTCCCTGCTCCCTGCACATGCCCAGCAGCGGGGCAGAGTGCAGGTGACAACTCCGCTTTGCAGACAGGGAAGCTGAGTCTCAGAGGGCGTAAGGACTCACAAGAGGGTAAGGCTGTTGGTTTCTCCATCTGCAGGATGGGAGGTTGGACTTGGTGATGGCACAGGTTTCTCCAGCTCTGCAGGTAATGTCAACGACCAGCGGCCACCTCCTCCATGTCCCTCCACCCAACCTCAGGGCTTTCCGGACCACTTCTCAGGGGAAAGGGTGCTTCCCAAGGAACAGGCAGAATCAAAACACAATCCTCATTTACATTTCAAAAGCCCTGCTCAGTCACCCTAATCCAGAGGGGATTTACCCGTCCTCCTGGCCTATGAAAGCCCAATCTTGACCAGGGTGGGCTTTCTCTTTTTTTTTTTTTTTTTGAGACGGAGTTTCACTCTTGTTACCCAGGCTGGAGTGCAATGGCTCGATCTCGGCTCACCGCAACCTCCGCCTCCCGGGTTCAGGCAATTCTTCTGCCTCAGCCTCCTTAGTAGCTGGGATTACAGGCGCGCACCACCATGCCCAGCTAATTTTTTTTTGTATTTTTAGTAGAGACGGGGTTTCACCATGTTGACCAGGATGTTCTCGATCTCTTGACCTCGTGATCCACCCGCCTCGGCCTCCCAAATTGCTGGGATTACAGGCTTGAGCCACCGCGCCTGGCCCAGGGTGGGCTTTCATGAGATGAGGAGAGGGTTTTTGGAAATAATTTGAGAGGCATTAAGAAGACCATCTCCATTTCTTGATTATATGCTAAACAAGGGATGGATAATTCATAGGTGGGGATTTCCTGGAACTGTGGGTCCCTCCCCTGTTTAGACCATATAGGGGAACTTCCTGATGTTGCCATGGCATTTGTTTATTTATTTATTTATATATTTTAGACAGAGTCTCAGTGTCGCCAGGTGCCAGGCTAGAGTGCAGTGCCACGATCTTGGCTCACTACAACCTCTGCCTCCTGGGTTCAAGCAATTCTCCTGTCTCAGCCTCCCGAGTAGCTGGGACTACAGGCGTGCGCCACCACGCCCAGCTAATTTTGTATTTTTAGTAGAGACGGGTTTTCGCCATTTTGGCGAGGATGGTCTCGATCTCTTGACCTCATGATCCACCTGCCTCGGCCTCCCGAAGTGCTGGGATTACAGGCGCAAGCCACCGAGCCCGGCCTCCCATGGCATTTGTAAACTGTCATGGCACTGGTGGGAGTGTCTTTTAGCATGCTAATACATTATAATTAGTGTATAATAAGGAGTGAGGATGGCCAGTGGTCACTTTCGTCACTATCTTGGTTTTGGTGGGTTTTAGCCAGCTTCTTTGCCACATCCTGTTTTATCAGCAGGGTCTTTGTGAACTGTTTCTTGTTCTGACCTCCTATCTCATCCTGTGTCTAAGCATGTCTAACCTGGGCTGGGCGTGGTGGCTTACGCCTGTAATCTCAGCACTTTGGGAGGCTGAGGCGGGTGGATCACCTGAGGCTAGGAGTTTGAGACCAGCCTGACCACATGGTGAAACACTCTCTCTACTAAATATTAAAAATTAGTCAGGGGTGGTGGTGCATGCCTGTAATCCCAGCTACTTGGGAGACTGAGGCAGGAGAATTGCTTGAACCCAGGAGGCAGAGGTTGCAGTGTCT
Source organism: Cebus imitator (assembly GCF_001604975.1). Lineage (NCBI taxonomy): Eukaryota > Metazoa > Chordata > Mammalia > Primates > Cebidae > Cebus > Cebus imitator. Next base: position 2,191,502 of record NW_016107369.1, read on the forward strand.
CATAAAAGAAGACCATCTCCTTTTGTTTTTTTTTTTTTTTTTTTGAGACAGAGTTTTGCTCTGTCACCCAGGCTGGAGTACAGTGGCACAATCTAGTCTCACTGCAACCTCCGCCTCCCGGGTTCAACCAATTCTCTACCTCAGCCTCCCTAGTAGCTGGGAATACAGGTGAGTGCCACCACACCTGGCTAATTTTTGTATTTTTAAGCAGAGGCGGGGTTTCACCATCTTGGCCAGGCTGGTCTTGAACTCCTGACCTCGTGATCCACCTGCCTCAGCCTCCCAAAGTGCTGGAATTACAGGTGTGAGCCACTGCGCCCGGCGCTGACCATCTCCTCTTCTAAACAGATTTCTGTCCTACAAATATCACAAATTATAATAACCACTCAACACTTACATACACTGACTAGGTGCCAAGTACTCGTTTAATCCTCACTACAGCCCTGTGAGGTTGGGGTTATTTCCCCATTTTATAGATGAGGACACTGAGACACAAAGAGGTTAAGTGACTTGCCCAAGGTCACAATCTGGAATGTGAACTTCTTTGTTGTTTTGTTTTGTTTTGTTTTTGAGACAAGGTCTTGCTCTTTTGCCCAGGCTGATGTACAGTGGTGCAATCATGGCTCACTGTAGCCTTGACCTCCTGGGCTCAGGTGATCCTCCCACCTCAGTCTCCTGAGTACCTGGAACCACAGGCTTGAAGCATCACTGACAACTAATTATTATTATTATTTTTAGAGACAGAGTCTTGCTGTGTTGCCCAGGTGGCCTCAAGCAATTCTCCTGCCTTGGCCTCGAAAAGTGCTGAGCCACCTTGCCCAGGTAAGGAATCTGAACTTCTGCCACGATCATGCCACTGCACTCCAACCTGGGTGACAGAGCAAGATTCTGTTGAAAGAAAGAAAGGAAAGGAAAGAAAAGAAAAGAAAGGAAGAAAGGAGGCCGGGCGCGGTGGCTCACGCCTATAATCCCAGCACTTTGGGAGGCCGAGGCGGGTGGATCATGAGGTCAAGAGATCGAGACAATCCTGGTCAACATGGTGAAACCCCGTCTCTACTAAAAATACAAAAAATTAGCTGGGCATGGTCGTGCGTGCCTGTAATCCCAGCTACTCAGGAGGCTGA
>NW_016107369.1:2193505-2202483 GCF_001604975.1 Cebus imitator
TTAAAAAAAAAAAAAAAAAAAAAAGATGGCTTTAGAGGAAGCTGATCATTACCAGACACTGAATCTGCCTACACCTTGGCTGCAGACTTCCCAGACTCCAGACCATAAGAAATCTATTTCTTTTATTTATAAGCCACCCATTTCATGGTGTTTCATTACAGCAGCCCAAATGAACTAAGGCAGGGCATCATCATCACCATCTATCTGCTATTGGGGTGGAGACACCAGTAGCACTGTCCAGTGCCACTCGGTGGAGAGTGACAGTTTGCTTTCCTTCCATGTGTCCTGTCTACACATCCACAGGAGGTGTGGCTGCTGGAGGCGTGAAGGGGAGCGGAGGGGCTGAGGCTGGCTTCTAGCAGGAAAGGGCTAACCTGCTTGCTGAGTCTGAGCCTCCGACATCAGAGCCCTGCCTCCCTCCCACCTCCGCCCACACATCTTACACAGACTTCTCTCCCTGGGCCACCCCAGACCTAAGCACGGAGTGATGACGACGCAGTCATGGGCTTGCCTCTGAAATTCCCCTCCAGGAGAGCGGTGGCGGGCTTGTGCACAGCCTGCCCCTTCCGTGGCTGCTGATGGAGGAAGCTAATGAGGGTGGGGAAGGGACGGGCAGCGGATGGGGGAGGTTCCACAGAAAGAGCAAGAGGAAGAGAAGGAGGAGGTGTGGGCAGCTGGAGACAGGGTAAGGTAGTTGAACTGGATACACTGTCTAGGGGAGTACAGATTTGGGTTCAGCCTTCAGGCAGGACTGGGGTGTCAGTACCGGCTAAGAGAGACACCCCACTCCAGGTTCCCTCCTCTCTAAACATCACTCCAGGATCCAGGCTCCTTGTGACACTTCTATTTGGGGTCAGTGACCTCTTCCAGGAATTGATAAGAGTTGGGGCCCCCACCCCAGGAAAATCGTCCTCCACATAATCTTGAGCTCCTACTGCCCAGGCCATCTGTGGTTTCTCCTAGGATTCTGCATTAGGGACCTCAAAGCAAAGGGAGAAACTGTTTCTCCAAGAGATGGCAAAGATGTTTGCAAAAATGCTGATTCCCAGGCCTGACCTCAGCTAGACTGAGCCAGATTCTGGAGGTGTGGTCTGGGGCCTACGTTTGTTTTTCTTTTTTTTTTTTTTTTGAGATAAAGTCTTGCTCTGTCGCCAGTCTGGAGTGCAGTGGCGCGATCTCAGCTCACTGCAACCTCCACCTCCCAGGTTCAAGCAATTCTCCTGCCTCAGCCTCCTGAGTAGCTGGGATTACAGGCGCATGCCACCACACCCAGCTAATTTTTGTATTTTTAGTAAAGACAGGGTTTCACCATATTGGCAAGGATGGTCTTGATCTTTTGACCTCCTTAACCACTTACCTCAGGCTCCCAAAGTGCTGGGATTACAGGCGTGAGCCACTGTGCCCTGCCAAGTTTTGTATTTTTAGTAGAGACGGAGCTTTGAGATGTTGGCCAAGCTGGTCTCCAACTTCTGACCTCAAGTGATCCACCCACCTTGGCCTCCCAAAGTGCTGGGCGTGAGCCACCTCGCCCAACCTGGGACCTGTGTTTTAAACAGGACACCAGATAAGCCTGGGAAGCTGGCTGAAGGTCGATGTAGAGAGGGTTAGGGGAGAGGGGACTAGGTAAAAAGGCAGATTCCTGGCTCCATCTCCAGAGATTTGGATTTGGAAGGGCAGGCTGGGTTCAGGAATCTGCATTTTAATCAAACAGCCCAGTGATTTTGATGCCCAGAGACCTTGAAGGAGGCCTGGGAGAGCCGAGAGCCAGCCCTAAGTGATCAGGCTAGGTGTGGGCACTGGAAGGCCTGCGGAGGATTTATATGGTTTTATAGAAATCTGCTCTAGCAGATGTGCCAGGCCAGGAAGCCGGCCCTCCCCAGGGCTCCAGGTGAAAGGCCATAGGGTGGGCTGGTCCGGGAGCTCTTCTCTTTTCCAGGTAGGCAGCCGGGTGTGAGTCCCAGTTTTGTATTCACCACCTGTGGGGTCTTGACCAAGTCTCCTGGGGCCTCAGTTTCTCTGCCAGTGAAATGAGAGGCCTTTCCAACTCCAACAGTCTGTGGCCATGTCATGGTGGCGCTGGCCACAAGTCAGGGCAGCCTGCAATCCTCATCCAGCCAGCCCTCCCCATCAGCACCCTGCCCCTCCCTGGGAGAGGGCCTGGGGCCAAGAGGATGGCAGCTCAAGGCCTTCTCCAGCCAGCTTCCCTTGAGGTGTGCAGCTGGAAGAGCCGCTCTGTCATCTGGAGTTGTCCCCATCCCCTGAGGCACCATGAGTGTTTGGTCTGAGTAATTGCTGGTGTGTGTGGGAGGTGGGAGGGGCATGGCTGGGCTGGGGACTGGAGATGGGTGTGTGGGAATGTCAGGCCCCTGAGGCTAACAGCCCTGTCCTCCTGCCTCCTCTGCGGGAAGAGTTTCCAGGCCTGAGTGGACGTCTCTAGGGTCCCGCCTGGGTGTAGTACACAGAAAGGCAGTGCCTCGTGCCTCTCCACGGAGGCTCTGGAGGGAAGATTCCTGGGAACTCGGTAACCATGCAGGTGCCTTCCCCAGTTTCTGCTTTTTTTTTTTTTTTTTTTTTTTGAGACAGAGTCTTGCTCTGTCACCCAGGATGCAGTGCAGCGCAGGGGTACGATCTTGGCTCACTGCAACCTCCGTCTCCCAGATTAAAGCGATTCTCCTACCTCAGCCTCCAGAGTAGCTGGGATTACAGGTGTGCACCACCATGCCCGGCTAATTTTTGTCTTTTTAGTAGAGACGGGGTTTCACCATGTTGGCCAGGCTGGTCTCAAACTCTTGACATCGGGTGATCCACCCGCCTGGACCTCCCGAAGTGCTGGGATTACAAGCGTGAGCCACCGTGCCTGGCTGCCTCCCGCCCTCTCTAGGTAGATCACACACCTTTCAGCCGCTGCATGCTCCTGCGCACTCCTCCCTCCTCTGCTTCCTTCTCTCCCACCTCACTCCCCCGCCTCCAGCTTTCTGATTTGGAAGGACGGCTATGGGCAGCTGGCTACAACAACAACCCCACTTCCGCTGGTCCATATACCCAGATTCCAAAATCCTTAGGAAGTAGAGTTGGAAGGAGAATGAGAGAAGGAACCCAAATTAAACATCTGGCTTCCTCTCTACTCAAAGTTCTCAGCACCACTGTTTTGTATAAGAAACCCACAGACAGAAAACCATAAGAGTTATGAGGGAGGAAATGGGCTGGCATTTAAAGCTCATTCAGTCCTTTCTTTCAATGGGTATTTATTGAGCATCTACTATATGCCAGGCTCCAGGGAGACAACAGTGAGCAGATAATGCAGTGTTTGCTCTCACAGAGGCACCAACTTGAGGAGAGGTGGCCCCCTCTGAGGGCCTTTTGTGGCTTCCTGCCTTGGTTGGTGGTAAACAGTTGTCCCCAGTCCCAGTCTTCAAGCCCCGGGAATAGAGCAGAATCCAGCGGCTGCTCTGAACATTTGTTCTCTGTGGGGCCCCTTCTCACTGCGGCCTCACTCTTCACCTGTCCCCGAGCCTTTGGACATTTCCCCTGGGCAGCTGTCTCTCTCCCTTCCTTCTTTCCTCCCTCCCTCTCTCGCCTGATTTTTCTTTTTTTTTTTTTTTTTGAGATGGATTCTCAGTTTGTAGCTCAGACTGGAGTGCAGTGGCTCAATCTTGGCTCACTGCGACCTCTGCCTCTAGGGTTCAAGCACTTCCCCTGCCTCAGCCTTCTGAGTAGCTGGGATCACAGGTGTGTGTCACTATGCCCGGCTAAGTTTTGTATTTTTAGTAGAGACAGGGTTTCACTATATTGGCCAGGCTGGTCTCAAACTGCTGACCTTGTGATCCGCCTGCCTCAGCCTCCCAAAGTGCTGGAATTACAGGCATGAGCCACCTCGCCTGTCTTCTCCCCTGATTTTGGCCCTGACTGGTGGATCTCAGTCCTGGCCCATCAAGCCCATCAGCATCCCCGTTGGAGCTTTCAGAGAGCAAGGCTCTGCTTCAGGATGGTCTGAGTGTGGCAGTGCAGGGGCAGGGCCTGGACTCTGGATATTTTAAAGCTCTCCAGATCTTTCTGAGACAATTGCAGATTGAGAGCTTAACCCCCAAAGGCTGAAGGAAAAGACTGATGGGCATTTCCCCCTGGTATGATCTGGAGTTGTGTTGTACAGAGGGGTGGGCCTGGGGGCTAAGATTGGGGGCCTCAAAGCCAGGCCTGAGGAGACAGGACCAGGCTCAACAGGTCCAGAGGTGGACCAGCTGTGGGCTGATCTCACTCAGGTGGATAGTGAGAGGCAGGGACCCTCTGCCTGCTTCTCAGGGTACCCTCACAGCCCTCTGTTTCCTGAAGGCTGCAGAAGGATCTGGGGCAGAGCCTGCCTTTCTGAGTTCAAAGAGGAGAAGGTGGAAGAGAACAGACATAGAGAAGCCTTAACTTTTTTCTCTACTTTCCCTCTTTAATCTTCCTTATCTTTCAGGGCGCTGTTTAAATTTTATCTCCTCCAGGGAGCCTCCCTGATTGTCCAGAGCAAAACCAACCAATTAATTTCTCATAGGGCTTCCACAAGTATTTCCTTTTGATTCACTTTGCATACTTGATTCATTACATTTCGATTCAGAAATGACTTTGAAGTTGACCAACTTTCATTCTGCTTCAGGCAGGCCCATAGTACATACCACACATGTGTACACCTCCCCCAAGGCCAGAGCCCCATGTACCTGAGGCCATCTGTAGCTGGCGTAGAGCTCCTGAAGGACTGGGATCTTGGCGGTTCTCTTGAACCCCTCTGACTGCAGCCCAGTGCCAGGGCGCTGGCTGCTGAAGACTTTCACCTGTGGGAACCAGGTGACACGTTGCCTCATCCCTCCTTCAGAAGCTGCAGCCAGAAAACCTACAGCAAAATTCTAGGCAAAGAGCCCTTTCTGTGGATGTGCAGGGCCAGATCAGGGCCCGGCCCAGAAAAATTATGGAGACCCTACCCCCAAATGTAATACAAAAAAAAAACTACATCAAAAAATTAAAAGCCCGATAAAGAATGTGATTTTCAGCTGAGCACAGTGGCTCACACCTGTAATCCCAGCACTTTGGGAGGTTGAGGCAGGCAGATCACTTGAGGTCAGCAGTTTGAGATCAGCTTGGCCAACATGGTGAAATCGTATCTACTAAAAATGCAAAAATTAGCTGGGTGTGGTGGCATGTGCCTGTAAGCCCAGCTACTCAGGAGGTTGAGGCAGGAGAATCACTTGAACCCCGGAGGCCAAGGTTGCAGTGAGCCGAGATTGCGCCACTGCACTCCAGCCTGGTGACAGAGCAAGACTCTGTCTCAAAAAGAAAAGAATGTGATTTTCTCCATGATGAACTTTTTGTTTCCTTTTTTCCTTTTTTTTGAGATGGAGTTTCACTCTTTTTGCCTATGCTGGAGTGCAATGGCATAATTTTGGCTCAGTGACACAACCTCTGTCTCCTGGGTTCAAACAATTCTCCTGCCTCAGCCTCCTGAGTAGCTGGGATTATAGGCGCAAGCTGCTACACCTGGCTAATTTTGTATTTTTAGTAGAGATGGGGTTTCTCCACGTTGGTCAGTCTGGTCTTGAACTCCCAACCTCAAGTGATCCACCTGCCTCGGCCTCCCAAAGTGCTGGGATTACAGGTGTGAGCCACTGCACCCAGCCTCTAAAAATTTGTTCTCACTTTCCTTGTTGTCCTGCTTTGCTGGTGACTTCAGCATGTGTTACTCTGTATTGGGAAATCCAGTTTTGCATGTGTGTGTGTGTGTGTGTGTGTGCATGTGTGTATGTGTGTGCATGTGTGTATATGTGTGTGTGCATGTGTGTGCACAGATACATGCTGCCAGGTGCAGTGGCTCACACCTGTAATTCCAGCACTTTGGGAGGCCGAGGCAGGTGGATCACTTGAGGCCAGGAGTTCAAGACCAGCCTCGCCAATATGGTGAAACCCTTTCTCTACTAAAAGTACAAAAAATTAGCTGGGCAAGGTGGCTCAGATCTGTAATCCCAATACTTTGGGAGCCCGAGGTGGGTGGATCACCTGAGGTCAGAAGTTCAAGACCAGTGTGACCAACATGGAGAAACCCCATCTCTACTAAAAATACAAAATTAGCCAAGTGTGGTGGCGCATGCCTGTAATCGCAGCTACTTGGGAGGCTGAGGCAGGAGAATGCTTGAACCCGGGAGGCGGAGATTGTGGTGAGCCGAGATTGTGCCATTGCACTCCAGCCTGCGTAACAAGAGCGAAACTCCCTCTCTTTTATTTTTTTTCTAACTCCTCTATCCCCCAAAACTCCATCTCAAAAAAAAAAAAAGAAATACACACACACACACACACAAACACACACACACACTCGATATTGACTAGTGGTTCTCGATAATGACTGCACATTGGAAATATCTAGGGAGCAAAAAAAAAAAAAAATCCCAGGGCTCAGACTGCACCCTAATTTAAATAAATCAGAACTGCTAGGAGTAGAACCCAGGTATCAGTAGCTTGTAAATCTCCCCAGGTGATTTCAATGTGTCACCAAGGCTAAGAACCACTGATACAAACTGCAGCTTTGCTGATAGGATTCCTTTACTGAGCAGTTAAGAAGAGTTGCATTCAGACTCAGAAACTGTTAAGAGACTGCACTTGGACAGTATTAGGCAGCAAAATGAAGAAAACTCTTGGCCTGAATACAATGTTCTCACCTGCAAAGTGAGGTCGCTGGACAAGACCATCTATGGAGTCCCACCCAACTCTTACAAAATGCTTTGATTGCCGTAAATGCATCCAGGAAGGAAAGAAAAAAAATACACTGTTCAGGCAGAGGCCAGGCCCCTCTCTGGAGGCTGACATGTGCTGGAGTTCTGAGCATCTACAGCGCCAAAGCTGCTTCTCTTTTTATCACGGGCATAAACCAAGGGCACCCTTGCTCACCTCCTCACTGGACAAACAGCAGCCAGTTCAAGCTTCTAGGGGTCAGGAATTAGGGAGGGATTAGTGAGTGTGGTTTGCAGGGGACCTGTAGTCTTGCAGCCAACTCAAGAGTCTGAAGTCCGGGCCGGACGCAGTGGCTCATGCCTCCCAGAACTTTGGGAGGCTGAGGCGAGTGGATCACCTGAGGTCAGGAGTTCGAGACCAGCCTGGCCATCATGGCGAAACCCCATCTCTAATTAAAAAAATATATATATACATATATATATGTATGTATACACACACACACACACACACACACACACACACAATTAGCTGAGCGTGGCTAGGCACAGTGGCTCACGCCTGTAATCTCAGCACTTTGAGAGGCTGAGTGAGGCAGATCACGAGGTCAGGAGATCGAGACCATCCTGGCTAACATGATGAAAACCGGTCTCTACTAAAAATACAAAAACTTAGCCAGGCGTGGTGGCACACACCTGTTATCCCAGCTACTTGGGAGGCTGAGGAAATAGAATTGCTTGAACCTGGGAGGTGGAGGTTGCAGTGAGCTTAGATTGCACCAGTGCACTCTATCCTGGGTGACAGAGTGAGACTCCATCTCCAAAAAAAAAAATTAGCCGGGCGTGGTGACACATGCTTGTAATCCCAACTACTCAGGAGGCTGAGGCAGGAGAGTTGCTTGAACATGGGAGGTGGAGGTTGCAGTGAGCTAAGAATGTTCAGTGAGCTAAGATCTTAAAGTAAAAATTTGAGGGCTGGGCGCGGTGGCTCACGCCTATAATCCCAGCACTTGGGAGGCCTAGGCGGGTGGATCACGAGGTCAGGAGTTCGAGACCAGTCTGGCCAACATGGTGAAACCCCATCTCTACTAAAAAGACAAAAATTAGCTGGGCGTGATGGCGTGCACTTATAGTCCCAGCTACTCAGGAGACTGAGGCAGGAGAATAGCTTGAACCGGGGAGGCAGAGGTTGCAGTGAGCTGAGATTGTGTCACTGCACTCCAGCCTGGGTGACAGAATGAGACTCCATCTCAAAAAAAAAAAAAAAAAAAATTGGAAAATATTGAAGTATACAGATAATAAATAAAAAATCTCCCTCTCACCATGTCCTCCCTAATTCTACTTCCCTCTCTTACCATTTTGGTGTTTATCCTTTCAGGCAATTTTCTATATGCATATGTTGTGTATTTTGTTTTTATTGTTTTTAAAAAGCTTAGGTCATCCTCCATGAATTATTCTGCAGGATGTTTTAGCAACAGTGTACCATGATCTCCTCTGTGTCTGTTCCTAAGTCAGAGCTACTTTTGTTTTTGAGTCAGGGTCTCACTCTATTGCCCAGGCTGGAGTGCAGTGATGTAATCATAGCTCACTGTAACCTCAAACTCCTGGGCTCAAGCAATCCTCCCACCTCAGCCTCCCAAGTAGCTGGGACTACAGGCACACACCACCACACCCAGCTAATCTTTAAATTTTTTTGTGCAGACAGGTTCTCAATATATTTTCCCTGACTGGTCTCAAACTCTTAGCCTCAAGCGATTCTGCCTCGGCCTTCCAAAGCTCTGAGATTACAGGTGTGAGCCGCCATGCCCTGCCCAGGACTACTGTTTTCCTTTTGGCAGCTGCTGGAGTTCCATGGCCTCTGACCATTTACAGGAATGCTGTGGCCAGTGCACTTGCTGAGGTATTTCTGTAGGATACTTTCCTAAAAGTGGAATGGTTAGTTCTGGATTGTGGTCAGAGGTGGGCAACCAAGGCAGAATGTACTGGAGCATGGCGGAAGAAGGATGGAGAGAAAGAGCATGTGTATTCTCGGCTGACCATGGTGGTTCACGCATGTAATCCCAGCACCTAGGGAGGTTGATGCGGGTGGGTCACTTAAGGTTGGGAGTTTGAGACCAGCCTGGACAACATGGTGAAACCCCATCTCTACTAAACATACAAAAATTAGCTGGGTGTAGTGGCGTGCACCTGTAATCCCAGCTACTCGGGAGGCTGAGGCATGAGAATTGCTTGAACCTGGGAGGGTGAGATTGCAGTGAGGCAACAGAGAGAGACTCATCTCAAAAA
>NW_016107369.1:2203613-2208406 GCF_001604975.1 Cebus imitator
GAGATGGAGTTTCACTCTTGTTGCCCAGGTTGGAGTACACTACAAACTCCGCCTCCCAGGTTCAAGCGATTCTCCTGCCTCAGCCTCCCAAGTAGCTGGGATTGCTGGCACCTGCCACTACACCTGGCTAATTTTTGTATTTTTAGTAGCGACCGGGTTTTACCATGTTGGCCAAACTTGTCTTGAACTCCTGATGTCAGGTGATCCACTCACTTCGGCCTCCCAAAGTGCTGGGATTAAAGGCGTGAGCCACCATGCCCAGCCTCGCCCTGTCTATTAAATAGGGCTTGGAGAAGTGGTCTTCCTCAGCCTGGAGGGAGAAGATTACTGGCAAAGTTTAGAATGGTGCCTAGCAATGTTAGCCTTGAGTGAGTTTCCAGTTGGCAAACCATCTTCCACCCCACACACACCTTCCTACTCCGCTCCTTTAGGGTAACCACCATGAACAGTTTGGGGTATGTTATTCTAGATTCTTGGAAACATGTAATCACATGGACTTGTGTGTGCATGCCATTGCCTGTGACAGTTAAAAGCTCACGTAAACCAACCAAATGGAGTTTCAAGGCTCAGAAACTGTGCAAGTCCAGATATAATGCTGACTTTGATCAGGGCTTGACCCAGCCACTCAGCGTCCCCGCAGACTTGGGTCTCTGTTGCTTCTGTCTTTTGAGACATGAACTCTCTCTCGAGATTCCATAAGGTGTGTGCGCTCTTCCCCCTCCCCAGCTCCAGGGTCTTCCCTCATGGACCAAAAAGGCTGCCACAGTCCTAGATCTCCATCCTCAAACCACAGTATCCATGGGAAGCAGAATGTGTCCTCTGGAGCTTGGATGGTCCTGTGGCTAATAGTTCATCTGCCAGTCGCTAGCTCTATGGCCTCGGCTGTACCCATTTGCTTTATCTGTAAAATGAGGACATTAAGCTAGAAGGTTTTAAAGACTCTCAGGTTCTCTTCTGCTCTAGAGTTAGTGTCCTGATTGAAGGTAGTATGTAGTCATGGGAGAGGTGGCTTTAGCAGGAAATGGCATCTAGAACAAGGGAGAGGAGGGGAAGGAAAATTAGGGGAGGAGAAGGCCTGGAGGGCCCCACCCTGCACACTGGCAGAACATACCCAGATGGGCAGTGTTCAGATGGGCACGTCTGTCTCCAGAAGCCAAAAACAGGATTGTGGTTGGAGGCGGGCAACCGAGGCAGAAATGGGCCTGGGGGTAGAGGAAGAAGAATGGAGAGAAGTGGGAGCATTTAATCTGAGGAAGAGAAAGGCAGGGGTTTTGGAGGGAGTGCTGTGGGTAAAGGCCTCCTGGACACGCTCTGCAGTGGGTGAGGAAGGACTGGACATATTCAGTGTGGCCCCAGGGGAAGCAAAGGAACAGTGGGTAGGAGTTACAGTGCTTTATTTTGGCAAAAAAATAAGAAATATTTCCACTGGGAGCGGTGGCTCACGCCTGTAATCCCAGCACTTTGGGAGGCTGAGGTGGGCGGATCGCGAGGTCAGGAGATCGAGACCATCCTGGCTAACATGGTGAAGCCCCGTATTTAGTATTTTTTGTACTAAAAATACAAAAAATTAGCTGGACACGGTGGTACACACCTGTAATCCCAGCTACTCGGGAGGCTGAGGCAGGAGAATCACTTGAACCTGGGAGGTAGAGGTTGCAGTGAGGCGAGGCTGCGCCACTGCACTCCAGCCCGGGCGACAGAGCAAGACTCCGTCTCAAAAAAAATTTTTTTCTTAAAAGATTTAAATACATTTAAATAACACTTTACCGAAAGGTAAAAAGATCACAAAAGAGGTTATTTGGGGCCCACACAGCTCCTGAGGCTATAGCCCCAGCCTCCTCCCCACGCCTGCTACTCCCAGCCTCAGGACCAAGCTGCTTTTTGTCACTGTCCCTACACCACCAGCACCACTGTTCTCAAACCTCTTCTTTTGTTCAGTCTCAAGGAAGCTCTGGTGTTGTCCCCTCAGCAGCATGCCACACCCATTGGCCACGCCTTCTCCTGGAAGCCGGGTTTCCTCCTGCCTACCCTCTCCCAGTTGACCTCCATGGACTGCTCTTTCTCTGGTCCTTTGCTGGGGTCATTCTCTGCCAGTTGCTTCTAATTTTTTTTTTTTTTTTTTTTTGAGACAGAGTCTTGCTCTGTTGCTCAGGCTGGAGTGCAGTGGCATGATAGCGGCTCACTGCAAACTCCACCTTCAGGATTCAAGCAATTCTCTTGCCTCAGCCTCCCAAGTAGCTGGATTACAGGCGCGTGCCACCATGCCCTGCTATTTTTTTTGTATTTTTAGTAGAGATGGAGTTTCTTCATGTTGGCCAGGCTGGTCTTGAACTCGTGGCCTCTGGCCATCACTTCTATCCTGCTTTTCCCTGGCTTGTATCCCAGGCCTCTCTATCTTCCCATCTTCTCACTCTATATACCCTGCCTCTGTGTGTACATGGCGACCAGTCTAGAAGCCTGTCCCAGGCCCCTGTTCAGAGTCCCAGACCACCATAGCCAATGGCCTAGTATCCCACAGACATCTGGAAATCAGTCTGTCCCAGAGGGATCTTGTGTCCTCTCTCTCTCATTTTATAATTTTAATTTCTTAAAATTGATTAATTAATCAACATTTTTTTGAGACAGAGTCTCGCTCTGTTGCCCAGGCTAAAGTACAATGGTGCGATCTCGGCTCACCACCACCTATACCACCTGAGTTCAAGCGATTCTTCTGCCTCAGCCTCCCCAGTAGTTGGGATTACAGGTGCCCACCACCACGCCCGGCTAATTTTTGTATTTTTGGTAGAGATGGGGTTTCTCCATGTTGATCAGGCTAGTCTTGAACCTGAGATTTCTCAGAGAAAGGTGGGTTTTGAGCCTTCCAGTTGTACAGGTATTATGTCTCCCTGAAATGTATAAAAGCAAGCTGTGCCTTGGGCACCTTGGCACCTGTCTTTAGGAACTCCTAAGGCTGTGTCATGGGCATGTCCTTAACCTTGGCAAAAATAAACTTTCTCAATTGACAGACCTGTCTCAGATATTTGGGGCTTGAAGCTCTCTATCACCCTCAGGACAAAATCCAAATGGCTGAGCAGACTTTCAAGGTCCTTTTGGGTCTGGCTTCTTCCCACCTTTGGGGACCCCAGCTCGCTGTACTTTCTCCCACCCTGTGAGCTCCAGCCAGCCTCATCCAAATGGTGCCGCTCATATGCTGTTCGCTTGGCCTGGAAAATCTGGTCCTTGCTAATGGCTAACTCCAAGTTGTCTTTCAGGCTTGGATCCAGCTTCTCTCCCACCAGGGAACCCTCCCTGGCTCCCCAGCGCTGGCTCAGCTGTGCATCTCTGTGGGTTTGTCTAGACCCACGTGCTGAACGACAGAGCCTTTGTCTACGTGTTTTATCACTTGATTGCGTCGCTGCATCCCAGATTTCTAGCTCTGTTTGATCAGGAACCTTGCCTGTTTTGGGTTGCATTCCTAGACCCTGGAACAGAATGCATTTGATAAATATTTTTGAATTTTTTTTTGAGACAGAGTCTCCCTCTGTCGCCAGGCTGGAGTGCAATGGCACGATTTCGGCTCACTGCAACGTCCGACTCCTTGGTTCGAACGATTCTCCTGCCTCAGCCTCTCGAGTAGCTGGGATTACAGGTGCACGCCACCATGCCCGGCTCATTTTTGTATTCTTAGGAGAGATGGGGTTTCACCATGCTGGCCAGGCTGGTCTCCATCTCCTGACCTCGTGATCTGCCCGCCTCGGCCTCCCAAAGTGCTGGGATTACAGGCATGAGCCACCGCGCCCGGCCAATATTTTCGACTATTGTTGGATCAAGACTTTTGACAAATTGGGTGCAGCCCAGGACTTTGGCAATAGCCCCCATCTTAAGAAAGGACCAGGGCTGTAGCTCTAGGTTAAGAAGCTGAAGCTGACAGAGAAGTGAGAGTGACTAGAAAGTGAAAGCAAGGCTTCGTGGGGAGGAAAGAACCCCAGAGGGTAAAGTCTCTGGGGGAGGGACAGGGCCAAGAGTTCATTCAACCCAGCAGAGTGAGGCTCCGGAGGAAGCCGGCGGGGGCCGGGATAGGCGGGGGGCGTGTGGGCGGGACAGTGAGTTTGACGAAAAACGAGAGAAAATGTGTTTTGTAATTAGTCATTGCCCCCTGGAGTGAGGTTGGGAGTTTTCACCGGAGGTGGGTTGACCAGATTTGCAAAATGACAAACAGGGGCTAACCGCGGGCTGGGGCTTCGGGGCTTCCGCCCTGGTGACAGAAGTCGAGCTTTCTAGTTTTTTCTCTGTCCTGCCCTGCGACATTCAAGGCTCTGCCAAACAGTGGAAACTGGGAGGAGAAAAGTCTCCGGGAGACTTCGCAGGGGCCAAACTGCCCTTTCTGACTCCAGCCGCTGAGCTCTGCGTGGTCTCATGGCCATGGGAAAGGGGACAGAGGGGCCCTTGCTACTTGGAAGGCTCTATCCAAGGGTTTTGACTGATTTACCCTGTGGAGGTTCTGGGGGAAAGGTGAAAACATTCCGGATATGGGGGATCTGGATGAAAGCTACATTCTCTCGTTTCTTTCTAATAGCCTGGGTGAGGTGACTCAGGCCTGTAATCCCAAGACTTTGAGAGGCTGAAGTGAGCAGATCACCTGAGGTCAGGAGTTCGAGACCAGCCTGGCTAAGATGGTGACATCTCCTCTCTACTAAAACTTCAAAAATCAGCCAGGTGTGGTGACCCGTGCCTGTAATCCCAGCTACTCGTGAAGCTGAGGCAGGAGAATCACTCAAACCCAGGAGACAGAGGTTGTAGTGAGCCAAGGTCAC
>NW_016107369.1:2209326-2212496 GCF_001604975.1 Cebus imitator
AAAAAAAAACAAAAAAAAAACATAAAAATAAAAAAGAAATGCGTTCCCATCTCAACCCATTACTCAGACAAGCATCTACAAACGACACTGAGGCCAAAACTTTATGAACCTTAAAGTTCCTTTTAACCTGCACTCCTGTTTTTACACTATTTCCTTTTTTTTTCTTTTAAATTCTGGCCTGGTGCAGTGGCTTATGCCTGTAATTCCAGACTTTGGGGGGCCAAGGCAGGCAGATCACTTGAGGCTAGGAGTTTGAGACGAGCCTGTCCAACACGTCAAAACCCAGTCTCTACTAGAAATACAAAAAATTAGCTAGATGTGGTGGCAGGCACCTGTAATGCTAGCTACTTGGGAGGCTAAGGCAGGAGAATCGCTTGAACTCAGGAGGTGGAGATTGCAGCAAGCTGAGATCGTGCCACTGCGCTCCAGCCTGGGCAGAGTAGCAGAACGAGACTCTGTCTAAAAAAAAAAAAAAATTCTGAGTATGATCCCTTAAATTGATTTCATGACCCACGAATGGATCTCAACCCACAATTGGAAAATCCCACTGCTCTGGAGGAGCTGATTTCATACTTTGCTGGATCGCCAATCCCTGACCGCTGGAATTTGGCTGCAATTTTCCTGGTGAGTTTCTCCCTCCATATTCTCCTCACTAGTACACCCGACACCAGACCTCCAGTTCTAAAAGCCACCACCAGCTTCAGGTCACCACACCTGTGCCAATTAGATTTCCTCATTCCCCCTTTGAACTTCAGGGACCTCCAGGATAAATGCAAGGATCCAGGTTACTGGCAGACTGAGATAAGGATGACAGTCCCCAAGGGCCACGAGATTCCTATCTGTTCATATTTGGTGGGCTGCTTTTATCTGCAAGAATAAAATACAAGCCGGACGCGGTGGCTCACGCCTGTAATCCCAGCACTTTGGGAGGCTGAGGTGCACGGATCACCTGAGGTCCGGAGTTCCAGACCAGCCTGACCAACATGGTGAAACCCCATCTCTACTAAAAATACACGGTTAGTCGGGCATAGTGATGCATGCCTGTAACCACAGCTACTCGGGAGGCCGAGGCAGGAGAATCGCTTGAATTTGGCAGGCGGAGGTTGCAGATCGCACCATTGCACTCCGGCCTGGGCGACAGAGTAAGCCTCTGTTTCAAAAAAAAAAAGCAAAATATATAAAAGAGCAAAATATATAACTCAAGCAATTTAAACAGTGAGGGGTAAACTGAAATCACATGCTAGGAAGCCCAGAGGTCCACGGTTCCAGGGTTAGTCAATGAAGTGACCACTCTATGTCTATTTTCCTCTTGTCATTGCCACCCTTTGGAAGTGTCTTTTTCTACCTTAGTCTCAGTATGGCAAGAGTGCTATGTCAGGGGGCTTTTGTGGGTGGCAGAAGGAAGGGCGAGGCCAGGGTTTCGGGTGCCTGGGTGCGTAGGTGAGTCACTGAGTGGCTGGGCCCCTTTAGCCCCATGTAAGGACAGGCTACAGCCACCCACTGCTCGCCCCAACTGTGTCTGGACAGAAATGGGCATGTCTGCTTTGCCGTGGCCACGCCTCATGCTGGGATAGCCCTATGAATCAGGAAGGTCACAGATGCTATCACCCTTTTCTCTCCACTAGTCACAGGCCCTGAAAGCAGAAATGACTTGTGGCCTCGCCTACGAATCCTCAACAGCAAACCCAACACGTCCTGTCTCTAGTTCAGTGCTGGATTCCCTGGAGCAGGAAGTGCCAAATGTGGCAGTGAGGAAAACTCTTTAGTTTGGCCTCATTCTGTCCATTCTCTAGGCACCCAGACCCCTCGTGTTGATTTCTTCTGCCTACATGGACCCATCGTCTGTAGGTTTCCCCAGGGAGAGCTGAGAACTTGGGGGATGGGGTGGGTGGGCATAACGGTGGCAGAGTCTCCCCCAGCTTCTGTGTCTATGGTAGCACCTGATAGCACAGACCTTGCCATCACCTGGGTGTAGTGGCATCTGGGACTGTGTATGAGCTGGAAGGAATGTGAGTGCAGCCTCCCCTACTATGTAGATATGGAGCCTCAGATCAGAAGGGGATAGTGATTTGCCCAAGGCCACACAGCTCCTTAGCAGCAGAGGTGTACACTGGGGTTTCCTGGACTTCAAGCCTCCACTTTTTCTTTCTTTTTTGAGACGGTGTCTCGTTCTGTCGCCAGGTTGGAGTGCAGTGGCTCGATTTTGGCTCACTGCAACCCCCACCTCCTGGGTTCAAGTGATTCTCCTGCCTCAGCCTCCCAAGTACCTGAGACTACAGGCACCCGCCACCACGCCCAGCTAGTTTTTTGTATTTTAGTAGAGACAGAGCTTCACCATGTTGGCCAGGCTGGTCTTGATCTCCTGACCTCGTGATCTGCCCGCCTTGGCCTCCCAAAGTGCTGGGCTTACAGGTGTGAGCCACCGCGCCCTGCCAGCCTCCACTCTTTTACCACTCCCACCTGTGGGGATCCCTAGTTTGCCCCCTAATTGGCTCCACCCCTCAAAGTCATCATAAGTGGCTCAGGTGAGAGTAGTGCCCTGTTGCTAGGGGCTAGTGGTTCCAGGCAGTAAGTCAGATGCCCACCCCAGGAAACCTGACAGTGGAGGAAACACCTGTGTTTCTCTCCCAAGCTGGTTTGCCTCGCTCCTGCTGAACACAGTGAAGAGGGAAGTGAGAATCCACACTGCAGGCCCTGAGACAGCAAATGCTAACCCTTCTGAGGAAAGCTGCCTTTAACAAAGGGGAGCAGGGCTTGGCTGGCCCTGGAATTTGCTACAGGCGCTGGTGTTAGGGAGGGCATGGGACCAGCCAGCGTGTAGGAGTTCTGCCCACAGCAGGGTGCACCGGTGGTGTGTGCTGATTCCTCTGTGTGTGCCTGAAAGGTGGTGTAGGAAACCAGGAAGTACCTGACTGGCAGCTGGAATTTCAGGGTTCCCTCAGCCACCTGTCAGTCCTGTGACCATGGGACGTAACCTCCCAGTCTCAGTTTTTCTCAAGTGCAAAATGGGGATGCTAAGAATCTCCTTCACAGGGTTGTTAATGAAGTAAAACAGGCTGGGCGTGGTGGCTCATGCCTGTAATCCAAGCACTTTGGAGGCCAAGACGGGCGGATCACCTGAGGTCGGGAGTTCAAGACCAGCCTGACCAACATGGTGAAACCCTGTCTTT
>NW_016107369.1:2213411-2239682 GCF_001604975.1 Cebus imitator
AAAAAAAAAAAAAAAAAAAAAATCAATCGTTCACCCAGGGACACAGCATGAGGGCTACTCTGGAGAGAGAGGCTGGGTGGAGATGCGCTCCTCCCCGGGGCCCTCCCTGTGCCTGGGGTGTCAGGCAATGTGTGGTCTGGGGAAGTGCAGGGCAGGGCAGCTCCTGAGCCCCTCGCTTGGCTGCCCAGGGCAGCACTAAACCAGGTCACCAGTTGTCTCTCCTCACAGTAACTGTCATGCAAACAGCTCCTGCCCAGCTCCCAATCCGGGTCACCCTCTCCCTACCCGCTCCCTTACCTGGCAGCCAAGGAAAGGGCTGCTTGGTGCTTTTGTTCTTAAGTGGCTGTTTATTAGGCCCTGGCTATGTGCCTGATACTGGGGCTATTGCTTGAAATAGAAATAGCAGGCATGGTTTGCTACGTGTGATACGCCAGGCCTCATCATGAAATTTTCTCTTTTAGGGAGATAGGATCACCTCTGTTATAAGTGTGGAAACTGAGGCTCAGGAAAGGAATCTCATGAAAGGTCGCTGTGGCAAGTGCAGAGCCTGGGCTGAGACCTAGATGTGGCTGATTCCAGAGCCTGTGCTTTCAGCCCCTGGGTCCCATGTTAGGGGACCGGTGGCAGAGGGTGGGGTTGGAGCCGGAGGTGCCAGGGGAGGGACAGTGTGCCACTTTGGACTCAGAAACCCCAGAGTCACTCCAGGAGACAAGGTGAAGTCTGAGAGGAGGAGGCTGTGTCTGAGGGAGAGGGGAGGGGACGCACACACCCAGACACACGTATGGCACACACATGACAGGCCCACAGGCCACCACAGACGCCCACAGAGAGGGACAAAGACTCACCAGACAGGCGCAGGGATCAACCCGCGCTAAGACACACACAGACTCAGCCATACACAAAAGACAGACACAGCCGCGGAAATACACACCTGTGATGGGCAGGCATCAGACACGCCGACAGACCCTGCCACACCCGCACACACCCACCCCACACACCCCGGCTGGAGAGAAGGAAGGAAGAGCCGCTGCCTCATTTCCGGGCCTCCTCCTCCTCCAAAGCGGAGGGAAAAGCCTTCCCCAGAAGTGCTGAGTCAGCAGCGGTGACAAATGAGCCTCCGGGCGGCGGGAACGGGCGCGAGCACTTAGCATGCAGAGCGCGTTCGTGCCAGCGCCAGCCCGGGCCCGCGGCGGGCGAGGGGGCAGGGAGCGGCGGCCGGCTGCCCGCTCGGGGGGAGGCCCGGGGGAGGAAGTGACTCGTTTTGACTTTGCAAACGCCCGACTTTGCAGCCCAAGGTCACGCAGCAGGCGCCGCCAGCCGGCTTCCTGCAGGGAGGCGGGGTGGGATCTGGCTGGCGCTGGGCGGCAGCCGGGCCAGGCCGGGGAGGGGCTGGACGCGGGGAGGGGAGGGGGTGGCGCTCCCAGTGTGGCAGGGCTCCGCAAGCACAGACAATGGAGCTGCGAGGAGAGGTCCCTGAGCGCGAGGGCCGTCTCAGAAATGCCCAGGGCCGGCCCGGGGGGCTGAGCGCGGCTGGGCTGGTCCCCCGGGTTCTTCTTCTGCACGCCCGAAAGCCCCCACTGGAATCTAGTCAAAGGGCACCTCGCAGCACGCTTGGGCTGCGGCAGCCGCCCCAGGCGGACTCTTCTTCCCTCCTGCCCCTCTAATTTATTCTTCACAGAGCAGCCAGCGAGGTCTTTTCAAAACATCAATCACATCATTTCCTGTGATGGCTTCCCTCTGCCCTTAGAATAAATCCAGCCCCTCATTGCGGGCAACTCATCTCCGGCATGAGCCGCTCTTGATTGTGACAGGAAGAGCTATTAAAAACGACGCGAGGAGGACATGGCTGAACGGGGACTGTCCCAGCACTAAGCCCTACTTCTAGCCTGTCCCCACTGCAGCGCTTCTGCCTACACCCCCCCTTCTTTGCGTGGCTGGCCCAGGTCTCAGCGCGAATGTCAGTGTCGCCTCCGCGTCGCCTCCGCAGAGGGACCTTCCATTGCCGTGCACCTGCAGAGGTCCCTGCTCCTTGAGCAGTTACACTGCTTTCTTTCCTTCAGAGCATTTACCACCCTCTGAATTTACCTTTTTTGTTTGTTTGCTTCTCTTTTGTCTATTTCCCTCCTTCAATAAAAGCCTGAGGGCCAGGCTTTCTGGGTTTTGTTTGGCTCTGCTGTATCCCCTGTACCTGGAAGAGTGTGTGGGACATGGGTGGTGCTTAGTAACATTATATATGGGAATGAATGCACCAATGGGTGGCAGGCCTGAAAGTGAACCAGGTCCTGGAAGGACGGCCTCAGGGACACACCACAGCGAGAGGGCCAGGGCCTGATGCTTGGGGGTGTTCGTGTGCAGGATCTATGGATAAGAGCTGCAGGGGCTTTGGGAGGCTGAGGCGGGCAGATCACCTGAGGTCAGGAGTTGGAGAGCAGCCTGGCCAACATGGTGAAACCCTGTCTCCACTAAAAATACAAAAATTAGCCAGGCGTGGTGGCAGGGGCCTGTAATCCCAGCTACTTAGGAGGCTGAGGCATGAGAATTACTTGAACCTGGGAGGTGGAGGTTGCAGTAAGCTGAGATCATGCCATTGCACTCCAGCCTGGGTGACAGAGAAAGACTCAGTCTCAAGGAAAAAAAAAAAAAAAAAAAAAGCTGCAGGGGCTCCTGGCCCCTGAAAGCAGTGGGAAGGCTTTAGAGAAATCCTGCTCAGGCTTGAGACTCTCTGCCCTCTTAGTTGCTAGCTCTGTCTTCAGGCGATATTTACTACCTGGAGAGTAAGAATGAACACAACTTCTCCAGGGTTATCAACAGACCCCGGGTCCTCTCCCAGGTGTCACCTTCTCTCCTTGCCAGCTCCTAAGACACTCTTGGCTGTGCTCGGGAATCTAGGAGTGAATTCCCTTCCTTAGATGTGTGTTGGACTGTTACTGGGGGTTGCGATGGAAGTGTCAGCTGTGTTTCCACTCTGGGTCCTGCCAGGGTTGCCTCAGTTTCTTCCTGGGTAGACAGATTGAGCAGCGCTCTGCTCCTCCGAGGTAAACCTCCAGGAACAAGGAGGAAATCTGGCAAAATATGAAACCTACAAAGTGTTCTTGCCCTGGCTCTCTGGCTTCAGTTGACTTCCAGCCTGGAGGACATTTTTTTTTTTTTTTTTTGCATTTGTTTTTCTTTGTTTTTGGTGTTTTTATTTTTGTTGTTTGTGATTTGTTTTCCTTTGTTTTGGGTGTTTTTATTTTTGTTCCTTCTGCTTTTTAAAGTTTTTTTTTTTTTTTGCATTTGTTTTTTAATTCCTCTTTCCTATCCCCTCCCCAGAGTGAGGATGCGGTAAGATAATAGTCATAATAGTGCTTTGAAAGTATCGCTGGCAGGCTGAGTATGCGGTGAGTCATGCCTGTAATCCCAGCATTTTGGGAGTCTGAGGTAGAAGGGTTGCTGGAGACCAGAAGTGCGAGACCAGGCTGGGCAATATAGTGAGACCCCATCTCCACACAAAAAAAACCTAAAAATTAGCTACTAGGGAGGCTGAGGTGGGAGGATTGCTTGAGCTGGGGAGGTAGAGGTTGTAGTGAGCTGAGATTGCACCACTGCACGCAAGCCTGGGTGACAGAGTGAGACCCTTTCTCAAAACAAAAACACAAACAAAAACAGTATCCCTGGCTGAGGAATATAAAGGACTGTCATTATTCCTATTTCTCTGCTGAGATTTACCCACAGGGATATAGAGCACAGAGGCTGTGGAGCTCCCTTTCTCCCATGTTCAGGAGGCCCCCCCAGGAGCCAGTTTTCCTGACGCCTAACTCCCACCCCATCTCTGTGAGTTGGGTCTGCAGCCTCTGACCTGGCCAGTTCTGCTTCAGTGGAGAAAAGAGAAAGTGAAAGTGGCCCTGTGGAAGAGGCCGTCCTGGGAGCTCAGGGCCTGCCAGCGGCTGCGGACAGATCCCAGCAAAAAAGGGCAGCTCCTCAGCCCCACCCCAGGCCCCTGCCCTGAGCTGCCGCACAGTCTTGGCCTGCCCTGTGGCTTGGCTCCTTCCTGCCACAGCCCTGGGCAGAACAGGCTGCCTGGGCAGAGGGAGAGTGGCCTGAGGCCACTGTTCCTGGTCTCCTGTCCTGACTCACCCTTCTCAAGCGGGTGAGAGGAGGGAAGGGAGGGCCTGGCAGCCAGGGGGCTGTCCCCTGTGGGATGCTTTAGAAGCTGGAATGGCTGGGCCCCTGGGTCAGGATGCTGCAGGGCTTCCCAGTGATGTCACTGGGAGGTCCAAGGTATGGGTGTGGGCAGAGGAAAGTGAAAGGAACAAGATAATGGCGTCAGCCGGCCTCTAGCACGAAGCTAACCTCAGGCCAGGTGCCCTGTCAGGTGCTTTATCTGCTATAAAACTTAGGGGATCAAAATCCCAAGCCCATGAAAAATACCTATGCCACTGGCCCTGCCCTGTTTCTCCATTTCTTCAATTACATATGTCTTTTTAAAAGACAGGGTCTCACTTGGTCACTGCCCTACAGACTGGAGTGCAGCAGCACAACCATCGCTCACTGTAACCTCAAACCACTGGGCTCAAGTGATCCTTCCACTGCAGCCTTGTGAGCAGCTGGGACTACAGGCAGGTGACATGATAACCGGCCAATTTTTTTTTTTTTGATGGGGGTCTCACCATGTGGACCAGACTAGTCTCAAACTCCTGGCCTCAAGCAATTATCCCACCTCAGCCTCCCAGTGTTGGAATTACAAGCATGAGCCACCTCGCCCAGTCTCAACAAACATTTTCTGAGTGCCCACGGTGCATCAGGCCCTGTCTAGACACACAGGGACATAGCCATGGAAACAAGTTTGTTTTTTTTTTTTTTTTTGAGTCGGAGTCTTGCTCTGTTGCCCAGGCCAGAGTACAATGGCATGATCTCAGCTCACTGCAATTTCTACCTCCTGGGTTCAAGCGATTCTTCCGACCTCGGCCTCCCAAGTAGCTGGGATTACAGGCATCTGCTACCATGCCAGCTAATTTTTGTATTTTTAGTAGAGATGGGGTTTTGCCATGTTGCCCAGACTGGTCTGGAACTCCTGACCTCGGGTGATCCACCCGCCTCTTTCTCTCAAAGTGCTGGGATTGCAGAGGTGTGAGCCACCATACCCAGGATGGATATGGATATATATATTTTTTTGAGTCAGAGTCTCGCTCTGTTGCTCAGGCTGGAGTGCAGTAACTCGATCTTGGCTCAGTGCAATCTTTGCCTCCCAGGTTCAAATGATCCTCCTGCCTCAGCCTCCCAAGTAGCTAGGACTACAGGCACGTGCCACCATGCTCAGCTAAATTTTTTTGTGTCTTCAGTAGAGATGGGGTTTTACCATGTTGGCCAGGCTGGTCTCGAACTCCTGACCTCAAGTGATTCACCTGCCTCGGCCTCCCAAAGTGGCGGGATTACAGGGGTAAGCCAGCATGCCCAGCCAGAAACAGATTTTTTAAATCCCTGTCCTCATGGAGCTTATATTCCATTGGAGGGAAGAGTCAATAACCAAAATACTTGAAAGATTTAGTACATGAGATGACGACATGTGCTCTGGAGAAAAATATAAAAGGGAAGGAGGATAAGGGTGCTGGAGTGGGGATGGAACTGTTATTTTAAGAAGAGAGGGGGTGTGGTAGCTCACACCTATAATCCCACACTTTGGGAGGCCAAGGCGGGTGAATTACCTGAGGTCAGGAGTTCGAGACCAGTCTGACCATCATGGTGAAACCCTGTCGCAAAAAAAAAAAAAAAAAAAAAAAAAAGAAGAAAGGTTGGGAAAAGCTTGCTGAGAAGGTAGCACTGATTCTAATTTATTATGTCTTCAATACTCACAAAAAGGCAAGGCACAGTGGCCCACGCCTATAATCCTAACATTTTGGGAGGCTGAGGCAGGAGGATTGCGTGAGCCCAGGAGTTTGAGATTGGCCTGAGCAACATAGTAAGACCCTGTCTCTACTAAGAAATACAAAAATTAGCCAGGAGTGTTGGCGTGCACCTGTAGTCCCAGCTACTGGGGAAGCTGAGGTGAAAGGATCGCTTGAACCCAGGAGGTCAAGGCTGCAGTGAGTTGTGATCATGCCACTGCACTCTGGCCTGGGTGACACAGCCAGACCCTGTCTCAAAAAAAAAAAGCCAAGAATGCAGTCACAATTATTAAGGAGTATGACACCAAGGCCTGTGTGAGGAGTTCAAGGTCAGATGGCTGAGAAGGGGCAAATCTGAAATTCAAGCTCAGGCTCTGTCTTTGTTTGTAA
The DNA here is from genome assembly GCF_001604975.1 of Cebus imitator. NCBI lineage: Eukaryota > Metazoa > Chordata > Mammalia > Primates > Cebidae > Cebus > Cebus imitator. The sequence continues at coordinate 2,219,666 of NW_016107369.1, forward strand.
CCACAGCATGATATTGGACAGAGAGAGAGAAAATGGAATGAAAGGGAAAAAGGAAGTAAGAGGGTGTAGGGCCAGCCTTGCAATGGTGGCCATCTGTTTTCCAACTGAAAATCAGAACACGATCTGAAAGGATTTTCCTGTTGCTCACAATGAGAGAGGCCGTCTGGGAGAGGCGATTTGGATGTGGGCCTGAAGGGTGGGATTTCTGAGACATTCCAGTGGCTTGTGGGGCCCACGAGGCAGTACAAGGGTAGGGCATTTTCATGGCAACCTCAGTCTGGCCATTGGGCCAGGAACCTGGTGCAGAGCCACCTGGCAGAGAAACCATGCTGGGGGTAGACCTGAGACTCGGAGGGCCGGGGGTGTAGGGGGCCACTGAGTGGCTAACACCCAGGGGATGAGGGCGCATGGTAGGGGGAGAGGGGAATGTGTGGCTGCAGCCCATGCTCTAGGCCCATCCGGAGGGTGAGCTGGCTGGTTCCAGGACACCCCCTGGAAGGAGACTGAAGGGCAGCTGAGGAAGGAACCCAACCTTTCCTGTTAGCCCAGCCCGGGTTTGAAAGTTCTCTCTGCCACTTCCTGTTCTGTGGCCCTGGCAAGTCATGCAACTTCCAGGAACTCCATGAGCTTGTTTCCTCCTGTGTGAAACGGGGAGAACAACGCACTCATAGGGCAGTGGCAAGGATCATCATGCATTGAGATAAGGCGTGAACTGTGCTTGGCATACTGCAGACTCCGTGGATGAGTACTGCTGTTTCCCTCCATCCAGTGGGGCATTGGGGGCATGCCAACATGGTGAGCTGGGTGGAATGGAAAGAACTGTGGGGCTTGGGAAACGGATGACCCAGTCACCCAGGGTAGTTGCAGCCAAACCCTGCACATGGCCTGGGACTTCGTCAGCAGAAGAACAATCCTCTTCCCCAAAGGCTAGGCCCGCAGTGCAAGCTCTCCTCCCAGTCCCACCACTCTGCAGCTTCGGTGCCCTGGTGGATGGGCCTCGACACCCACCCACTCCTTCGGGCACCCTGAGCAGCACCAGGGCCCACAGTGACCTCTGCTCTGGCGAACAGCCAAGGTGCTTTCAGAAGGGACAGAGGGGCTCCCATAGCTTCTGCTGGGTGATCCCTTCCTTTCTGCCTAGCTGCTCAAGTGTCTTCCAGTAAACTCCATTGCTGCCCACATTGTTGCTTCCGGAAGATCGTCCTTAAAGAAAGGAAAGAGAAGGCCAGGTGTGGTGGCTCACACCTGTAATCCCAGCACTTTGGGAGGCCGAGGCAGGCGGATCACTTGAGGTCAGGAGTTCAAGACCAGCCTGGTCAACGTGGTGAAATCCCGTCTCTACTCAAAATACAAAAATTAACCGGGCATGGTGGCTCACACCTGTACTCCCAGCTACTTGGGAGGCTGAGGTGGGAGGAACACTTGAACCTGGGAGGTGGAGGTTGCATTGAGTTGAGATTGTGCCAATGCACTCTAGCTTGGGTGACAAAGTGAGACTCCATCTCAAAAACAAGCAAAGAAACAAAAAGGCTTTCAGCACTTTATTATACCTTTGTCTACCAGAACATTTATGTTTAAAAAGAAAGAAAGAAAGAAAGAGAACCAGAAAGAACTTTTGCATTCCCCCGTCGCCACCCCCCCACCCCACACACCCTTCCGTGGGCTGAGCTGGATTCCTCCAGCCCTGGCAGAGCCAAGGAGAGCTGGAAACCAGCCCAGCTTTTACCAATAATTCACCGTGTGACCTTGAAAATCCTTTCTAGGCCTCCTTGCCTTCATCTGTAAAGCGAGGGGTTCAGATTAGATCATCTCTAAAGTCTAGTCATAACCTCTAAATGATTGCATTCATCGATTCTTTTTTTCTCTTCATTCATAGCCCCTAGACTTCCCGACATAGTATTTATTTGTTTGTTTATGTCTGTCTTAGTTCACTGTAGCTCCCTGAGGGCACGAGTTTTTTTTTTTTTTTTACTGTTATATCCCTGCCACTTACAAAAAAGACAGTAGGAGCCTATAACTGTCTGTGTCCTGGAAGTGATCAAACAGAGTGATCAACGGTTCAAATAAGGACAGAAAGAACTGGCCGGCTGCGGTGGTGGCTCCTGCCAGTAATCCCAGCACTTTGGAAGGCCGAGGCAGGCAGATCATTTGAGGCCAGGAGTTCAAGACCAGCCTGGCCTACATGGTGAAACACCATCTCTACTAAGAAATACAAAAATTAGCCAGGCATGGTGGTGGGCGCCTGTAATCCAAGTTACACAGGAGGCTGAAGCAGGAGAATCACTTGAATCCAGGAGTCGGAAGTTGCACTGAGCCCAGATTGTGCCATTGCACTCCAGCCTGGGTGACAGAAGGAAGACTATTTCATGGGGGTTGGGGATGGGGGAAGAATATAAATTTTTTTTTTTTTTTTTTAGATGGAGTCTCGTTCTGTCACCCAGGCTGGAGTGCACGGGTGCAATCTCAGCTCATTGTAACCTCTGCTTCCTGGGTTCAAGCAATTCTCCTGCCTCAGCCTCCTGAGCAGCTGGGACCACAGACGTGCACCACCATGCTTGGCTAATTGTTTTGTATTTTTAATGGAGATGAGATTTCACCATGTTGGTCAGGCTGATGTGGAACTCCTGACTTTAGGTGATCTGTGCACCTTGACCTCCCAAAGTGCTGGAATTACAGGTGTGAGCCACTGCTCCAGGCCATAAATAACTATTTCTGAAGTTGTAGATGAAGAAAGGAGACCAACAAGGAAGGGAGATGCATCCCAGGGCTAACTGCAGAGTAGGGGGTGGGGCTGAGGGGGCAAGGCCCGGGAATCCTCCAGAGCTGTGGCCTAGCTAAGCTGCAGGAGAGGACCAGAGGACAGGAACTGCAGCCTTGGGTAGAGGAAAGCAGCCACTGGCGTCCCCATGCCCAGCAAGGAAGTGAGTGTGGGATAAATGCCCCAACCTCCTTCTCCTTCTGCCCTCCAATCACCCATCACCTTATCCTATTGGCTGAATCTAACCAGAAGCCAAAGGGTAAGAGTGCTCTGTGGCATAGTCCTGAGAGGTCAGGATAAGGAAAAGGTGGAGGAGAGTGGACTATGGATCTGGAGAGGAAGTGTGGGTTCGGCGCAGCACCTGATCAACATTACTGAGCACTGGCTGGGTGCTGGAGGGCCTGCTCTGAAGCGAGACATGTCACACGGAAGTTTATAACCAAGGTCTCTGCCCACCAGGCAGCACAGACAGGATGCCTTGGCTGGGTTTTGAGGAGCCACCCTTTCCCTCTGCCTGGGGGCCTCCCATCCCTATCTGATTTTTGGAAAAGCCTGCTTTGTAAAATTACACTGACAAATGGAAATTGCAGGAGCAGCGTTGAAGGGAGGCTGCGGGTGACGGGAGGTGAGGGGAGGGAAAAGGTTTGTAGGGCTTGGGCGGTGGAACTGGCTATGGAGCTCTGAACCAGCCCAGGAAGGTGACCTTGACGTTGTAATGGAGGCTCCAGAGTGTGAAAGGTTCAAATCACACTCTTTTTTTTTTTTTAAAGACAGGGTTTCACCATGTTGGTCAGGCTGGTCTTGAACTACCGACCTCAGGTGATCCACTCGCCTTGGCCTCCAAAGTGCTTGGATTACAGGCGTGAGCCACCAGGCCCAGCCCAAATCCCACTCTTTGACTCATTTGCTGTGTGATCTAGGGCCTGTTCCTTGATACCTCTGATTTTCAGTTTCGGCATCTATAAAAATGGGGAGATGAATTTTGCGAGGATTAAAGGAGAATCTATACAAAGGGCTTAGCACAGTGCCTGGGCACAGGGCAAACACTTTATTATGATAATTAGAGGCCAAGGGCCACACTCCCCCCTTCTCATTTCTCACCCGACATGGGATCTCCACCCCCTCTCCAGCTCCATTTAGCTCTGAGTGTTTTAGGTCATTCTATGCCTGGCATTCTGCCAAGCTCTGACAAAGACAGGAGTTTCTGCTCATTCATCCTAATGCAAGTTCCTGCGTTTATGATAATAGGGAAAAAAATGCATGAAAGGGCTTGCTACCGGCGGAGGGGAAATCAGCTTAGAATTGAAAATCGGAGTCCTTCCTTGGCTCAGCTTTCCCCTCCCTGCGCTTTGGCAAAGGCTTGGGTGGGGGGGGGGGGAGGAGCAGAGCGGGGAGGAAGAGGAGGGGGAGAGGGAAGAGCTGGCCAGAGAGGCAGAAGGGCAGGGTGGGGGCAGGGGCGAGGGCCCGGCACACCCGGGTGAATGGGTTTCAGGGTGGCTGAGGAAGCCTGCCAAAAAGGCCAAGTGAAAAGGCTGGCCCCGGGAGGCGCTGCGAGCGGTTTCCATGGCAACACCAGCTGCTGCCTGGGCCCTGCGCTCGCCGGCTCTGCAGTCCCGGCCGGGGCCTCGCCTGCCACCACATGGTTACTCAGCGCGGTAGGGAGGAAAAATCCCACGGGTTGCCTTGGCCCAGGTGTCACCAGCCAGTGCCACCGTGCTCTAGGCACCGTGCTGCCCTCTCCCCTGCGAGGGGAGACGGGGACCTGGGAGGCACCCTTTGCTGCCTCTGGAAGCACACACTTCGTCTGGTCCAGCGTGGAGAGTGGGGCTGCCTTGCGGGGACAGAACAGGCTCTCCAAGGCCCGCAGGCCTTTTCAGTGGGACATGGCAAGGCCAACGTGTTTTAAGATGGCTGAGCCTACAGAGGACTCCTGGAGGATGGGTGTGGGGGGCACGTGTGCCCCGAGAGGCTAGACCAGGCTTCTGTGGCTTGACCTATGGTAGGAGGTGAGCGATTTAAGATGAGAGTGATTTAAGAGGTACACATGACCAGGCCTGGTGCTTGGTTGAAGGAAGGGATGCCAGGGCGTTGACCTGGCCAACAGGCAGGTGGAGGGTGTGCCCCCCAGACAGAACATAAGGATGGAGGCCGGTTGGTGAACTGTCTCAGGAGAGGACCCCCTTGTCCCACTCTTGTCTAGTTCCGCTCCTCCTAATTCTCCCCCACCCCAGAGACTACAAGGACTTGGATCAGGGCAGGGATGCCCAAGTTTGATGAAGGAATATGTGAAATGGGGAGAGAGAAAAAATGTGTGAAACAGAGCTGAGTGCAGTGGCTCATGGCTGTAATCCCAACGCTTTGGGAGGCTGAGGTGGGAGGATCCCTTGAGCCCAGAAGTTCAAGGCTGCAGTGAGCCATGATTGTGCCACTGCACTCCAGCGTGGGCAACAAGCAAGACCCCAGTTCTGAAAAAAAATAAATAAATAAACATATAAAAGAAAGAAAGTGCTTGAAACAGGGTGGGTAGGTGGGCTGGGGAAGGGAGAGCATTAGGATAAATAGCTAATGCATACTGGGCTTAATACCTAAGTGATGGGTTGATAGGTGCAGCAAACCACCATGGCACACGCTTACCTATGTAACAAACCTGCACGTCCTGCACATGTATCCCATAACTTTTTTTTTTTTGAGATGGAGTCTGTGTCACTCAGGCTGGAGTGTAATGGTGCAACCTTGGCTCACTGCAATCTCTGCCTCCAGGTTCAAGTGATTCTCCTGCCTCAGCGTCCTGAGTAGCTGAGATTACAGGTGCATGCCACCATGCCTGGCTAATTTTTGTATTTTTAGTAGAGACAGCGTTTCACCATGTTGGTCAGGCTGGTCTGGAACTCCTGACCTTGTGATCCTCCTGCCTCAGACTCCCAAAGTGCTGGGATTACAGGCGTGAGCCACCGTGCCTGGCCTGTATCTCAGAACTTAAAGTATTTTTTTTTTCTTTTTTTTTTTTAAAGATGGGGTTTCACCATGTTGGTCAGTCTAGTCTTGAACTCCTGACCTCAGGTGATCTGCCCGCCTTGGCCTCCAAAGTGCTTGGATTACAGGCGTGAGCCACCGTGCCTGGCCTGTATCTCAGAACTTAAAGTATTTTTTTTTTCTTTTTTTTTTTTAAAGATGGGGTTTCACCATGTTGGTCAGTCTAGTCTTGAACTCCTGACCTCAGGTGATCTGCCCGCCTTGGCCTCCAAAGTGCTTGGATTACAGGCGTGAGCCACTATGGCCGGCCTTTTATTTTATTTTATTTTTAAAGAAAGAAAGTGTGTGAAACAAACAAGATAGAGATGCCCTCTCTCCAAATACTTACATACCAACCCCCTAGGTGCACCACCCAAGACCTCTCAGAACAAGAAGTCACACCAACTTCTCATATATGCATACACGCTCTTATTGAACTTTGTCCCCTAAATGTATCATTTTGGTTTTTTGGTCATCTTAGCATTCAAATTGGCTTTCACAATTTTTTTCTTTCTTTTCTTTCCTTTTTTGAGATGGAGTCTCCCTCTGTCACCCAGGCTGGAGTGCAGTGGCATGATCTCAGCTCACTGCAACCTCTGCCTCCTGGGTTCAAGTGATCTTCCTGCCTCAGCCTCCCAAGTAGCTGGGCTTACGGGTGCCCGCTACCACACCCAGCTAATTTTGTATTTTGAGTAGAGACTGGGTTTCACTATATTGCCCAGGCTGGTCTCAGACTCCCGACCTCAGATGATCCACCTGCCTCGGCCTCCCAAAGTGCTAGGATTACAGGCATGAGCCACCGCACCTGGCCACTAATTTTTAATAACAAAACGTTTTAGGGGGGAAACCTATTAGCCACAGACGGTGCAGAATGATTTCACAAATTTATCGCAGTTCTATTTGGCTTTTACTCACTTTCTACTTGAGTTTCACAAGCCATGTGAGGTTGGAGTCCTTTCTCCTGTGCCATAAAGCGCATCTGACTACCTGTGACTGTGTGGGTTGCAGGTGCCCTTTGTTGTAAGTAAGCAGATCCAGCAGGTAGATATTTAACCTAGAGATCCAGTTAGTGCTGACTTCATACTTTATGGAAGAAATCTCTGCAGCTCTCCTGCAAGGCTGTGGAGTGACGGCAGGGCTCAGTGGATACGGCTTTACAGGGACACTGCTACCTGTGTCATTTTTATGGGAGACTAGTTGGCCAAATGTACACTTTATTGGAATCCTCCTACCTACTCTTGTCTTCCCACCTGTAACATGCATGCTACTCGGTGATGAAATGGGGGCTGGGGGCAGGGGCGAGGGGGCGGGCTGTGCACATCCAGGCCTGCCCTGTGTCCGGAATCCTGAGACGTCGCCTGATGCCCTTTGGAACAGATTCCCTCACCCTAACCCCTCTCCCGAGACCAGTTTTAGTGTTTGTAGCACCCTTGCTTATCACCATCTGTAATTGTTTTGTCATTTACGTGTTTATGATGAAATGCTTATTGCTCACCTTTAAAGTTTCAGTCCCTAGAACAGTTTCTGGCAATCAGGAAGGGCTCAGGTGTTTTTTTTTTTTTTGGAGATAGAGACTTGCTCTGTCACCCAGGCTGGAGTGCAGTGGTGCAATCTCAGCTCACTGCAACCTCTGCCTCCCAGGTTCAAATGATTCTGCTGCTTCAGCCTCTCGAGTAGCTAGGATTACAGGCACATGCCACCATGCCCAGCTAATTTTTGTATTTTTAGTAGAGATGGAGTTTCATCCATGTTGGTGAAGCTGGTCTCAAACTCCTGACCTCAAGTGATCCGCCCACCTTGGCCTCCCAAAGTGCTGGCATTATAGGCGTGAGCTACCGTGTCTGGCCCAAAGGGCTCAGTTTTTTATAGAGGAATTAACAAATGAATGAGTGAATGGACAAACCTAGAACGGGCCAGTTTTTCTTACGTGCACTCCCCCTCTGATTGGGTTCAGGAGGCCCTTGGGCAGCTTTTGTGTCCATATTTCTGTTTCCAAGGAGGGCTGGATTCCAAAAACCCCTGTAGGGGCCGGGCGTGGTGGCTCACACCTGTAATTCCAGCACTTTGGGAGACCCAGGTGGGCGGATCACTTGATGTCAAGAGTTCGGGACCAGCCTGGCCAACATGATGAAACCCTTGTCTCTACTAAAAATACAAAAATTAGCTGGGTGTGGTGGCATGTGCCTGTAATTCCAGCTACTCTGGAGGCTGAAGCACAAGAATTGCTTGAACTCAGGAGGTGGAGGTTGCAGTCAGTCGAGATCAAGCCACTGCACTCCAGCCTGGGTGACTGAGACTCTATCTAAAAAAAAAAATTTTTAATTTAAAAAATCAAAAAACAAATACCCCTTAGACTGGACAAGGACAAGGCTGTTATTTATCACCCACAGATATTCCTTGTGTGCCTGTAAGTGCCAGACCCTATGTGGGATGCAGCAGAAACAGCAGTGGAGAGACAGCCAGGGTCTCTGTTCTCCCGCAGCCTGCATTTTAGTGTGGTAGACAGACAATATGTTGTAAGTGATATACACAAATGAAAAAAGGCCTGTAACAGAGAGTTAAAAAGGGCATCTAATTTAGATAGGGCAGCCAGGGGAGGTCTTTCTGAGAAGGTGACATTCTAGCTGAGCCCTGAAAGTTGAGAAGGATCCAAACATGTAAAGAGCTAATGGGATGATGTTCCAGGGAGTGGAGCCAGAAAGTGCAAAGGCCCTGAGGCAGAAAATAGCTTGGCATGTTTCCAGAAGGCCAGAGGTCAGGGAAACGGGCAGAGCCTAGTGTGGAAGACCCTTATAGCCCACAGCGAGAGTTTGGGTTTTACTCAAAGCGCACTAGACGATCATTATAAGGGTTGCCCAGGAGAACTACATAATCGGACCATGCCCCCGGCTTCTAGGAGCCAGGATTGGGTGGATTGGAGATGGGGCGGGAAGCAGGATACATCTCTGGATCCTGGCATCTCTGCTTGAATGCTCCTAGTGATGGGAGGCTCACTTCTAGAGCAGTTGGAAGGTGAAAGGGAGGGGAGGTTTAGACAGGTTATGGTGGTTGGCCATAAGGGTGGAAAAAACTGGGTAGAAACTAGACGTGCATGAAGGTGGGGGTGGGTTGGAGTTGGGGAGAGAATAGGATGAGTCCCCAGGACTCTTGGGTTTCTGGCTGGAGAAACCCAGCAAACCTGGTAAACAATGCAGCCAGGTATGGTGGCTCACGGCAGTAATCCCAGCATTTTGGGAGGCTGAGGCAGGTGAATCACCTGAGGTCAGGAGTTTGAGACCACTCTGACCAACATGGAGAAACCCTGTCTCTACTAAAAATACAAAATTAGCTGGGCATGGTGGCACATGCCTGTAATCCCAGCTACTTGGGAGGCTGAGGCAGGAGAATCGCTTGAATCTGGGAGGCGGAGGTTACGGTGAGCTGAGATCACGCCATTGCACTCCAGCCTGAGCAACAAGAGCGAAACTCCATCTCAAAAAAACAAAAACAACAACAAAAAAACAATGCAATATCTAGCTATTGTCAGAGAAAGAGCCCATGTTTGTTGGACCTGTTAGAACTTTCCTGAGAGTCTTACAGATTGGGCAATAAACGCTTCCACTCCTGCTAAATAAAGAGCCCCATGTGAATGGCGCCCTAACGGCAGGTGTCTTTGAGGCACAGTGTCACAGGAGCAGAGCTTGGGCAGCAGTGGTCATCAACCATTCAGCACGGTTTTGAATCATGGCATTCTTTCTGTGACTGTCCCCAATTCTAGCATTTGAAAGCCAGTCGTCTGAGAGCGCTCTACCTTTGAAAGGCCTTCCAACAGAAAGGGGAGCAGCTCTGTGGCCCCAGAGGGCAGAACCAGACAGTGAGAGGCATGGGGGTAGAGATTGCAGCGCAGTGCCAACAGGAAGTGCTTGAATAACGAGAGCTTTTTCACAGGATGAGCCTCCCATCACTAGAAGTATTCATGCAGAGGTTGACAGGATGCTGGGGTGTCTCCAACCTGGCAGCCAGTCCACCAGGAGACTGAATTCCTGTGGCTGTGAACACCCTTTTCCTCTTGCTTCCCTGCATCTTGGGAGGACAACGGCTGCCTCCTGTCCCCTGCACAAAAACCCTTCTGCTGGCTAAGGACAGAAGCTAAGTCACATCTAAGCCTGCCCTGCTTGTTCTGGGTTTAACAATCGCAGTGTTTCCTCCCACCCACCCACCTGCCTGTGGCCAGGAGAAAAGCAAACCCCAGCGTGGGCAGAGCACTGGGGGCCAGCTGGATGCTGTGCAGGCTTGTCCAAGGCCTCCCGGCTTTTCAGGAAAGGGTGTCCTCATGTCTCTGGGACTACCGGAGCCAGGCATGGTTCCCTGAAACTCCCCTGCCCACAGGTCTGACTACTGCAGGGACAACCAAAGGCGTCATGGGTGTGAGACAGGTGTGAGACATGGGTGTGAGACAGGTGTGAGACATGGGTGTGAGACAGCTTTCTGATCAAGCTTGCTAGACTCCCTCCTCTCCTCCTCCCAGCTGCACTCACTAGAACAGCAGCAGCTGCCACTAGATAGGAAAGACCCCACCTCTGGTGTCCTTGAAGAAAGGGGCCTTGTGTAGGCCATGACACAAGCCACTTGGTCGCAGCTGTGGGTGAGGGAAGGAGCTAACACTTCTAGGCCCTGAACTCTGGCAGGCAGGATTGCTCTCTCCAGGGCTGGTCTCAGCTGCCACCATGGATCCCTGGGAGCAGCTGGAGGGAAGAGAGATGGCATCCAGCGACGAGCTGCTGTGGGGAGAAGCTGGCTACCTTTGGGAGGTAGCCCTGGGCCATGGCAGCACCGCTCCTATCTAGGTTACCTCTGATGATTTTGGTTCTTTCTTTGCATTTCTGAGCCTCAGTTTTCATATCTGGAAAATGGGGATAGAACAACATCTACTTTCTGTGAGAATGGAGTGAACGATGGACAAGACAAGCCTAGCACAGTTCTGGCACACCGTGGGCACTGAATGAGTTTTCTCCTAGAATTTTCTTTTTTCTCCACACTCTCCCCTCTGTTACCATCTGTGGAAGTGGAATTGCTTGCCAGGAGTGAGGATGCTGTTGTGGGGAGAATGAGATCCGGCTTGGTCTGAAAGATCCCTTGCCTTTGTGGACAAGGCTACAAACCTGTATTGTTTTTTGCTTTTTCTTTCTTTCTTTCTTTTTTTTTTTCTTTTTGAGACGGGTTTCGCTCTTGTTACCCAGGCTGGAGTGCAATGGCGCGATCTCGGCTCACCGCAACNCGATCTCGGCTCACCGCAACCTCCGCCTCCTGGATTCAGGCAATTCTCCTGCCTCAGCCTCCTGAGTAGCTGGGACTACAGGCACGCGCCACCATACCCAGCTAATTTTTTTGTATTTTTAGTAGAGACGGGATTTCACCATGTTGACCAGGATGGTCTCGAACTCTTGATCTTGTGATCCACCTGCCTCGGCCTCCTAAAGTGCTGGGATTACAGGCGTGAGCCACCGCGCCCGGCCCCGCTTTTTATTTCTAATTGAGACGGAGTCTCGCTCTGTTGCCCAGGCTGGAGTGCAGTGGCTCGCTGCAACCTCCGCCTCCTGAGCTCAAACAATTTCCCACCTCAGCCTCTGGAGTAGCTGGGATTACACGTACGCGCCACCATGCCTGGCTAATTTTTGTATTTTTAGTAGAGGCGGGGTTTTACCATGTTGGCCAGGCTGGTCTCAAACTCCTGACCTCAGGTGATCCACCCACCTCAGCCTCCCAAAGTGTTGGGATTACAGGCGTGAGCCACTGGGCCCAGCCCTTTTTTGTTTGTTTTTTTAGAGACAGGGATCTCTGTCATTCAGGCTGGAGTGCAGTGGCACAATCATAGCTCGCTGCAGCCTCAGTTTCCTGGGCCTACGTGATCCTCTCACCTTGGCTTCTCAAGTAGCTGGGACCACAGGTGTGCACCACCACACCTGGCTCACTTATTATTTGTATTTTTTGTAGAGCCAGAGTCTTGCTATGCTGCCCAGGCTTGTCTCAAACTGCTGGACTCAAGTAATCCTCCCATCTTGGCTTCCCAACGTGCTGGGATTGCAGGCGTGAGCCACTACACCCGGCCCAAACTTGTATTTTGTTAAAGTAAATAAATGATGCAGAAGGCAGGTGAGAGGGTTAGCTGCCAAGCTGCAGGCCCACTGTAGCTGCCCACGTTTTCCAGCCGGTGCTGTGGAAGGGGGGGCCTAGCTGGGGTGGGATTCCCACCCCCCTGGCTTTGGCCCCACAGCTGGGGAGGGGTCTGGAGAGGGGACCATGGGCATGGTGATGGCAGACTGGCATTCCAGGCTTCCCAGGTTGGGAGCCCAGTTGAGAGAGGAGGGGGCTGGCTGGGAGCTGGCCCTGGAGGAGATGGGAGGGACTCGGAGCCACTTGCTCTTCCAGCCAGCTGACCCTGTTATTTTTAGACCTGGAATCCTCTCCCAAGCCCCCTACACTTCTGTTTATCTTACTTTGGAGTCTTGGTTCTCTCCCAAAAATTCCACGTCAGGGGAGGCAGAGGGGATTGAGGGTGTCAGAAAGAATGGGTCACACCGGCCGGGGCTAGGCTGAGGAAGAGGAAGCTGCTCTCCTTCTCCCCACCCCAGCCTGGAGGCTGCCTTTTCCTCCTTTCTCCATTTTGGCTGGAAAATGGAAAAAACCTGGCTCAGAGAATACTCAGCTGTCACCAAGTTATCCTTACTTCCTCTCAACCACCACGGATAAGCCCTCCATTGTCCCTAGCCCAGGCTCTGGCAGCCCCATCCTCTCACCTGTGCTTCAGGGAGCTCAGGTGAGGGCTGGAGTGGTCAGGAAGGGTTTGCCCTGGAACCCCCGACTGTGCATCAGGACACACTGGGGGTCCCTGGAAGGAGTTCCGGGGTGAAAAATGAAAGGAGGGCCAGTTGTGGAGGCTCATGCCTGTAATCCCAGCACTTTGGAAGGCAGAGGCGAGTGGATCACTTGATCTCAGGAGTTTGAGATCAGCCTGGGCAACACAGTGAGACCTCATCTCTACCAAAAATAAAAAAATTACTTGGGAATGATAGCATGTGGCTTGGGAGGCTGAGATGGGAGGATTGCTTAAACCCGGGAGGTCGAGGCTGCAGTGAGCTGTGCCTAGGCAACACAGTAAGACCCTCTCTCAAGAAAAAGAAGATGAAGAGAATGAACAGGAGCAATCAGGAAACTGGTGTGAGGGTTGGAGGTTGATTTAGCACCCCCTGAACTTCGGTTGCATCCTCTATAAAATGGGAATGACAGCAGTTCCCCTTCTGTGAGGCATCTGCTGGGAGAGGCATGAGATGGTGAACAGTTAGCATCATTGACATGCGCGGAAACAGCTCCAGCAGTGTCACCAGTGTTGGCGGGACGGGCCAGTCCCAAGGTCGGGGTGCTTTTGGGTACTGATGGGGCCTGAGCCTCCTGAAGGCCACACCCCTTCCCAGCCTGCTTTAGTTGCTGTCAGTTTGCAGAATGCTCTGCTCTGGGCTCCGTTACAGGTGAATGTCATTCACCGGCTCCTCTCCCCGCCCCCACCCCCAGACAGGGGTGTAGGTGGTCACTAATTCTGGGATGAGGGATGTTTTGAGGCAAGGTAATCCCCTCCTGCCAGTCCCTGGAAGAGAGGAGGGGAGTGTGCCTTTGCTCCCCAGGAGGCCAACACGCTGTCTCTTCCTGTCCTGTTCTCCAAGCCTCCTTGTGGGAAAAGCCCATCAGCCCTTAGGGAGGGCTGGGCATTGCCTGGAGCTGGCGCCAGGGAGAGAGGTCAAGGCAGTCAGTGAAGAGCCTTGGTGGTCCCAGTGCTGAAGGAACGGAGGAATATTTTGGTCATGAGTCAGTCAAAAATGGCCATGCTGCAGGCCTGGCAGTAGCCTTGGGGGGCCATGTGTGGAAGAGAGGGTGGACAGGCCTGGGCCAGTCCTGGATAAAGGCAGGGGATGGGGAAAGCCATCTGAGGCAACCACTGTCCCCCTGCCGTGGGATTAATGCCACTTAGAGGTGGGAAAGAGGCAGCAGCTGCCATATCCCAGGAAAGGCACTGACCTTTAGAACAGGAGACAGAAATAGCCCTGGAGAGTGCAGAGTCCTGTGTGGGAGAGGTGACCAGGCCAGGCCCCAACACGAGGAGGGGGGGAGAGCCACGCTAGTACCCCCTGGTCAGACACGGTGCCCAGCATTTCACGGGCCTTCTCCACTCACCTCCCATGTCCAGCCAGCAAGGTGTGCATGATTGTCTCCATTTTACAGATGAGAAAACTGAGGTTCAGAGAGGCGTGGCCAAACTGTCAGCAGAGTAGGGGCTGAGCCAGACAGTCCACTTGGCCACACTGCTTTCCTCACCCCCGGCCTAGTTGCTGCTGCCATCATGGGAGTTGGGTGGGGTTATTCAGCTGAACCTGTACTCAGCTGGTCTGGCATAGGCGAGAGGAAAACCTCTCATTGAGGCCTGGAGGCTCCAAAAGGTGAAATTAACTACATCTGCTTATCAAGTCACCCCAGAGCCTCTTAATCTTGGCAGCCTTCAGCTAACTTTCCTTTCCTCCCTTGCTCATGGAAAGAGGGACGGCCAACATTTCTCCCTTTATGTCCCCTCAATTGTGCCAGGCTCAGGGCTAGGTAGAGCCCCTGGAGACCCCTTCCCTGTGGCAGTGGCAAGGACAAGCCTGGGGGAAAGGCCCCAGTCAAGTCAAGGTCTGGGAGGGTGAGAATAACAGCGTGTCAAAATAACATGCTGACTGGCTGGTGGGCCCCCCCTCCCTCCCCTGATGGTGTTTCAGCCTCAGCAGCTCCCAGCTGTTTTTGCTTATCTGAAGCCAGGGAGGCTGGTTGCCTGGATACCAGGCTGCTGATTCGCATTTGGGTCCTTCAGGGGCAGGCAGAGCTGCTGTATCTCCAGCCAGCTGGGCGTGGCACCCCCAGCCCCCCTACACCGGCCCTAGGAAAGGTGGCAGGGACAGTTGGGGGTCAGGGGTGGGGGAGCACTGTTGGAAGAGACCTCCCTGTGCCAGGAGTTGTCAGAGAATCTGAGCCCTGCCATTTGCTGGCTGTGTGACCTTGGTCATTTTAATTTCTCTGAGCTTCTGTTTCTTTCTTTCTTTCCTTCTTTCTCTCTTTCTTTCTTTCTTTCTTTCTTTCTTTCTTTCTTTCTTTCTTTCTTTCTTTCTTTCTTTCTTTCTTTCTTTCTTTTTTTTTCTGGCGCTTCTGTTTCTTTATCTGTGAAGAGGGGATAAATATCCTACCTCAAAGAGTTGTTGAAAGAATAAATGTGGGCCAAGCGCGGTGGCTCATACCTATAATCCCAGCACTTTGGGAGGTGGGCGGATCACTTGAGATCAGGAGTTCAAGATCAGCCTGGTCAACATGGTGAAACCCCGTCTCTACTAAAAATACAGAATTAGCTGGGCATGGTGGCATGCGTCTGTAATCCCAGCTACTCAGGAGGCTGAGACATGAGAATCACTTGAACCCGGCAGCGGCGGGGAGGTTGCAGTGAGCTGAGATTGTGCCATTGCACTCCAGCCTGGGCGACAGAGTGAGGCTCTGTCTCAAACAAAAAAAAGAATAAATGTGATGAGTAAGTGACTGCACAACAGAGTACAACAACTCAGTAATCCTGACAGCCTGCCTGTACCAGCACCGTTGGGTCCCATCCAGAACCTTCTGTCTGCATCCCACAGGGAAGCCGTGGAGGTCACTGAAGCAGACAGCTGGGGAGCCTGGGACGAGCTGGCCCGGAGCCTGGTTCCTTGCTCTAGGGAAGGAGGCTTGACCCACCCTGGGGCCTTGGGGCTTAGCTGGGGCTGAAGGGCAGGCTGTGGATGGGTTAGGGAAGATTAGACCAGACAGCAGGCCACTGATGGCATTTTAGGTGATGAAAGGAAAGCCACCTTTGTGTCCAATCAATGGCGAATGTTCTTGTTCAGCATCATTTCTTGGCAAAGGGAGAAGCTGCCGGACTGCAGGTGGAAGAGGGGAGGAGTCAGCATGGTGTCAGGAAGCCCAGCATTCTGAGCTGTCCAAGGTCTCTGTCACCTGCCCTAGCTGGGTACAGAAGACAGCAAGGCCAAGGGAGCAGGAACATGACCAAGAGGACGTGTTCTTCTGGTTTGCTCAAATCTGGTGGTCCCGATGTGACCTTCCTCACTTAAGAGATGAGTGAGGCAGACTGGGTGCGGTGGCTCACGCCTGTAATCTCAGCACTTTGGGAGGTCAAGGCGGGCAGATCACGAGGTCAGGATATCGAGACCATCCTGGCCAACATGGTGAAACCCCGTCTCTGCTAAAAATACAAAAAATTAGCCGGGCATGGTGGTGCTCGCCTGGTCCCAGCTACTTGGGAGGCTGAGGCAGGAGAATCGCTTGAACCCAGGAGGCGGAGGTTGCAGTGAGCAGAGATCGCGCCACTGCACTCCAGCCTGGCGACAGAGCAAGACTCTGTCTCAAAAAATAAATAAATAAATAAATAAAATAGAGATGAGTCAGGCAGACCCCACCCAGGGCAGAGGGTTGGGGGCTGGTGGAGCGGGACAGGAGAGATCTGAATCTACTCTGCAGAAAGAAAGGGCAGTTCCCAAGCTCATTTGTCGGCTTTCCAGAAATCTCTCTGGATCCAGGCCCATGGAGCAGGCAGTTGGTCCAGATGAGAAGCAGCAAGTAACCATGGGCCCTCAGCGCGTGGGGCCATCACACACCCTCTTCTTCACGCTCCTGACTTAGGAAAAGGGCAGAGAGGAAAAGAGCAAGTGGGAGAGGAAGGAAGGGGGTGCTGTTTCACCAGGGCCTGTACCTTGTTACTCCCTTAATGTAGCAAAAGAGCAGCCTATGCCTGCTGGTGGCGAAGAGACGGGAGCCCATGAATAATGCAGAGAAGAGCACAGGGCAGCTAGAAAATGGCTACTGTTTCATCAAAGTGGGGAATGAGCCTGGAATGCAAAGCAGAGGGAAGATGGGGCTGGAGTGGAGGAAAGGGCTTGGTGCTGCCTTTGGGCCATCAGGCTGAGGGACACGCCATCCCTGTGCCGGGTCCAGGATCTGGCTCTGGCCTCTCTGTGGCATCGGTAGCAGCCGGGGGCTTGCAGACTAGGCAGAAGGGCTGGGCTCTGCCCCAGGCCTGGCCTTCTAGTCCGTTAGGGCGACAGGAAGCAATGTCCACCCGTTGTATCTTCTCAGAGGTGCTGGCACTGGCAAGCAAGGTGGGAGGAAGGCTTGGAGGGAAACTGAGGGAGTTTCCGGAGAGGTCTTAGCAGGGTGGGCAGGGCACTTCCAGCTGCTTGAAAGTTTGGGAATTGGGGAAAACTTAGGGGTCAAGGAGTATCATTTAAGAGTCAAAAGAAGGTACACTTTGGTAGGCCAAGGCAGGCGGATCACCTGAGGTCAGGAGTTTGAGACCAGCCTGGCCAACATGGCGAAACCCCATCTCTACTAAAAATACAAAGAAATTATCCGGGTGTGGTAGCTCATGCCTGTAATCCCAGCTACTTGGGAGGCTGAGGCAAGAGAATCTGTTGAACCTGGGAGGCGGAGGTTGCAGTGAGCTAAGATCATGCTACTGCACTCCAGCCTGGGTGACAAAGCAAGACTCCATCTTAAATAAATACATAAATGAAGATAAATCTATAAGGATGGATTTAGAGTAGGCCTGGGTAGAAAAGGAACCGCCTCTCCTCACTGCCTTATCCACAGGGGGTGAGACAGCGCCTGGTTACAAAAGGCCTCAAAGTTACACATCTGCACTTTTTTCCTGAGTTCCATCAGAATCCGTGGAAGAATTTTATAGGAGAGAGATAAGATCGGATTTAAATGTGAGCAAATCATAGATAATTTTATTGTATTGTCATGGGAGATCAACAAACCATTTATTATATATTTGCCTCCTTTTTTTTTTTTTTGAGACAGAGTCTTGCTCTGTTGCCCAGGCAGGAATGCAGTGGCGTGATCTCAGCCCACTGCAACCTCCACCTCCCCAGTTCAAGTGACTCTCCTGCCTCAGCCTCCCGACTAGCTGGGATTACAGCCATCTGCCACTACGATGCCTGGCTAATTTTGTATTTTTAGTAGAGTTGGGCTTTCTCCATGTTGGCCAGGCTGGTCTTGAGCTCCTGACCTCATGATCTGCCCGACTCAGCCTCCCAAAGCGCTGGGATTACAGGCGTGAGCCACGGCAGCCAGCCCCATATCTTTTTTAGTACTGCTCCCACTTGATGGATGTCTCTGCCTCTAAGCTTGTTGGTCACTGTGTGATTTGGGAAGGAGGGGACATGGGGTGAGTTAAGGGGACTAGTTAGGGGACTGGCAGAGTCGTGCAGGTGCAAGAGGCTGGGACAGCAGA
Organism: Cebus imitator; assembly: GCF_001604975.1. NCBI lineage: Eukaryota > Metazoa > Chordata > Mammalia > Primates > Cebidae > Cebus > Cebus imitator. The sequence goes on from NW_016107369.1 coordinate 2,237,770, forward strand.
GGGCCTGGGCAGGGGCAGGAGGTGGGAGAGCTGTTTAGAAGGTAGAAGCAAGCACTGCTGGTGACATTCCGTGCAGGTGGTCACCAACAGAGAAAGAGGCATCAAAGGAGACTCCCAGGTTTCTGGTGTGGGTGTGACTACTGGGTTCCAGGCAGATGGGGTTCCTCTAATCCAGAAGAGAGGCCCCGGAAGCTTTGATGCAGGCAGATGGTGGGGAAGGTGCTAAGTTTGAGATTCCTGGGTGACAACCTGGTGGCAGGCGGAAATAGGGCCAGGAGTTTGAGGCTCGGCCTTGTTGCTGAGATGGGCCCTGTAGGTACACACAGGTCTTTGCTGGTTCTGGGCCCGCCTCCCCACAGCCCATAGGAGAAAAGGGGCCAGGTGAGGAATACAGATTCTATTAAAGTCCCTCCAGCGGGACCCTGGGGCTCCACCAGTGCTGCCTGGAATGGACCCTCTCTGCTTTTGCTCCCCAGACCTCTGAAGGTCATGGTATCCCACGCCTTTCTTTCTTCTTTCTGCCTGCAGCTGGGCCTCAAACAGCCTCAAGAGGCGTCTTTCCCACGGCAGGATTCCCCAGGAGAGAGGCTTCCTCCTCGCGCCACTTTGTCCTCTGGCGGCAACAAGTCTCAGGGGCTCAGGTACCCGCTTCCCTTGCAGATCTCAAGGGGGTGCCCTGAGCTGTTGCCTTTGGGTGGAGAGGTTGAGCGCAGGCTCTCAGGCTGGTGGAAACCCGCTGGGGTGAGCATTTACTGCGCTCCACAGCTGCCTCCCAGGCCTGGGGGCCACTCTCCTGCCGACACCCAGCTCCGCACGACTGTTCCACCAAAAGCGTGTCCACAAACGCATCCCCAAACAACACGTGCACCCAAGCCATCCAGTTACAGAAGCCAATCGCAGCCCAGACAAGGATAGCCTGTGAGCCACCCAAGCTAGGGGCGAAAGGAAACAAGCTGAGATTAGGCGGAGAGGAGGTTCTTTGGAGAGGCCCAGAGGCAGGAGAAGGCTAAAGAATACTGAAGAGGGCGGGGCGCTGCGGCTCACACCTGTAATCTCAGCACTTTGGGAGGCCGAGGCAGGTGGATCATGAGGTCAGGAGTTTGAGACCAGCCTGGCCAAGATGGTCTTCAGTAGAGACAAGCCTGGCCTGTCTCTACTTAAAAAATACAAAAATTGCCGGGCGCGGTGGCTCACGCTTGTAATCCCAGCACTTTGGGAGGCCGAGGCGGGTGGATCACGAGGTCAAGAGATCGAGACCACTAGTTCACAGGGCAGGACCCCGGGTGCAGGCTGAAAGGTGCAGGGGTAGTGGTCGGTGACTTGGAGATGGTGGGACCCAGCTGAATGTATCTTGAGGGAGAAGTGGCAGACATCCAGGTAGAGAAGGGGTGGGGGAGACCCAGGGAGCAGAAACACCTTGCAAAGGCAGGAGGCAGGAGAGAGCCAGGGGGCTTGCTAGAGCTGTGGTGTATACACGCGTGTGTATCTACATGCACAGAGTAGCAAGAAGTGAGACAAGGCTGTTTAAGCAGCTATAAGGCATCTGCCTTGCCAAATGCCCTGTGTGCTCTTCTGTGAACACTTGGATGCAGTGTAGCACATTCAGATGACATAGAGTGACAAGGTAAGATTTGTGTTCTGGCCGGGTGCGGTGGCTCAAGCCTGTAATCCCAGCACTTTGGGAGGCTGATGCAGGTGGATCATGACGTCAAGAGATTGAGACCATCCTGGTCAACATGGTGAAACCCCCGTCTCTACTAAAAATACAAAAAAACATTAGCTGGGCATGGCGGTGCATGCCTGTAATCCCAGCTACTCAGGAGGTTGAGGCAGGAGAATTGCCTGAACCCAGGAGGCGGAGGTTGCGGTGAGCCAAGATCACACCATTGCACTCCAGCCTGGGTAACAAGAGT
>NW_016107369.1:2239817-2260732 GCF_001604975.1 Cebus imitator
AAAAAAAAAAAAAAAAAAAAAGATTTGTGTTCTGAAGGCAATGTGGACTGCTGGAAGACTAGAGAGCAGCTGGTTAGGAAGCCTTTGCAGTATTTCATGCTAGACGTGATGGAGGCCTGAAAGGATACTAACAACAGCCATGCTTCCATGCCAGGCTTTGTTCTCCACCTCTTTACAGAGTAGTTCAGTTGATCATTGCAATAGTATTATAAAGTGGGCACTGTACAACTATTATGTCCACTTTGCAGGTCAGGCAACTGAGGCCTAGAGAAATGAAGCAACATGTTCAAGTTCCCCTATCAAAGCCCCAGAGTTGGCTGGGTGCAGTGGCTAACACCTGTAATCCCAGCACTTTGGGAGGCGGAGGCGGGTGAATCACTTGAGGTCAGGAGTTTGAGACCAGCCTGGCCAACATGGTGAAACCCCATCTCTACGAAAAATACAGAATTAGTTGGGTGTGGTGGTGCATACCTGTAGTCCCAGCTACTTGGGAGGCTGAGGCAGGAGAATCGCTTGAACCTGGGAAGCAGAGGTTACAGTGAGCTGAGATCATGTCATTGTACTCCAGCCTGGGTGTCAAGAGCGAAACTTCGTCTCAAAAAGAAAGAAAGAAAAAACCCCAGAGTCTGTGCTAAATGGGAAGGCCCTGGCTGTCAGTGTAGTGAAGAGGGAACAGACAGGCGGATGTCAAGGAGGAGCAGTCAGGCTGACCTGAAAGCTTCTTGGGAGTGGTGAGGGTGAAAGAGAGGGAAAAATCAAAGATGAGGGTAAGGGAGCATCCTGGGTCAAATCGCTGCCCCCCTGCAAATTCATGTTCACTTGGAACCCGTGAATGTGGCCTTATTTGGAAATAGAGCCTTTGCAGATATAATCAAGTTAAGATGAGGACATACTTGACTGAAGTGGGCCCTAAATCCAAAAACTGGTGTTCTTTTTTTTTTTTTTTTTTTTTGAGATGGAGTCTCACTCCACTGTCCAAGCTGGAGTGCAGTGGTGTGATCTTGGCTCACTGTAACTGCCACCTCCCAGTTTCAAGCAATACTCCCACCTCAGCCTCCCAAGCAGCTGAGATTACAGGTGTGTGCCACCATGCCCAGCTAATTTTTTTAATTTTTATTTTTAGTAGAAATGGGGTTTCACCATGTTGTCCAGGCTGGTCTCAAACTCCTGACCTCAAGTGGTCTTTCCCACTTGGCCTCCCAAAGTGCTGGGATTACAGGCATGAGCTACCACGCTGAGTCAAGACTGGTATTCTTATAAGCAGAAGGAAACTTGGACACAGGCACAGACACACAGGGGCCTTTATGAAGATGGAGGCAGAGGTGGGGTGATGGAACGCCCAAGATTGCCAGCAAACAGCAGAAGCTAGGAGAGGCAAGAAAGGATTTTTCCCCAGAGCCTTCAGATAGAGAGGGCTCTGCCAACACCTTGATTTCAGGCTTCTGGTCTCCAGAACTGTGACAGAATAAATGTCTGTTGTTTTAAGACACCCGGTTTGTGGTCATCTGTTATAGCAGCCCAGGAAACGAATACACTCTCCCCACTTTAAACAAACCAGGTCTTGGCAAGGAGGATGGTAGCACATCCACCTGAGTCAGGTAACATTCAACACGTGGAGGGGCCAGGCGTGGTGGCTCATGCCTGTCATCCCAGCACTTCGGGAGGCTACGGTGGGTGGATTATCTGAGGTCAGGAGTTCGAGACCAGCTTGGCCAACATAGTGAAACCCTGTCTCTACAAAAAAAAACAAAAAAATTATTCTGGCATGGTGGTGGGTACCTGTAATCACAGCTGGTTGGGAGACTGAGGCAGGAGAATTGCTTGAACCCAGGAGGCGGAGGTTGCAGTGAGCCGAGATTGCACCACTGCACTTCAGCCTGGGCAACAGAACAAGACTTCGTCTCAAACAAACAAATAAAAAAACAACAACAAAAAAAACACGGAGTGAAAGGGCAGGCAGATCCTACAGGTGAGCCTTGAAAGGAGTCGAGCCAACCTGAGTCAAGCCAACCTGGGAGGCCCTTGGAAATGAGATTCTGACAGTGTAATTTCGAAAGGTCTTGATAAGAAGGAGAGAGGGAGGAGCCTGAGAGACAAAGTGGATCATCACAGGCCGGCAGATGAGCTCGGACTGGGAAGGACATGTTCAAAGCTGGAGGAAGGGCACAGAACCAAGGGCAGGAATGAAAGAGCAGCAGAGACAGCAAGAATAAACCCGGCACGCTGCAACCTGCACAGAGCTGAGGCTTGCAGAAAGGCCCAACCGCAAAACAATTTTTTGAAGGTGGGGGAAGGGCAGGTAGGGAGTTTGAAAAGTTTTCTAGAAACAGGAAGACCTGCTTGGGAGTGAGGGCTAATTTGGCACTCCAGAATGACAGATATCCCAGATGCTATTTGTCATTGATCTTCTCTATAAAGATAATGGGGGGAGCATACTTTTTTTTTTTTTTTAATGAAAAGGGTAGCATAAATATTAACAAGAGGAAATTAAAACTCAACTGGATTTTTTCTTTTTTGAGACAATGGAGTCTCGGTCTGTCACCCAGGCTGGAGTGCGATCTTGGCTCACTGCAACCTCCACCTCCCGGGTTCAAGCAATTCTCCTGCCTCAGCCTCCCGAGTAGCTGGAACTACAGCTGTGTGCCACCAAGCCTGGCTAATTTTTTTGTATTTTTAGTAGAGACGGGGTTTCACCGTGTTAGCCAGGATGGTTTTGATTTCCTGACCTTGTGATCTGCCCACCTCGGCCTCCCAAAGTGCTGAGATTACAGGTGTGAGCCACTGCACTGATTGGGTTTTAATGAGATACCTGTAAGATGATGAGATCTCTGTCATAGGAGGTATTCAAACAGAGACTGGAGGAGCATTTCATCAGAGGTGTGGTAGAGGAGAGTCCTCTGAGACTTTAGAGCGGACACAACCCCTTGGTCCTTGCCAGGCCGTCTGACCCTTAGTTCTGCTCCAACATAGGGGAGACAAGTGGGGTGGCTGCCTAGAGCTCTGCCCGCTCTGCATTGGTGAGGAGGCAGCAGGAAGACAGTCTTGCCGCAGGGCCACGGCTCAGACTAGGTAGTACCAGGGAAACCGTAACCCTGTGAATGTGGTGGTTTTCTTGCTATGAAGGTTTTGTGATGATAAAAGTACTAACATAAGTTTTCAGCTTTGTTTTTGTTACCAAGCACTGAATGCAACACGACATCACCAAATCCCCCACTCTCCCCATTCCATGTCCACCTTTCTATCTTTGGCCTCCCTCCATCCTTGACCTTTCGCCCATCCCTGCCTATCCGCAGTGGCCTTGTGGCTGAGGAGCAGAGGAGCAGGGCAAGCCCCTCTCCCTGGTGGCATGGGGAGTCGGGAGCGGTTCCCTCCTCTCTCCTTTCCTTCCCTCCTGTGCCTGCCCTCTTTGTTCTCCGTTTCTCTCTCTGCCTCTACAGCTGGCAGGATGAGCTGGCTGGGTATGAGGCAGGGCGAGCCCTTGCAGCCCCTGTTGTCTGTCTGTCCATCAAAGGGGGGAATGATGGGATCATTAGGAGGCTCTCCAAAGCCCCTTTGCTCCCACAACCCCAGTGCAGGACGCACACTCCTCCCAGCCACGCCTGACCTGGTTCTCCTCCACTCAGGTCTCCCCAGGAGCCTGGGTCTACTCCTTGTGTGCTGGCTGCAGGTGGGGGAAGAAAACAGAGAAGCGTGCCCTTGGCTGAGGACAAGAATCTGCATGACGTTTTCTTTGACCTTGAGAATGGCTTTTGCCTGCCCCACAGAGCAGGAGAGGAGCTGGAACTTTCCCCTTTGGCTCTGTCAGCCAAGTGTGGCTTTCAGTTCTCTAGGGACTGCTGTATTTTCTCATGAGTGAGTCAAATGCCCAATCTGAGGCCTGGGAGACAGGGTGGAGGAGGGGAGTGGGGAAGGGGATACCAGCATCAACCTCGGGGTGGGAGGATTAGGCTGAGGCCTGCCTGGGCTACTGGTATGTGTCCTTGGGCCATCAACACCATTGTCATTTTGATAAACAGTGGATTCGGGCTGGGCTGACAGCGTTTTTTCTCCTTTTTCTCCTTTCCGACTTCGCATCCCCTGCTCCTCTTTCACTTGACAGATTTCAGATGCTACAACTCCCCGTGTGACAGCTGGAGAGTTACTGCACCTTTCTGGGCCCCATTGAGTGACAGAAGATCAGAATGGATAGTCACACGCCTGCCCCAGCACGGAAGAAGAGCCTACACTTCCATCCATGCTGGCCTCGTCCAAGTTCCCTTCATTTTTCTCTCTAAGATCAACTAAACAGGCATGTTGTTATTATTTTTATACATTTCATACATGTTCATGAAAGAAAAGAAGCCAGGGCCGGGCATGGCGGCGCACACCTGTCATCCCAGCACTTTGGGAGGCTGAGGTGGGTGGATCGCTCGAAGCCAGGAGTTCCAGACCAGCCTAGCTAACATGGTGAAATCCTGTCTCTACTAAAATTAAAAAAGTTAGCTGGGCATGGCGGCACACGCCTGTAATCCCAGCTACTCCGGAGGCTGAGGGGGGAGGGTCACCCGAATCCAGGAGGTTGAAGTTGCAGTGAGCCAAGATCTCTCCACTGCACTCCAGGCTGGGCAACAGAGTGAGACTCCGTCTCAAAAAGAAAAGGGAAGAAAAGAAAAGAAAGAAGCAAAAAGGCTGTAACAAGAGTCCTCACCTAGAAAACAATCACTATTCACATTTTGGAGCATATTATTTTCTTCTCTCTCCCCATTCATTCCTCTGGCAGACACTAAGGACTTCTCTGTGACAAGACAGGCAGGATTCCTCCCTTTCTGCCGCCTGTGTGTCAGTGGGAAAAATCAGACGTAATCTGTATAACATCTACAGACAGACAAGGCAGGGCTCTCTCCGGAAGTCCCCTCTCCTCTCTGTCTCCATGTCTATTGCCTTTGATTTCCTCCCCAAGAACCCTTCCTTTTCGCCTGCACATCTATACTTCGGCAGAGAAGGGCTTAGTATACCGTGGGAGGGTGCCAGGGCCCAGGCCTGGGTGGGCTGCATGCTGGGACTGTGCCCCTGGGCAGGGAAGAAGCAGCTTTACCCTTGGTGGGAGCAGGATTCACAGGGACCCTTGTCTAGAGAGCTCAAGGCTGTTAGTGGTCCTGCCTCGTGTCAGCGTAGCCTGACTCTGGTGGGCGGAAGGAGAGCCCCTGCAGCAGCCGGGCCCAGAGAAAGGTCCGGTCACCTGGCCAGGTCACAGGAGCCAGGGCTCGGTTTGTTCCCATGAGGCTTGGGACCTCCCATGGCCCTTTCCTTGCACCCCAAGTGGTGTGAAGGAGAAGGAGGGGTGGTGAGGCAGCTGAGGAAGGCAGGGAGAGGGAGAGGCAGGAGGAGAACCAGCCTCGTTTCCATAGCAACCACACATGTGAGCCAGCTGCTGTCACCATGGAAATAAGGGGAGCCTGTTCAGAGGCTGCACTGTCTCAGGGGAGACACAATTTTTGACCAAAAAAAAAAAAAAAAAATATATATATATCCTTTGATAAAAATAAAGAAAAAATAATGAAAGCCACACTGCCTGCTATTCGAGGGCACTGCAGAGTGAGGTGACAGAGAGGAGGGGGCTGGGCTGTGCGAAGGATGCTGCGGCTTCTGCTGCTGCAGAGAATTGCCGAGTCAGTGTTTTAGAGCCAAAGGGGGCCGCGGAGACCACCCCCCCCCTTGATGGATGAGAGAGGAGGTGCTGGGGAGGGAGGCTGGCAGCTCCTGGAGGTCCCAGGGCAGGAAGAATCAGTGCCGGGAAACTCAGGGCGCCTGGAAGAAAAGCAGGGCCACACTGGTTCTGTGGGGCTTTGCTTTTCATGAGCTGGTGTGTGGAGCCTCGAGGGAGGGGGAGGCAGGTGGGCAGGGGCAAGCCCCTTTAGCTGGGACAGGAGGTCCCACAGACGCCTTGGCGTCTTTCTTCCTCTCCCTTTGCCCCACCCTTCTGCTAGGTTCGGGCTGCCTCTCCGGAGACAAAGCTGGGTGAGCCCTCACCAGTGGGCAGGAGAGGACCAGGAGGGATCCTCCCAGCCTAAAGAAACGGCAGGGGGGAGGGTGAGAAATGCCTGGAGAACAACCCTTTCCAGGGAAAGCCACACCGGCCTCAAACTCAGTCTGGTAGGGATGGGACAGCAAGAAGTGCTCCTGGCAAACTGGTCCTTGACTAGAGATTTATTTGGCCAGAAGGAGATGCTCTTGGTAAGAGTCAAGTCAGGAAAGATCAGGCAACACACAGGACAGGAAGGTGGGGCCTTAATAAATCTTTTATATGTATCTATCTATCATCTATCTATCTATCTATCTATCTATCTATCTATCTATATATATATATATACTTTTTTTTTTTTTAGATAGAACCTCGTTCTGACGCCCAGGCTGGAGTGCAGTGGCATGATCTCGGCTCACTGCAACCTCCCCCTCCCGGGTTCAAGCGATTCTCCTGCCTCACTCTCCCGAGTAGCAGGGATTACGGGCGCACACCCATGCCCAGCTAATTTTTGTAATTTTAGTAGAGACGCGGTTTCACCATGTTGGCCAGGCTGTTTTCGATCTCCTAACCTTGTGATCCTCCTACCTCAGCTTCCCAAAGTGCTGGATTACAGGGGTGAGCTACCGAGCCCAGCCCCATTTTTTTTTTTTTTTTTTAGATCACAGGGCTTTCTGACTGAAGGGTTTTATGAAGTAGAGCTGGGCCCCAACCACACAGGAGAGGCAAAGGGTGGGCTCTGCCCGTCCAGGTGTCCTCCCATTTCACCAGAAGAGCCTCTGCTTTTATCTCCTTTATATGCTTTTTTTTTTCCTTTCACAAAGCACTTTCCTAAATGTCATCGCATTTGCTTCTCTCATCACCTGTGAGAGGAGATGTGCCCGGCCTTTTGTGAGGATGAGGACACAGCCTCAGAAAGGTTAAGTTCCATCCCCGAGGTCACAGAGCTCCCAACCAGCCAGAACAAGAATCCCAACCCCAGTTCCGGGTGCTGACCCCATTTCACAGGGAGACTAGACACAAGCAAAGGTGTGCATCTCGGGCAGGATCATCCCTGGCCTCCTCGAGAAGAGCCCAGAGCTTCAAGAAGACCCTGCCCCAGGACAGTGACACATATTAGCCCAGGTCAAGGGCACATCTGGGGGCAGTGGTCTTGCCGCCTCTTTGTCCTGGAGCTCCATCGCCTCTCCCTAGGGCTTTGTGCAGCCTCCGCTGGGAGCCCTGGAGGTGAGGGTGAAGGGTGGGCAGAGCCCACGGGGGCTGGGTGGGTGGGGTTCTGCCAGGGTGATGGGGGCTGGCGGCAGAGGGGGCGGGCTCTGGCTTGACTCTGCCCTCACCTCTGGGAGGCTGGTGCCTCTTGTCAGCTGCCCTTCACTCCCTGCCAACCCGCAGCCTCTAAGGCAGCAACCACGTGGGTGAGTTGCCATGGAAACCGTGGAGTTCCATTTGAAAGCAATACACGGTGTAATGTGAGATGGCTTGTTGGGGGGTGACAGGGGTGGGGGAGTGCGAGAGGCAGGTGGGGCATCACCTGTTTGGCTGAAGTTCTCCCAGGTCATCTCTTACCACCAAAAGCTCTTCGGGGGGCCAGGCCACCGTCTTTCCCACAAGAAACTCACCCCCACAGTCCCACCACTACCATCCACCTTCCCCAACCCTGTTTGTAATCTGAGGCAAGAACCCCCAGGTTCTGTCCTGCCCACCCCCCACCCCAGAGAAGGAGCCATTATCCCTGAGACACAACACTAGGTGGCAAGAAACCGCAGAGGTCATTTTGCTATGCAAGGGGCAGGACAGGGCTGCAGGGATTATCTGGGTTACAGGGCGCCTGTGTGGGAAGGGGTGGGCAGCGTTGGGGTCCCAGTGCTCCAGAGATGGACATACGAACTCCCTTTTCCCCCCTCTCCACTGAGGTTTTTTTTTTTCTTTGAGACAGAATCTCCCTCTGTTGCCAGGCTGGAGTGCAGTGACACTATCTTGGCTTACTGTAACCTCTGCCTCCCGGGTTCAACTGATTCTCCTGCCTCAGCCTCCTAAGTAGCTGGGATTACAAGCACGCGCCACCACGCCCAGCTAGTTTTTTGTATTTTAGTAGAGACAGGTTTTCACCATGTTGGCCAGGATGGTCTTGATCTCCTGACCTTGTGATCCGCCTGCCTCAGCCTCCCAAAGTGCTGGGATGACAGGCATGAGCCACCGTGCTCGGCCTCCCACCAAGGTTTAACAGCAAGGCTGGCCAGCGTCTGAGGGCTTGCAGGAAGCAGGAAAGCTAGTTTAAGGAGAGATGGGCTTGCCACGGCCTCAGAATTTCCCTGTGGCCACGTGCAGTCCTTGCCATTCCTGGCTCACACCTGGCTTAGTTCCTGCTCTCGGTCTTGCCTGCTGTCACTTTTGCTGTGCCCCCCCACTCCCACCCACACTCCAAGTGATAGCAGAGGAGTTCTGAATTTGCTCCTCCATTTAGCTGTGTGACTTGGGGTAAATTGCCTAGCCTTTCTGAACCTCACCAGCTTCTTCCATGAAACAAGGATAAGGAAAAAAAAAAAAAAACCTGCCTCATAGAGTTGCTGGGGGATTAAATGAAACAATGTATTCAAAGTGCTCCGCATAGCTGCCTGGTGTCAACAAAAATAGAAGTATGATTACTATTATTATCCATCCTTCAACACTCAGAAGGAACCCCATCTCCAAGAAGCCTTTCTTTCTCTGAAGGAGGAACTAGTGATCAGGCGCAGCCCCTGTGTGCCAAGAGCTCTGATGCGTTTTCTCTCTGCATCCTCACATCAGCCCTGGGAGGGCCGTGCTGTTTTCATTATCCCCATTTTACAGAGGTGGATACGGAGGCACAGCGAGCATCTTGCTCAAGGTTGTTGGCTAATAAGAAGCAGGTTCAAGATTCAAACTCAGCCTGTCTGGTTTCAAAGCCGTGTTTTTTCTACCCCGATGTGTACCTCATAGATGGTACAGCTCCTCCCCAGCCATTTCCTTCTAGTTCAAAGCAGGTCATTATTGCTTCTGATTTCTTTCTTGCCTTATTTCTGCCTTGATTCCCTGCACCAGGGCAAAGAGTAAGGAGGTAAGCCAAATGCTCAGGGAGGGTCAGGAACTCAGACATCTCCTGTTTTCTGGAAGCTTATGCAGCAGAGAGCTAGAAGCCAAGCTTGGGTGTTTGTGGGAAGCAGGCGACCCAGGTGGGGAAAGGGTTCCAGGTGCTGGTTGAGGTGGGTGGGACTCCAACAAACTCTCCCCAAGCCCACTCTGATTTTCTGCTTAGCTCTGGCTTTGGGCTCTAGACCCCAGCTTCTCAGACCAGGGCTGGTGAGGGCTTGATGGATGATTTTTACCTGGTTTTGTCATTTTGGGGGCTTGAACTGTTTCCTTTAAGGAAGAGAAGAGAGAAAGAGATTGAGAGAGAGAGACAGAGTGAGAAGGTTGGGGGAGAAAGGAGAAACAGGAGGGAAGAAGGAGGAGGGAGGAAATGGAGAAGGGGGAGGGAAAGACAGCCGGATGGAGAGGGGAGGACAGGGAGGAGGGGAGGGAAGCCAGCCCTGTGTGGTTGTGAGCTCCGAGGCAGAAGAAAGGATGAGAAAGCAAGAAATCAGCTTCAAGGGAAGGACAAAGAGGGAGGGAGCTGAGGTTGGTGGGAGAGAGCGAGAAAGAGGAGGAGGGTGAGAGAAAGAAGGAGAGCGAGCTGGGGGAAGGGAGAGAGAGGGTGGGGAGAGGGCTGGGGAGAGAGAGGAGAACAAAGGCAGAGATCGAGGAGCAGCAGGCAGGGCTGCTTTCCCCCTCCCACCACACTACGAGGCCTCAGAGGGCTCTCAGGGGCTGAATGAAGCTGGAGCCAGTCATGACTCAGCCTTGGGGCGCTCCTGCCCCACAGACAAATCCTTTCTGGCTCAGCATTTTCTATTCTGTTGAGAGGGGTGTACCATCCTCCACCATCAATCCTCCACAGTCCTCCACCGTCCATCCCCCACCGTCCTCCACCGTCCATGCCCCACTGTCTACTCCCCACCATCCATCCCCCACTGTCTTCCACCGTCCATGCCCCACTGTCCTCCACCGTCCATCCCCCACTGTCTTCCACTGTCCATGCCCCACTGTCCTCCACCATCCATGTCCCACTATCCTCCCCCCACCGTCCTCCACCATCCATCCCCCACCGTCCATCCCCCACCATCCCCCACCATCCTCCACTATCCATCCCCTACCATGCTCCACCATCCATCCCCCATCATCCATCCCCCACTGTCCTCCACTATCCATCCTCCACTGTCCTCCACTGTCCACTCCTTTCCTGGAAGGGAGTCTTTCCTGAGGCCCTGATTAAATCCCTGCCACCCAGGACTTTGTGGCTGGTACCTGCCCTGAGTTCTCCCAGTTGCATGCACTGTCCTGGACAACCCTTCTAGAACCTTCCAAAGAGGCAGAAACTGATCGCTGTGCTGGAGGAGTGAGGAGTGGGTGGGCATACAGTCCAAACAATCTCCTCGTCCCCCCAGCTGCTGAAGCCTGGCAGCTTTCTAAGAGGTAGTGCCCAGGAACCAGCTCTTTCTTAATAAAAGAACTAAAATGTGGCCAGGTGCAGTGGCTCATGCCTGTAATCCCAGCATTTTGGGAGGCCAAGGCGGGCGGATCACGATGTCAGGAGTTTGAGACCAGCCTGGCCAACATAGTGAAACCCCGTCTCTACAAAAATATGCACAAAAATATTAGCTGGGCATGGTGGCAGGTGCCTGTAATCTGAACTACTTGGAAGGCTGAGGCAGGAGAATCACTTGAAGCCAGGAGGTGGAGGTTGCAGTGAGCCGAGATCACACCATTGCACTCCATCCCGGGCGACAGTGCAAGATTCCGTCTCAAAACAAAACAAAACAAAACAAAACTCAAATGTGTAGAGAGCTTAGCAGGAGCTAAGCAAGTTTTATGTTGTATCTCATTTAATCCTCACAGCAACCCTAAGAGGCCATGGCATTCCAGTTTCCAGAAGGAGAAATGAGAGTTAAGGAGGTTTGGTTATTTTCCCAAGCTCACATAGCTAATAAGAGGAACCCTGGTGTCTAACTCTCACCTCCCAGGGACAGGGGTCATGGCCCTCCTGGGTTTTAACCCAGGGCAGGGGCTGTGGTAGGAAAGTATGGGATTAGCTAATGGTTATGATGGCTCGGGCGACTCTCAGAAGTCTCTGTGCCTCAATTTTCCCATCCAGCATCTCAATTGCTATAGGAGTGGTGGGAGGGAGAGTTGGCCCAAGGAGTCACAACGCAAGGTCAGTAAGGCAGTGTTTGAGGGTTGTGTCCTCTCGCAGGGAGGAAGGCAGGCCCCAGGTACCTGGAAAGAAAGCTCTGAAATGGTGTCCCCTGCCGGCAGCCTTCTTAGCATCTTCTGGGAAGACCAGATGGATGGTAATAAGGCCTCGTTTTCATGGGGCTTCCAAGAACCTTTCTCCAAAGCACTTTCATATATGGGTAAACACATACGCACAGACACACACATACACATGCACAGACACATATGCACAGACACACACATACATGCAGACACACATACATTCACAGACACATATACACACACAGACATACATGCAGACACACAGGCAGACACATGCACAGACACGTACACATACACACACAGTCACAGACACAGCCACATGCTCGCAGACACACACACGCAGACACACATGCACAGACGCACACATGCATGCACAGACACATATGCACAGACACACAGACACACCACGCATGCACACACACATGTGCAGACAGACACATGCACACACACATGTGAAGACACACACAGACACATGCACACGCACAGAGACACACACATGCACACACACATACACGTGCAGACACACACATGCACAGACAGACACATGCAGACACACAAATACACACAGACATACACACACACATGCACACACACACACGCACCTACAGACACACATAAACCCACAGACACACATGCACACCATTCTTATCGTCAAAGCCACCTTCCATGCTTGTAAAGTCCACCCGGCTTCATTTTATATGGCTAGGCTCCTCAGCTGGAGAAGGCCAAGGTCACGCAGCTGGGAATAGGGAGAGCAGATACCACCTGGATGCATGGGTAGTGACATACAGTTTCTGTCCTCAAGGCACCTGCAGGCTCTCAGGGAATCAGTAGGCACACAGCACCCACTTGCACCCGGCCGAAGCCTACCCTTGCCCACCGCCACAGTACCTGGGGGTCGTCCTGAAGACACTGCGAATGCCATGGCTTCCCCTGGCACCACCCTGCAGCCTGTCCATGCCCCTCTTCAGCCTGAGCTAGGGGTGCATCTGCTTCCCTCCCAGCCCAGAGCCCTGGTGAATTCCTCCTGTCACCTTCCATCAAGGTTCATGTTAGAGTTCCAGTTTGGAAAAGGGCTTCCCCCTCCATCTCTCCCACCCCTCTGCCCAGATGGCAGCTTCCCTTCCCTAGGGACCAGTGATGCAGCAACTTGGGTAGCCTGCAGTTGCCATGGTGATAGCCCTCCTTTAGGTTTCCATGAGGTGGGGATGACAGGGAGGGTGTGAGTTCATCCCATTTTCAGCTCCAGGTGAGGAGAGCTCACGGAGTGGAATCCCGCCCTCCTCCAGTGGGGTCTGCTTCTCCTCCCAGCTCGGACCCAGACAGCTCAGTGGCATCACAGCAGCTGGGCAGACTGGAAGACAGATAGGGACACTGGACTGAAGAGTGATGGTGGGGGTGGACATGGGCATTGGCACAGTTGCCAAAAAATGGAGGCCAGGACCTGGGGTGGGAGCCAAGGCATCAGGGAGCTGGGAGGTGGGACAGGCTGGAGCCTCAGAGCCTCGGAAGAAACCCAGAAAGGGTGGGCCCCTTTTTTCTGCCATCCACCCAAGGGGTCTCCCGCTGCGCTTCCACAGTCAAGAGAAGGCCCCTCTGCTCTTCCAACATGATCTGTAATTTCCGGCAGACATTTGAGGCCCCTGACATCTGCATAATGTGGGCCAGTCTCTTAGCAACGGGGAACAGCTGTCTGGCATTTCCAAGATTAAACTGTAACTATACGCGGTCCTTGCCAGGGGAAGGGGTGGGGGAAGGGGATAAACACTCCCTCCTGGCATTTTCAAACTCATTTAGCTTTTATTCATTTCCTGCCTCCAGTAAAGAGGCCAGGGATTTGGGCTGGGCTGGGCTGTTACTGCCCTTGCCGCCGCCTGCCACGCGGCTGCCACCACCTCTGATGCTGAGGTTGCAGATGGCTCTTCCCCCAGATCTGTTCGCATGCAGGTCGGGGAGAGATAGGATTCAGCACTCGCCCTTTTTTTGTTGTTTTTTATTTTATTTTTTGTGGGTGCTGTGATCCTGGCACTGTAGCTACAGTCCAAGAAGAAAAGCCAGGGTGGACCATCAGTGAAAGCCCCCAAGTCAGCTCGAAGCTGGGTTAATTCCATCAAGCTCCTTGGCTAATAGCAGGCTGCGTGACCTTGTGCCAAATTCCTTCACCTGCCCACACCTTCACTTCCCTGTCTGTACAAGGACACGATTCTACCCTGAGGTGGCTGTGAAGACTGCATATGCACTCAGGCACCGGATTCATGATTAATCATCGTGGCTCTCTGCTCCTCGGATTACCTTCCAGCCGCCATGCTCTGTTAGTGACCTTGGGCCCTGCCACTGTGGCAGAGAGACACATTTCCTTGGGGGCTGCCACCTTGAACTCCATTTCCCTGGAGCCCCAGGCAATGACACTTTTGTCCTGCAGGACTTAAGCAGGGCTTAGCCCACCCTAGCAAGGCCCTCTCTGCGGCTGGCCAGAGGTGTCCTCATCCCCTGGCCTGCTTGGGTCAGGCAGCTCCTGTTTCCCAGTTCCTCCGCCAGCTCCTGCCACTTGGCCACAGCGCCTGAACTCGTGAACGTGGTGTTTTGGTTTTGCAGCAAGAAGGAAAAATAAAAGGGCGGGTGTGGGGCTGGATGGGAGGGTAGGAGGGAGAGAGGAGGAGGGAAAAACCCTCCAGCCGCCTGTGCTGGCCAGTTCCAGGAATGTGTTCTCGGACGTCAGTGCCAAAGCAGTGACCCAGGCGGCGGCCAGGCCGGGTCTGGAGGCCTTCCCAGGAGAAGGGAGAGGCTGCTCCAGGGCCCGGAGGCCTCCTTCTTGTCTCCGCCTCCCCCACGCCGCCTCTGCTGACTCATCGCTGCCCCAGCTGGCAGGAGCCTTTTCTGGGGATGGCTGTTGCTAAGATTCCTTGGAGATGACTGATTGCTTCTCCTTGAGCTTTGTGAAAACATGTTTGTAGACGGCACGCAAACACACACATGCACTCCTGGGGGCTTACACGCCTGGCTTGGACACCTGTGCATGGGCGTTTGTGTGTCCAAATGTGTGGGCACATGGAGGACCAGAACACGCTTCCTGTCCCCATCACCTCCGGGCGCACGTGTATGGGCCCGCACACCCCCCACTCCACCCGAAAAGGAGCTGAGACTTGCCAGGCTTTCCTGGCAGTAGGGGAAGCTGCCACTGTGCCTGCTCTCATCTGAAGGAGTTTCAGGTTGCCTTGAAACATTCTTGGCCTCTGTCCCTCCTGCCCTTTCTGGGTTTTTGGTTTGCTTCATTCTGCTGTAATGATCTAATCTTCCCTTCTCCCCAGGCCTGCCAAGTTTTTGATGTCTGCTGTTTCAGGCACTCAACTGGGAGCTGCTTGAGATCAGGCTGCCTGGCTTGGAACTGACTTGCCGAAGAGGCTCCAGGGAGTCTCAGTGCCTCCATTTCCCTCCTGGGGAGAGTGGAGACTAGCGATGGCATTCATGGAGGGGAAGCACTGGGTCTTTCTCTGGGCTCTGCTGTTGAATGATGTAGGAGGTATTTGTCCCTCCTCTGTGCCGGGTGGAGCCTTGGCTGGGGTGAGTGTGGGGTGCTCAGTGCTTAGCCTGCAGCTCTAGATGCCCAGCCTCCAGGGCCTTATAGCCAGCACTGTGTGCGACCTTAGTCACATTGGGCTCTTACTGCCTTGGTTTCCCCACCTGCTGGGCTGAAATTGGACTCCTTGCTGAGTCTTCCAGGGTTTTAATATGACAGGGCTTGGCAAGCACTTGGGCACCAGGCAAGGTTGTTTGTCACCGGTTCTTGAAGGGGTGAGGGACAGGCAGGCCCCGGGCCAGCACAGAACCAACACTCTCCTCTCACTAGCTCTGCTAGGCTCAGGCTCAAGTGTGACTTCTTTAAATGGACCCATCACGGGGGCCAGATCCCAGGAGTGCTCTCTGCTGTGATGCTCAGCTGTTGCTAGGGAAGGCTCTGAACCTGGCCTCCTGGGATGAGCTGTGGCCAGCCTGAATTCAGTAGGCTTGGCAAAGCTCACAGCAACCACAAGAAAAATATCCCTCTGTGCTCAGGTCCTCATCCCAAAATGAGGACAAGGCTGGCTTCAGAATTCCTGCTGCTTTTTTAACAGGCAATGATATGGGTGGGAGCAGGGTTGGGGCTTGGGAAGTGGAGTGGAAATTAAGAGAGTAAAGCAAATGATAAAAATAAAAATAAGTGGCACACAAAATAATGGCTCTTTCTGGGAATGTCAGCAGCCTAATGCAAGCTCCCCAAAGCAGGAACACTCTACTAGATGCATTATTTTGGATAGCGCCACAAGAGTGGCAAATCGTAACGGTCTCAAGGCAGGAGAGTACACGGCACTGTGTCCCTCAGACGCCAGCCTCATCATTCAGGACGCATCAGCCTCTTGCCCAAGGCTCCCAGCCCACCCACGAGCCTTGCTCCAGCCTCAGGACAAAGGAGGGCACCGAGCAATTTTCCTGGAGTCCTTGTTTTCACCAGGAGGTGGCAAGCGCTTCCATACGAATTGCCTGTTGGTCAGGTTTGGAAATTACACAGTCAGTAACCACAAAACCTGTGAGTTGGGAATCCCCAAAGGGTGAGCTCTGGGCCCTGGCAGAGGTCTCTGAGCTGAGGCGGACTTGCTGGGATCCGTTGGTGAGGATGCAAGTGGTGAATGATCTTAAGGACACATCTTTGTTGAGCTTTTTAGTGCGTGCCAGACACCTTTCTGAGTTGCTGCATGCATCCATCCGTTGATCTTCACAACGGCCCTCTGAAGGAGGAAGTGTCCTGACCTGTATTTTCCACATGGGAAAACTGAGATGCAGTGATGTTAAGAAGCAGCTGGTCAGTAGAATTTTGTCTCCAGAGCCTAGCCCTTAGGCACTTTCCTTCACTGCTCCCTGCTGATTGCCATGCAGGCAGTCACGGCACCAGTGTCACCATCTTCTCCCAGCGCTGCCACAGGCAAAGGAGAAATCTAAACTCCCATGCCGATTTTCCATTTCCACAGCGCTTCTGCCTCTAACCTCTGGGAACTCACGTATCAGCCAAGACAAGCCTGGTGGCAAATTTTATTAAGGTGTTCTCGGGCTGGGCTCGGTGGCTGACATCTGTAATCCTAGCACTTTGAGAGGCTGAGGTGGGCAGATTACCTGAGGTCGGGAGTTCGAGACCAGCCTGATCAACATGGAGAAATCCCGTCTCTACTAAAAAAATACAAAATGAGACGGACATGGTGGTGCATGCCTGTAATCCCAACTACTTGGGAGGCTGAGGCAGGAGAATCGCTTGAACCTGGGAGGCGGAGGTTGTGGTGAGCTGAGATCACGCCATTGCACTCCAGCATGGACAAACTCTATCTCAAAAAAAAAAAATAAAATAAAATAAAAAGGTGTTCTCTCACTGAGTGACCAGAGCATATGATTCAACACTTTGGACTTTATCTTCTCCCTTTCTGTACAATGAGGGGCCTATGAGACCCCTCAGTTCCTTTGCTTTCCTGACATGCAATGATCCTAAGAAACAACTTTCTCGGCCGGGCGCGGTGGCTCAAGCCTGTAATCCTAGCACGTTGGGAGGCCGAGGCGGGTGGATCACAAGGTCAAGAGATCGAGACCATCCTGGTCAACATGGTGAAACCCCGTCTCTACTAAAAAAAAATACAAAAAATTAGCTGGGCATGGTGGTGCGTGCCTGTAATCCCAGCTACTCAGGAGGCTGAGGCAGGAGAATTGCCTGAATCCAGGAGGCGGAGGTTGCGGTGAGCCAAGATCACGCTATTGCACTCCAGCCTGGGTAACATGAGTGAAACTCCGTCAAAAAAAAAAAAAAAGAAACAACTTTCTCCCAGGACTCCCAAGCACATTACAGATGCTACTGAGTTGCCTGGTCATACACACATGCACACACATGAGCGTACCTATGGGTGCAAAATCTTGAACAGAGTCACACAGATACGCTATGGAACCTGGGCAGGGCTTCCAAAAGACTTGTATTTTGATTGTACTTTTTATGGTAGCAACGATCAGGGAGCAGCATCGGGCTATAGATGCTTATGAGTAAACATTTAATAGGGCCTCACAGACGTGAACAGCTGTGAAAGGATTTCACAGCCAGCATTGTCTGAGATACTCATACGTGTGTTCTTGTTCGTAAGTCTTGTCTTCCTACCCATAACACATTTTAAAACAGGATTTTTTTTTTTTTTTTAATGGAATCTCACTCTGTCGCCCAGGCTGGAATACACTAGCATGATCTCAGCCCACTGAAACCTCTACCTCCCAGGTTCAATCGATTCTCTTGCCTCAGCCTCCCAAGTAGCTGGGACTACAGGTGTGCACCACCATGCCTGGCTAATTTTTGTATTTTTAGTAGAGGTGGGGTTTCGCCATGTTGGCCAGGCTGGTCTCGAACTCCTGACCTCAAATGACCCGCCTGCCTCAAACTCCCAAAGTGCTCAGATGACAGGCGTGAGCCACCGTGCCCTGCCCACCAGGATGTTTTGTAGTGTCTCCCTCCAACTGTCTGGCACAGTGCAGCCCCTAATACGCAATCGATTTGTATTTGTGCATTGGTGGCTACTGGAGACAGGTGAGTTAGGCTAACAATTGGCGGCATGCAACCACCATCCCCAGGACATTTCGGAAGCCATTATCTGGACTAAACCCCCCAATCTGCTCTGCAGGCCAGCCGCTCACTCAGTGGTCCCACCCCCACTCCCAGCAGGTGCTAAGGCCGCACCCTGCACCTCCTGCTCCTTTTGTGTCTCTGCCTGCCTTCCTTTTCCATCTCCTGCACGGGAATTTGAGTCCATGCCCTGAACGACTGCCTTTCCTCCCTCTCTCCTCCTCTTGATTTTATTCTCTGAGAAGAGCCAGAGGGAGGCCTCTGAGTGGCTGTTGGAGGGGAAGGACTTGGAGCTGGAGGAGCAGGCCCCAGGCCTGGTGGGGGTGTCAGGTGGAGGAGGCCGACCCCATCCTGGCTTCTCTCCTTTCCTCTCCTCTTTCAGATCTTTCCTCCCCAGGCCCACCTGGGGAACCAGAAATGCCAGAACTCCACCTCTGGCATCTGCAGGGTGAGCCTGTGGCGAATCCGAGGGTGGGCGGGGTCTGGGCGAGCTGCAAGCAAGCCGAGCAAGCTGGGGGAAGGTCCTACAGTGTCTACCATCTCCTGTGCTGGGGCTTCAGGGTTCAGAGCCTGGAACCAGTGAAGACAAAAACAAGTGCTTTCTCTACGCTCCCTCCCCAGCCCGAGTTGATGGGAAGGAAGCCAGTGTTGGGCATGGGGGCTGCTGGCTTCTGAGTGACAAGCCTTTAGATTAGGCTGGAAATGGCCAGTCAGAAGCTCCCAGTGCTCTCTGGCTTTGAACTAGGTTTGCTTGATCTGAAGCTAATGAGAAACCAAAGTCTACCAGGTGGCCCTGCAATCTACCTGGTCCAGGCAGGACCCCAGGAAGCTGGACTGAGCTTCTGGACAGGGGCATGGGGGCGGATGGGGAGGGTGGCGGTGCCTCCTGTCCCACCCAGCATCCTGGGGGGATGAGAAGGTATGATCTGTCCTTCCACATCACCCTCAACTCATTTCAGGCCTTTGATGGAAGGCTCCTCTGTCTTCAGGCTTGCAGACCAGGACATGCGCCTTCTCGGGGGTGCTTCTGCTGGCCTTGAGGGGGACAGGGCCACTGCTCTGCTCAAACCCAGCCTCTTGCCTTAATTTCCCCACTCCCTGGGGTGGGTGCTAGAGAAAGGCCTTCCACCATCACCCTTCATCTTGCTGGCTACACATCAACACTGGTGGATCATAGGCACCATCACAAGGAGACCCCACAAGCCCCACACTGGCTGAGCCGTGGGTTCTAACCTCTGAACCTCACCCAAGCTCAGTTCATCCCCCCAGGGGGCTAAAACCCACCATTTCCCTCTGAGCCCAGAGGCCCGGACACTGGGGACCACTGGAAACAAGGAGCTGAGTCTGGGAAGGAGTCAATGTCCCATCAGACAAGGACTTAGGGGAGCCAGTCCAGGTCATAAAGTCAAAGTACTTGGCCACTAGTGTTGGATGAGGCTCCCAGAAAGGTCTGGAAGGGACTGGGTCTGGGGGTCAGCCCTGGGCCAGCACCCGGGGATTTGTGGGTATAAAGCAGATTCTGCTGCCCTCCTCAGGACCAAACTGGAATCCAAACCAGGCCCTGAGCTTGGATTACACCCCAACTCCCCAACTCCAGGGGCACGCTGGGTGAACTGATTCTACACTCTACCCTGACAGCACTGCCCTCACCCAGGGTCTTGCCTGTGGGCTTTTGGTTTGTTTGTTTGGTTTTTGTTTGAGACGGAGTCTCGCTCTGTAGCCCAGGCTGGAGTGCAATGGCACAATCTGGGCTCACTGCAACCTCTGACTCCTGGGTTCAAGCGATTCTGCTGCCTCAGCCTTCCGAGTAGCTGAGATGACAGGCATGTGCCACCATGCTCAGCTAATTTTTGTATTTTTAGCAGAGACAGGGTTTCCCCATGTTGGCCAGGATGGTCTCGATCCCTAGACCTCATGATCTACCTGCCTTGGCCTCTGAGGGTGCTGGGATTATAGGCGTGAGCCACTGCACCTGGCCTGTAGACCAGGACATCCGCCTTCTCGGGCTGAGCTCTTGATATTGGAGAGATGCTACTGAAAGGTTGCATTACTTAGGACTGTTTCAGCTGCAAGTTATAAAAACCCAAATCAAGTTAGCTTAAGCAAAAAGAGAGTTTATTAACCCTCAACTGGGTACCACCTTCAGGCACAGTTTGATCCAGGGGTTCAAACAATGTCATCAGGGTTTTATCTCCTTCTTAGTCTCTCAGCTTTGTCTCCTTCTATATAGTGGCTTCACTCTGCACATGGGCTTTCTCTTGTGTCAGAAAGATGACAACTAGTAGCTTTAAATTCACATCTTTCCAGTCTAATAATCACCAGAAACACAATTTCTTTTCTTTTTTTTGTGATGGAGTCTTGCTCTGTTGCCCAGGCTGGAGTGCAATGGCAGAGTCTCTGTTCATTGCAATCTCCACCTCCTGGGTTCAAGTGATTCTCCTGCCTCAGCCTCCTGAGTAGCTGGGATTAATTACAGGTGCTCACCACCATGCCTGGCTTATTTTTGTATTTTTGGTAAAGACGGGGTTTTGCCATATTGGCCAGGCTGGTCTCGAACTCCTGACCTCATGATTTGCCAGCCTCGGCCTCCCAAAGTGCTGGGATTACAGATGAGAGCCACTACACCCAGCCATTTCTGTCTTTCATATACTAGGGAAGACTAAACTGACTCTTTAGGGACCATGCCCATTAAAGAATCAATCAACATAAGGAGCAGCCTCTGGCTGGGCTGTCAGGGTCACCTGCCTACTCTTACATTCTTGGAAACAGGTAGGGCCCCCTGCGGAGGGAGAGAAGCTCCCCATGGAAACTAGAGAAAGTTGATTGGGGAAGCAAGTTGGGTATGCAAAGCCATCACTGCCATATTCTTCCTAAAGTGACTTGAAGTTCCCAGGAGGACTTTTCTTTCTTTTTTTTTTTTTTGAGATGGGGTCTCCCTCTGTTGCCCAGGCTGGAGTGCAGTGG